>NC_089760.1:35135000-35247500 GCF_040412425.1 Macrobrachium rosenbergii | reverse complement strand
CGGAATAAAAGATCAGGGTTTTAATGTAAGATTAACTCCCAAGCCTTGTTAAAAGAAATTATATAAATAAACTGACTGGAACTTGCAGAGTATTAGTAAACATTCTTAAACAAATACAAAGTTATAAATGAAAACACTCAAAGTCTATTTCATTACATTTCTCAGTGAAAATAAAAGAGGCAATTGGACTCAGTTGGCTACACGAGTCTCGTTATGACGCATTGCCCCTTGTCTATGACCGCTAAGGTATATTGATTGTTTCAGTAACGTCAGATATTTCAAAAGGTCTTGGCATTATCAACGCGAAAACCCTTACTTTTTTTTTTATCGGGGCTTAGAAAACCACGTGTATAAATTCTTATCCAGAGACCTGATATTAAAACCATGTTTGTTACTTGGGTGAAGTTTCGTAATAAAAGCCTAAGATTGAAGATTTTGTGACATCCTACTTTCTGGAAATTTTTGTGAGGATTCATTTTCGGCAAAAACTATCGGAATTCCGATTTCAGAAAGAGGATAGTTACGAAATTTGTATTAGAATTAGATTTCTTAAAATCTTTGTAGGATTACAGAAATTGTGTGACAATTCGGTTTCAGCGAAAATTACCTGATTTCTGATTTTAGGAAGAGGATAGTCACCAAATTTATATTAGAAGTGGATTTTTATAAACTTCGTAGGAATACATTTAATAAGAGCTGAACGCTTTTATCTCGGGTTGACTCCGATTATTATTAAA
The DNA here is from genome assembly GCF_040412425.1 of Macrobrachium rosenbergii. Lineage (NCBI taxonomy): Eukaryota > Metazoa > Arthropoda > Malacostraca > Decapoda > Palaemonidae > Macrobrachium > Macrobrachium rosenbergii. The sequence goes on along the minus strand of NC_089760.1, from coordinate 35,246,763 downwards.
CATAGACATGAGCAACCCATATTACTGAAACTAGTTAAGAAAAATTTCATATTCATAATGTTCAATATGTGTTTATCCCTTAAACCCCCTAACTTTTCCTTGGAGGCTATTAATTTTTTTTTTCGGAAACAGACAAACGATCCTCCCTAAATTCAATTTGCATAACGCTAACCAAATACCTGCCATGCTGAAGAGACGTATTTAACAAAAAGCGAAAAAAGTTAATTTTTGCAATTAACCGATATCCATCTTGCTGTTGGCCCTGTTTAAAACAGCAATTCCTGGACATCAAGTGGTGCTATTTATTCAGCCAACAAAAAAAAAAAAAAGTTATTTGGGCTCTAAGGTCTCCCAGTCCCGAGTAGGGACTGAATAATTAAAAAAGAAGAAGAAGAAGAACAAGAAGATACTATAAACACCAAAGGCAACGAGGAGGTGTTGCAAAAGACGTCGTTAGGGAAATGGAAGGCCGCATTTTCCCTAGAATTTCTGATTCTTCTCGAATTTTTCCCCATGGAATCACTGATGCCAACCCCAGCCTCCAACTCTCCCCAGCATTTCCCCCGGGCCCCCAGAATCCTTAATATGCAACCCTTACTGCTTCAAAAACAACAATGCTGAGAGAGAAAAGTTGGGGGAAGCACCGAACATAATTTTCCCTTTCCGGGGAGAATATTTTTCCCTGTCAGGCACGTCAACACTGATTCACCTGCGCTGTTAAGGGTAATGGCGGCGAGTGTAAATGATCGCGTTTTGCAAAATTGCCTGGAGGGAACTTTTATTCTGGAAAACAGATTTACAGTCCAGGATTTTAAAGGTAGTCTCCGCTAGTTTGTCAGAGTCCGTTGGTCCACACTGGGTAAAGAAATCTACAAAACTAAGAGGTTAAACGTTTAGGGTAAAATAAATTCTTCTCAAAGATCAACATGGGCAGGAAAAGGGGAGAATCGTGATCTCATGAATTTTAACTGAACGTTTGTTTTCATGGGAGCAAAGGGACGCGCCGCTTATATTCTAAAAGATTCTCTCTCTCTCTCTCTCTGGGTGCAACTTTTCTTCTTAAAACAGGGTGACACCAGAATGGAATACGTTCCAGTTTCTCACCAAGTCTTTGTAGGGATGAAGTTGCTAGCTTCACGCATTTGTTTTGACCCAAGCAGACACAGGTGCCAATTTACAGCTGGGCTGACTGGTGAGCAATAGGCCGGTCGGAACTAAAGCCTCGTAAATGTGAGCTGAGAGCTGTACCACTCAGCCGCGACTGAAAACCAGAAGTTTAAGTTCTTATGTTTAATCCCCAATAAATGAAAGAGATAATAAAGTAGAGTAAAAGAGAAAAAGATGGGGCATGCTCTTGTTTGGTATTCTTTGACTAGTACAAGTTTTCTTATCTCTCAGGAATCTTTCTTTTTACTCGACGTTATTTTATCTCTTTGCATTTTCTGTTTTTATGAGAACTAATTGCCCAATTATTAATTCTCTTGAGTCTTGTGTGTGTGTGTTTTTTTTTTTTGGGGGGCTCCTGAATGAGTGGCAGCCTGTATGACTACTAAAGGATCCTGTGATGTTACTGGCAGATTTATCTCTTCTTTATCTCAATATTACTAGTCAAATCACTTTTGCATTTTATAAATATGAACAAGTCCTTGTCAAGCACTCCAAATTATGTCCCTTAGACCTATACCTTTTAATCGCCATTCTCTGTGGACAATAAATAACAGAATTAACGACTCAAAAAAGGTACAGCTTTCCCAGACTCCCGCTCTGCAGATATAATAAAGACAAAGCAGTCAACAGATTCCAGCAAACACCTCGGCGCCGTTGTCCCCCGTACACCCTTAACTCCCACGTATGAAGGATAAATTCCGAACTTGGCGGCCGCATTAAAACACACCCACTCGAAGCTGGCTTGCAGAAGCAAGCAAGCAAGCAGATCCTTCTTCCCCCTCTCGGTTTACAAAGTTCTGATGGCCATAAGGTCGTTCGCTAGCGTCTGTTTGCTTTGGGATGTTTGCCAGAGGATGTCTGCTGGTTCTTTTTTTTGAGATTCGTTAGCATTTTCCATTCCGGAATTTCTCTCTCTTGTCTTTCCAAAGAGGAAAATGTCCCCAAGGATACTCGACTTTCATTTTGACGTGACATTTGAACTATTTCTTTTTTAATATTTATTTACATAACGACGATTTAGTTTCCTCGTGAGAAATAAAGCGTGTGTGTTTAAATAGACCTAGAGAGAGAGAGAGAGAGAGAGAGAGAGAGAGAGAGAGAGAGAGAGAAACGGTTAGGTATTTCGACAGATAACTGTAAGATAAACAATATAAAATAAACGAACAGTTATCGGATATTGCAGACCAATGCACAGACGGGCACACATCCCCCAGTCCATGCAGTCAAAGAAAGACGGGCACAGTAGACCTACAGAAACAGATCGGTATACTGTTGCATTTTTAAGGTAGGCTATCTCACTAGATCAAATGAATGTTTTCTTTGCGGCTACTCTTCCTTTTCTTCCGATCTTTCCTGCGGAGCCTATTATTAGTTACCGTTCGTCTTGTTTAAATATAACAGTGTGAGATATATAAGCAATTCTGGCTAAGATCTCATTTTCATATTGGGGAGATATATTTTGTGAAGGCTTCTTGGAGCTGATCTGAAAATGTTCAGCTTACTTATTTTAGACATTTCTCTTCTGAACAGCTTCTCCTGCTGTAATTAGGGCTTATCCATCCCTGTTTAGAATACAGTTCACTCACCTGGGAAACTTCGCCTTGTTTATCTTTAGATTTTATTCCAGTGCTGGACATAAAATCTGGAAACTAGATTTTACAAATGTGTTGGAGTTTTATATCTAAAAATATTAATTCCTGTTTGTGTGTGTGTGTGTGTAATTTAAAACAAATAATGATAACGGTAATATAATCATAAGCTGATTACAAGACATATTGTTGGGAAGAAATCTGCAAACTCCTGAACAGAAAGTGACTTAAATATAACTAAATCGTTACTAATATATTGCACATTTTTTTACTGGCAATATTACCCAGAGTAATATTTGTAAAGTTGAATACCTCCTAAGGATCGGACACCTTAACTAAATTCCATGTATTATATGTCTTTTGTATCTGTATGGGAATGGTCCCTCTTTACTCAAGGAAGAAATTTCTGTCGTTAATGTTTGAGTCTGTGGTTTACCTCTCAGCTTTATGTACAAGTTAAGTAAATTAAAAATGAGCAAGCTTCCAAAGAAAGGTTTGTAGGATATATAATTAGATAAAGATCAGAGATGAATGGTGGAAAATGAAGTACAAATTGAATTTGTTCAGACGTGGAGCACGTAGTACCAATGTCGTCATGGTGACGGTATGCCCCAAGAAGCACCGGAGTCGATCGATGAAAGCGAAGCAGTGTCACGATATCAAAGGTCATCAGACTGAGCTAGGTCATTCGTTCGTTCAATTCTGGGTCATACCGGTTGGTGGGTTGGTTTAGAACTTTAGATTATGCTACCACGGGCATTTGTCAAAAGGCGGGCTTATTAGTATGTGAAGCGTTGTAGAGCTATGGGCCTATGAGCTGTGAAATCAGCCAGCAAGAGATGTACTCGTATGTCATACCGATTACTTGGAGGAAAAAAAATCTAGGTTTCTTTACTAAACAGATCGAAGTGCCAACGATGGTTAGTTTAGATTAAGACAGCTATGTGCTGGCACGGGCTCTTGCTTCCAAAGTCAGTAAAGCCAGCGTTGGGGTATTAAATGCTGCTTGTCAGAATCAAAATATTTATGTTACACGTGTTATTAAATGATCTTTTCATAAGTGCTCCATCAATAATATTGTTTTTTTTTGTACGTGTGCCTTTTCAGCAACACCTGATTAAAAATATAAACAAATAATGGAGTTGAGACAACAATGTTAAATAGGGAATATTAATAATTATCTAGAATTGGTTAATAACGATATGGTCTTTGTTATTATTACCATTAATGTTATATTATTTTTTTGTCACCATTGTCTCATCAGTCTCAAAGCACGATAAATTAATTTCAGGTCATAACGATCATTGCGAAATATTTTGTCTTCTTAAAGGCTTTATTTCCTGTCAAGAACAAAAATTTACGTAAAAGACCAAAATAGTGAAACGTGTGAGAGGGGAAATTGTGAAGGCAGTCCAATCCAGTACCTTTTATGATCATTGCTAACATTTTGCCGACTTCCCAATACATTTACAGAGCTGCAATATTGATTTTGTTATTGCTATTTGCTCAAAGAAATCTTGTTTTGTGTAATTTTCATTGTTCCTTTTGGCTTATAAACCATCTCGGCATCACATAATTACATCTCAAGTCTTCTAGTGTTGGTAATATTTTATGTAAATTGTTATATTTAGGCTAGTTTTATGACGTCTCCTGCTGTTTTTGTGAGCTAGATACCACGGCATGCCACTAATCTTTGTCAACACTGTTTTCACGGACTTCAAAACAAACAATGAACCAATCCCCGCACGATATTTGAATATTTTAGTTTGTGACTGGCTAAAGCGTTCTCGATACCTAAGTAATGAAATCAACGGCACCCTCCACTTCTGAAAACCGGTCATTCAGTTGTTGAGCTACACAGAGTGAACTGGCGCTGGTTGTCTGACTACATCTGCTTGGATTTAGTAAAACATCGAGCCATATATCCGAAAGAGAAGGTTATAAACTGAACTCTGAGTTGAAGTTCATAATACATTAAGCCACTGGTTCGTATTCTGAGACCACTCTTAATTTAGGCCTACTCGTAATTTCATTCTCTTCGATGAGACCTCAAGCTTTCAGCCATGGATTCGGAATCGTATCTGATGAAGATCATACGATCAGGGTCAAAAAACACAGAAGATTCGTTATACCTACAAACAACTATTGGAAAGGGTATACGTTGGCCTATTGCGTTGCTCATATCAACAGTGATAACGGTCCTAGTCGTGATCTTGTGCATGGTTTGGAGGCATATTAGGCGACCCTTGCCCGCCACAACGCGTCAAGACACAAGGTAATTTAGTAATTTTCTTATTTCCTCCACTTTTTATCTTGATAGAGGGGAGATTAGCGGGAGTATTTTTTTAAATTGAAAATGAGGGACTGGTCAGTGCAGGTAATGGTACGGTAATATTATGATACTTAACCCGGTCGATACACGAACAATATACTTTAACGACTCCATATGTTTTACACATTTCTGACTATTACTGACTGTGCAAACCACTCCTTTGCTCTTTTATGAGTTCGAGCCAAAATATGAGTGAATTGTATTAACAGGAATGGTCTGAAATGCATACACCGCGAGATAAGCAGTCTGAAAAATATTTGGTTCATTTCCTTAATCAGTTCCACTAACAAAACATTATAAAATGAATCCTAACCTTATCTAACCTAAGGAGTATTGGGAGACGGACAAGGACGCTAGTTTAGGTTAAGCAAGGTCAAGATAGCTTGCATGCCTGAAACTAGCTTTGTGACATTTACTGTGTGTTTTGTAATTTGTTTTGTGTTTAAGGACATGAGCCGTGTATTTTCCAGACTGCTTTGCCACCCGTGCCCTAGACATAAGTGAAGTTCAGTGATATGTCCTAACCTTAGCTAACATAACCTAACCTAGGGTATGTAGGTAAAGCTACTGTTTAAAACTGTAAAACGTCCAGTCCAATTTAGTAAAAAGTGTAAAACATTAAAAAATATATATTAAAATATTTAAGTGATTAGGTAAAATAGCAGAAAAGCTCTTAGCTATAAACCGTAAGGTTATTAGTTTGCATTTGGTAATGCTTGTTTAGGGTCCACGTTTGTAAAGCCAGCTAAATAAGATAATCAACCAATCATACCATCTGTTACAAAAAATTGAGACAAAATCAGGAGCACAGGGAACTGGCCTCAGAAAAGTCAAATAGTTCCCCAATCTATATATATATATATATATATATATATATATATATATATATATATATATATATATATATATATATATATATATATATATATATATATATATATTTGTATGTGTAAAACTAGACAGCTTTACCCTTGTGGCACTAACTGCTGTGAAGGGGAAAAAGTAACCATTCTCCTTACCAGCTCAATTTGATGTAATAAACCAGTCCTGGTGCCTTCCTTTTCCTCAGTCTCTAAAATACCCTCCTAACTTACATAGGCATTTCCAGAAGCATTCTCAGGCTCACAGCAACCCTATGCACTCTACGAGTTTCAGCTGTGCCTTTCTTCTATCTTTTAAATTCAACAAATCATAAACATAGTCAGTCTATTAACACGGGACTGTACTGTATTCACTTCAGAATGAATCTGTCCATTTACACCTTTTACTCCGAGATCCGTTTTTGTAACATTTTCCTTGCATATACAGTACTTTCCTGTAGAATCTGTTTCCCAAAAATTGTTGCTTAGTCTCCCATCTGCTTTATTAATTTACCCATTTCTCTATTTTTGACTACCTAATCCAATTGCTTGTAGACCTGTACATCATGTTCTCTTCTACATTACAGCTCTACCTCAGATAATCTAATTTTTTGCTTTCACTAAACTTATGATTTCCTCATCTTGCCACTTGAAGTTTTTATTCCCTTTTCTTACCCTACATTCACAGACTCCCCAAGCAATCCCTATAACCAGGAAATGGAATTTCACGAACTTTTTCCGCCTCCGTGTCTTTGACAAGCCCAAATTCAACCATTTCTTCTCCTAGGTCCATTTACTTCCTTCTGATCATAATCACTTAATCACATTGATAGCTATTTTTTTTTTCAGCTCTAGTTAAATTTAATCCCCTTATTCTCAAGCTGGAACTTAGATCAAGCCAAATGTTTGCTTCAGTTAAATGATGATCGAATAAATGTACAGCCTCCACTCTTCTCTATTACATTTACTCTGTAACAACAAATAATCACGCAAACTATCTACCCTGCCATTTGCTGAGGGTTACTTAAAGATATTCTTTGGAGACTATATTTCCTGTAATTAATCCCTTACATCCTCACGAGACACTCCTTTCTCACACTAACATTATTACTCTTTCACCCATCCCCAGTTTCCTTGATACCACAGGCTCCATCCCTTCCTTAGTTCTGCATCCTTAATTTACCCCAGACACTGCCACTTTCGGCTTTCCCATCTCTGCACACTGCTCTTTCGTTTTTGTCTCATAAATTGCTAAAACATCCAGCCTTCTCTCCCAAAAACAAATGATGTGTCTTAGTTTCTTCTCTTGTGCACCACATTCATGCACATAGAAATTTCTAAAACTTAATGCTTGTACTTTATTCTCCAGGGGTTGCAGCCTCCATGCCCCTAGCCATTTCATGTCCTCCACACTGCACAGGCATCCCACAAGAGTAATGTTATGCCCTTATAAGTCTTAGTTTGCCTTATCAGCTTGATCTTTGTATAGTGCAGCAGCTATTCCTCACCTATTTCTTTGTAACATTTTCCTCAGTCAAAATACCTTACAACCCAGGTCATCAACTTAATCATATTATCCGCATATAGCAACATCTCCCATGTAATAAACCACTCTGGTGTGTTCCTTTCCTTCGTGCTCAAGAGAAGAGGCCCATCTGCTGTTTTAAAGGCTATTTTCTCCCTGCAGAGGGTTATCAACACTTTACTATTTGCCCCTCCGCCGTTAGGTTATAACATTTGTACCCCAAATGCTGTAAGGGCGGCCTCCTCCTTTTCAACAAAAGTTAAGTATACCTAGTTTAACCAGACCACTGAGCTGATTAACAGCTCTCCTAGGGCTGGCCCGAAGGATTAGACTTATTTTACGTGGCTAAGAACCAATTGGTTACCTAGCAACGGGACCTACAGCTTATTGTGGAATCCGAACCACATTATAGCGAGAAATGAATTTCTATCACCAGAAATAAATTCCTCTAATTCTTCATTGGCCGGTCGGAGAATCGAACGCGGGCCTAGCAGAGTGCTAGCCGAGTACGATATCGACCCATCCAATGAGGAACTCCTTTTCAACAGAAACAAAATAGATTTTAAAGCACTTAAACCCAAATCTGGACTGTCTCTGTTGGGAATCAAACCTAGATCTCTCTAGAATCTAGATAATCGAGTGCCCTAACCACTGGGCTACGAGTTAATTTTAACAATTCGCTGATGGCGCTTACATCGTTATGATGTTCCCACGTGTAATATGACTGCTCTTTTCCATAATTCTATTCTGTATATTTTTCTCGGCTTTTATTTTTACCACGAGAGAGAAAAGGTTGCTTCTTTTCCCTGGAATTATTCCAGTGGTTAGTTCGCTTCCCGTTGAGATAATTCAGTTTTAATTAACGTGATGGAACATGCATCCGTTTTTTTTTTCCTGTCGAAAGAAACACGTCAATTTTTTTTATTTAACTCTCTTGAATTTCAAAATCACTGGAAGATTTCGCCGAGTTGGATGATTTTCCATCACGTAAAGTTTTTTGGTTTTATTACTTTATATGATTTACGTCGTGCATATTTTTCTGTCAAGAGATTCTGTATTTAATTACCGTTATGGTATCTTAGTTTTATCAAACCCAATCCTTTTGGGCCATAAGGTCATTTATCTGTGAAACGTTTGGATTGTTCGAGTATCATGAACAGAGACATGACCATCTAAACTCCACTGAAAGTGGCCTACCTCTTGTTTACAATAATTGTTCTTTGGTGCCTAATTATACCCTACCTACCTCCTTTCTAACACATGCAAACGGCACCTTTTTTTATCATTATTTTCCTACTATACCTTGAGGCCTGTAACCGTTGACCGGTTATAATACTTTTTCTCCTTTTCAGATTCGATCAATACGTTGGTGACCCGCAAGTAATTGTGAGTTCTTCCAGTCCACCCGAGGAAAGCAGTATAAAGAAAGTAGGTCCTAATCAGCTATTGACTTCTAGCGTTTTCGTGGAAAATAACCCCGAGACATATAACCCTCGTCGGTCGAAGTCCGAACAAGACTTGGCTTGGGATAAAGATGATTTGTTTTTCCCCAAGAGGAAGGTTTCTTGGGCGCCTTCGAACAGCGCCAAGCACGTCCGAGGTGTTACTAAAAAGGAGAGGAGACATTCGGAAATGACCCCTCGTCTGAGCCCTATCGATTTCCCTGAGGCCCATTGGAGTTTCTCTGTCTCCAGCCTGTCGACTGTTATCAATACCAGCCCAAATGACGTTGCTGTGGAAAGTGACGCTGCGATTATCAAGGTGAACAAGCCGTCACAGCTACATCTGCAGATTTCGAAGACGATCGCTGTTCTGGACGACCTCAACAAGAGTCTGCAAGAGAACCACGGCAATAATCCAGACACGCCTCCCCTTCTGACAGAACCCGTTACGTCAACTCCAGTTCCGATCCCACACGACAAGAACAAGAGGAATCGACACCACTACAAGTTTTTCAAACCCCTGGTCAAAAACTCTGAGATTAACACGAACTATGTTCGAAGTCCTTCTAGTCTGGATGCCAAAACCCTCGATGAGTTAGAGCATTTGCTCGACGAACCATTTTGATTTGTTTTCTTGTTGGTGATGTTTTTGTTGTTGTCTAATTTTCAGCGGGTTTTCTTTGTTGGAAGGTTGGTACGTTGAATTTGATGGTCAATATGGTACGTAGGTAGTTATACTTCAATGAATTTGATGAAATTAACTGGCTGCTTTCTGTGGTCTAGGCTATACAGTAATCAATACATTTCAAATCGGATGAATAGGGGAACTTTATGGAAGGGATTTAGCGATGTTTTAAAAGTTAGTCAGCAGTTTTGTTATTGAATCTTGCCCACTTAACATAAGTCTGTGAACTCGTTTAATTGTATATCAGTATGCAATCATTTATGTTGCCATAGATAGATGAATATTATGACTAAAGAAAATCTCTTCTTGGAATTGATACAAAGATTCATTCATCAAATAATCGCTTTCATGTGAGACCAGCCGTTACCATGTGCATCTTACGTTCATTAAAAGGTTGTTAAAAAAATATTTGCGTTGTCATTTGTCCATCCCAAGTGATTCCTAAAAAGGAATCCTTCAATTATGTAAGGGTTATTTAACGTGTATCCTACTGTTTAGTCACTTGCAGCTTTTGAGCAAGATTGTCGCCTAATTCTTAAGTGGGATCTTTTGTATTTTTTAATCGTTAGGATGACTCTGGAAGATTCGGGGGAGGAGAGGAAGACACGGTAAGTGCTGCATAGATGGCGGGAAAAAAATACGGGAAATACATCGGCTCAACATTCAAGAAGCGAGAGAGTTCGCGCTAGCCTGAGGTGAGTGGTTCAGTGTAAATCGTCTTTACAGGTGTACGAAATGACTTTCGGCAGTTTTCTGCAGTGGAGGTCATCTATAATTCATGACCAGGGACTTTTCCTCGTTAGGGGAAACTGCTTAATGTAGAAATATATATATCATACACACATATATATATAATCATATAAAATGCAAGTCTGGGATAGAATGGGGAGAAGAGTTTACAAAATTTCTTGTGGCATTGCACTTGATCATTGCAAAGAAGGCACACGAGTGTTTAAGTCTTGGTGGAAATAATTCTGAATATTTTATGAGTGCAGAGTTAGATCATATATAAAAAAAAGTTGCCCATTAAGTTTAGTTTCGTTGGTCATATGAATATGCAGTTACAGTGTCTACCCTGCATATTGTTTCTGGTGTGTTACTGGCAAAGGTCAGTTTTAGTGGTTGTGTTCATGGCTGAGAGATACTGTGAAAAATCCTAGAATGAAGAGAATGTTTAACTTTAATTTTCCAGCCTTTGTAAGGATCTCAGTGTGAATTCATTTCACGCTGTTTCCTTCGGAAAGTTAGCGCAAAAAAAAACGATATTGCTGAGAGGGTTTTGCGAGAATTAGGCCATAGAATCTTCAGCAAGAAGAGGACTCAACAGTACAGTTGCATGTCATGAATCTCCAGCTAAAGATCTTTGGATGAAGCAAACTAATACGTTATTCAAGAGTAAATTACTTTTGAGACAGAACCTCAGTGGAAAAATAGAATACAGTAGACTAGAGACTAGCTAGTTACAAAATGTTAAGATAATACTGTTGTTGATAACGGAGAGTTATCCACCTCAGTAAATACAAGTAGAACAGTAATTTTAAAACTGTCAAGTAAGGACAGTTGTAAAGGAACAAGGTTTTATTGAAGAGGAAGAAGGATTTCAGATATTGAACGAAATGAAGGGTGAAAGGTTAATGGAACTTTTAAGAGTGAAACTAGAAGTAGTCTATCATAAAACTGGCTTTTTGTGTGAAGATGAAGTGTTCTTCCAACAAGGAATGAATTTTATCTGTCCTAATATCCAAATGCTTTTTAAACTTACTTCGAAGCTGCCATTCAGTTCCATTAGCACGAGTTCGTAAACTCATTTCAAGGTTGTAAATCCTTGCCCATCAAAACAAGCGTCCGAATGAATTTTAAACCTAGGTTACAAATACTTGGCAATGAATACGAGCGTTCAAAGGCAATTGAAACTCATTTCACCGCTATGAATCGCCGAGCATTATCACTTTTTATTCAAGTGTGTCTAAACTTCTTTCGAAGCTAAACTTCAAGGGTAGCGGTTCAGTAAAGCATAGTTTCTGTTTATCCTTTAAATGAACTCGTCGTTTGTTCAATTTTTATTGAGAAGCATGCCGAGACCTATCTTTCATCCAGGAAATTTCATGTGACATTTACTAGTTACTTGTTGACGGCTTATCTAGGTCCCGCACCACTTCCAAAGCGCTTGTAAGACCTCCATTATTAAATTAACAGTTTATTCATCAGATTTATTGATCACACTGCATATTCCACATTCACTTTGATATTCCATACCATAGCATCGAATAAACAAAAAGGTTTTAACTTTCTTTTTGAAAGACTTCAAATCCTCAATCTCCTGAAACAATGATACACTTGAATTACACAAATAGTAGGTAACTGTGTGTAGAGAAAGATTCAAACTGAAGGTTACGATTATGAATAAATACGCTGGTATTCATATATGACCATGAATATGCGTAAAAATGTACAGCGTCGATACCCGTGGTCGTTGTAACGTCAATTTGTTATATGAAATCAATCTCTCTCTCTCTCTCTCTCTCTCTCTCTCTTTAGCTTTAGTCTTGCTATGTGCTTGGAACTTTCGACTACAGCTACGCACTTCATCCACGTAAACAAATTTAACTCTTGTTTTGAATAAAGCAATTACACAAAAGATTTTGATTAAAACTGCATTAAAATAGTCCATCCACATAATAACACTCATAATCAAACGAAAATCTCAGTAGATCTTAGTGTTGTGAATTATGTCTCTCCTTACCATGAAGAAGAAGAAGAATCTTTTATTACAGTCTAGACTTTAGACCTTTTCCCCCCTGGCGGTGGGCGAATGCATTTGAGATGTTCCCTGGAGACGCACTTGCAAATTCTGGTTCATTTTAGGTTCTCGCTCCAGAGTTTGTGAGGCTTTTTTTTTTATTTCCTCTCGCTGAAACAGTCCTCTGATGTTTTTACTCATTAGAACTTTTGAATGCATATACTAACTTTTCTTCTTGGTGTTAGAGCTCTAAAAGAGAACTTTGAAGTTTTGTGCTCGAAGGTTTTTAAACTATATATATATATATATATATATATATATATATATATATATATATATATATATATATATATATATATATATAAAATATATATATATATATATATATATATATATATATATATATATATATGTATGTATATATATGTATGTATATATATATATATATATATATATATATATATATATATATATATATATATAATTTATGTATATATACAGTACATATACAACAGCATTATTCTTTAACTGGTAAACCCCTGCTGGGTAGTGCCGTCAGTGAACATCACTTGGTGCCCTATAGACATGGCCTAAGTTTCTGTGCGGCGTCCCTTCGGCCCTTGGCTGCAACCCCTTGTATTAATTTTACTGTACCTCCGTTCATATTTTCTTCTTCCATCATACTTTATACCCTTTCTTAACAATTGATCCATAGAGTTACTGCGAGTTTTTCTTCCTTGTACACCTATAAAACCCCCTTACTCTCAATTTCCCTTCCATTCCATTCTGTTCAACTTTTGAATCCCAGTTGAAACCAGTGTGCAGATACCTTCCATAACCCATAACATTAGCCACCTAACGCACTAACACAGAAGTGTCACCAGCGGTGATTTAAACCAATTATGCACGCTGGGCCGTTCATATCCCTCAAAGCACAAACTCTTGCAATTCATCTTAGTATTGGATGATCTATTGGGTCCTAGCGCTTGACTTCAGGCCTAGACTACTACTTCTTCTTTTAACGTGCTTTTATTCCCATTTTTGTATGGGGTAACCTCGATGCCTTCTTCTAGTATTTTAATAAAATCCTTCGGGCCAGCCCTATGAGAGCTGAAGGTCAGCTCAGTGGTCTGGTTAAACTACTTTAATAATAATAATAACTTCATGAAATTTGAGGCACTTCATTTCCAATACCTCTTTCACGGCACCTAACCCTTTCTAGGACTTCTCAACTTTCCTAACACTTCCAAAGTATACACTCTTCACGAGCCTGTTATTCTTCATTCTCTCTACATGACCAAACCAACTCAAAACTCTGAGCTTTCCTTTGATTAACACTAACCTTTTTACATCTTCTTACGTCACGGGTACTAGACAGTCAGATGGTCTCATTATCTACAACATTTTCTCTTTCAGTTATATTCAATATCCGCACTTCACTAATGTAGTTTAGCTCCCTTGAACGCTTTAGGATCCTTTTCAGTCTTTCTCACACTCCCTGCTCCTCTCATGCTTCACTTATTTGTTACTCTTCCCTTCTGTTATCTTGGCATCATTCTTTCTATTTCTCTCTCTCTCTCTCTTTCACACACACACACACACACACACACACACACATATATATATATATATATATATATATATATATATATATATATATATATATATATATATATATATATATATAAATGAATTCCCTAAACCTTTGCCACCCTTGTATATAAGTCAGGATCCTGAAACACAAATATATATATATATATATATATATATATATATATATATATATATATATATATATATATATATATATATATATATATATATATATATATATATATATATATATATATATATATATATGAATATAAGATAGGCCCATAAAACACTATTTAAACGTTTTAAATGGTGTTTTTATGGGCTATATATTCATATTACACTGTGGTATTACAGGAAAAGACAACAATATATATATATATATATATATATATATATATATATATATATATATATATATATATATATTAGAAATATTCAACACAATCACGCGTGGAACAGAAATAAATTTCTGACTCGCATCAGGATCGAACCCAGGTCTTTAAATTAGAAGGTGAAACTGTTGCCAACTAAACCGCACAAACCATGACTTGTTTGGCTTGGTTGGCATCAAGTTGGTTGCATCAAGTTGGCAGCGGTCTCGTCTTTCAGTTGAAAGACTTGGGTTCGATCCTGGATGTGAGTCAGAAATTTGTATTATTTATATATATATATATATATATATATATATATATATATATATATATATATATATATATATATATGAAACAAAGGGAGAAATGAAAGAAACTACATTTCTAGTTGTGTCTTGATCCTTTTTCAAACAACGGTTTTAACGTGCGCAGAACCTTTCCGCAGGGAGTTCCGAAATCGGAGGCAATTGAGTTATAAAAGAATTTGTCACGTTCCATTTAAACTAGAGGATAAGGAATGTTCATCATCCTATAAGGTTTCCACGAATGGAATTTTTATCTATTTGGTGTGTTTCTGTTTAGTATCTGACTAAAATAGTGAAAGAAAGTCTGATTCGCTTTACAAACCGTCTTTTCAGTGACATGGAAGGTGTTTAATACAGATAAATGTCAAATTTGTTTTGACCCGTGATACTCCTTAGTTCATCTCGAATGAAAATCAACTATTTTTATCTGCAATTGGTCACCATCCATCACAAATAGAAAAATAAACACAATTTCTACATTTGGAAAGCAATTTTGCAGAGAACTGTCATTCATCTAAGGCACTGGCAGACGGGGCCCACAAGTTCCACAGCCGAGTTTTATTTCCCTCAGATGAGAGTTTCCTTGAATTTAGGAAAATAATAACGAACGCGTGGCGATAGGAGAATTCTTAAGATTTATCCAGTCTTATTTTCTATAGAATTTTAAAATATCTTTTTATAGAGAATAAATGGTATCGTGGGAGCAAGGGCCTGAAGCATATGCATGTTTTATCACCATGCATACCGATACAAACCTGGTATGAGGCGGCACAAGGCAGCATACTCGCGCTTCCGCTGACGGTATGATTTTTTGTTTTTTTAAACTTGGGTACAGGCAGATTTAGTATAGGTAAAGTCTGCTGTCTGATAGGGTATTCTTTTCCAAAATTGTTTATATCTTTAATGAATTAAAGCAATAAAGAGAGAAATGTAAAATGTTCTCCTAGAAGCTAATGAGAAAATAACGCCGGTCATTAGTATTTATTTCGTTATTAGATATAATAGGCGAAAATTATTATTTTCTTTGCGGATATAGATACGTTTCTGCAACAAGTATTTTGATTACTTAAAATGTTCACGCACCATCACTTAATTTATTTTGACATGTGCTTTACTGAACTCCACCTCATCACAGTAAAAAATCCTTAACTTGTTAGAATAAATAAGGCGAATTTGAAATAAATGCTCTTAACGAACGTATGCTAAATTTACCCGTTTATGTCTTAAATAATCATGCCGTCAAGATGTTCGTAGTGATACTATTCAATGCAAAAACATTCATACTGTTTAAGATTCATTTTTGTTACTTCGAATCAGCCATGGTCCACGACGGGCTTAACGTACGTACCCAGATGTTAATTAACAAACAGCAGCCTTTAAAAATCAACACAGATTATTAAGATGATACTGATATGGTGGCATTTTAGGATTTCGAAGTTCTGCTGAACTAGTTAATTTTAATGAAATCACAGACAACAGCAAGGATGAAAAAACAAAGATGACTTTTTGCCACTCCACAGAAAGCTTGCTGGATAGACAGTTACTTCAACTGCTGCCATTTTTTATCATGTGTGTAGTTTATCATATACAGTATGGTGTGATCTTATTGTTATTTCGTTGCTTGTAACTTAGAGCGAAGTAATACAAAGAATAAATAAAACCACTGACGTAATATTAAGCTACATGATGTGCACCTTAGCTAATACCGGATGCATCACTTGCATTAAACATCATTCTTTTTCATTTGCTTTTTTTTGTATTGTGATGGTAGTTTCGATAATTTTCCGAGGTGCCGGCTTTGGGATTGTATCCCAAGTTGCTCTTAGCAACAGGCTAAAACGTATGTAGTACGATTTGGAATGCGTATGCCGATGCTTATTTGTTTTATAGACGCCGAAAACAGCTGATTAAGTATATTTGGTTCTGTTACTTATACACACTTGCTGTAGGTACGCAGGAATTCGCGAGAGACTCTTGTAGGATTTTTTTTTTTCTCGACAAATCCCAAGGTATGTATCCTTAGTTTGAATCAATAATGCTTCCTTATTGGCCACGTAGTTCATGCTCTATAGTTTTCATGTAATGACTTATTCCAGGTTGGCTTAATTATTCAATAAAATGGAAAGTATTGCCGTTTTATTATTTATTATTGAATCAAAATGTCAAGCCAGTCGAAGGATCAAGTTTCGTTAAGTTCCGTAGATGGTCATCCTGGAATGAAGGATGTACCGTGGCTATAGGATGAGACCAACACATGTAGTCTTAAAGAGGCTTATGGTAGTCATTATTTTACCCTGTAAATATATGCTGATATGGTGACAATGTATCGATAGCTTAGGCAGTAACTCCAATCATAACCTAACTCAGATTAGGTATGTTATCCAGTCAGTTGGTTATTCTAAACGATTGTAGGCTAGGCGTCGGATATCACAGTATATTAGGTAGTTTTGTGGGTAATTTTCGGAAGACTCCAGCCAGCCATTTCGAAAGACTCCAGCTAGCCATTTTTGCATGAAAAACCATTTTGGGTTCTTCATGCCAAAATGGCTAGGAAATGGTAGGGCACTAAAAGAACATAAAAATACCAACCTTACATAACCTAGGGGTGTTTACTGGTTACAATTTTGCCGGTGGGGGCCCAGTGTTGTCTTGGTAATTTTTTGGAAGACTCCAGCCAGCCATTCCGAAAGACAACAGCTAGCCATTTTTGCATGAAAAACTATTTTGGGGATTTTCATCAAAAATGGCTAAGAAATGACTGGACACTAAAAGAGCATAAAAATACCAACCTAACCTAACCTAGGGATGATTACCGGTTACAATTTTGCCGTATGGAGGGTGTTGGGGTGCCCGGTATTGTCTTACCTTATAAGTTGTAATTTGATTAATTATTTTCCTCTGTTATTAAGCATTTGTGAAGGTTGGTATTGAAAAGAAATTTTTTTTTATGTGTTTTACCAAAGAAAAATGTAAATTATAATGTGGGAGGTGGCTGGAGTCTAACGAAAAATAACCGTTGTCTTACCTTATAAGTCGTAATTTGATTAATTATTTTTCCTCTGTTATTAAGCATTTGCAAAGGTTATTTATTGAGAAGAAATTTTTTGTTTTGATGTGTTTTACCCAAGAAAAAATATAAATTATAAAGTGGGAGATGGCTGTAGTCTTCCAAAAAATCATAGTTTTGTGTTGGGTGATGGACAGGACAAGGCTAGCCTATATTGAGAAATTCATGTTCGGAAATAAATCTGTTATTTAATTTGTTATTTCGTCACTGCGACGTTGAGAAAGTTTAATGATTTAATCACTCTTAACCAACTTGCTGAAGCCAATAGTAGCACCATATTCTAGCTGTGAATGGGTCAGACTTTAGACCTACTACAGTTAATGGTGGTGCCACATTTCCCATCCTGCCAAAGGAAGTATTTAATCTTATCCCATAAAGGTACTCTTGTAGGAGTACTTTCGAAGTAAGGTTAATCCTGAGAATGACATATTTGAGTGTACTGTCCAGCTGTTTGTTGTTATTTACAAGTAGCTTTTTTTTAAATAATGTTTGTGTGTGTATACCTGCATGTGTATATATTTATATAAACAAGATGTATACATATATACCTTTAAATTTGTATAGGGTCATATGAAAATAAACTGTGAAAGTGGGTACCATACCAATATACTTTCTATACATATTATACTGTACAGCAGGGTCTAAGTATAAAATTTTGATCTTTGTGTTTTGCTTTTGTAGTAATGAATAGAGGGAGGTTGTAGACAATACCATTTTTATTGGGACCTTAGGTTACTTCACTTAATCATCTGTTTGTGAGGAAATAGCAACACTGCTAAAAAAAATGCAAGATTTTCACAGAAAAGTTTGAATCAGATTAAGGAAATGTGGCAGCAGTGCTAATCACCTTTGAATCTAATTGTAGCTGAAGTAGGGACCCCGACTACAGTACGGTTGCCTCACCACGATATACATACAGTACATATAGCCATATTGCTAAGTTCTGCCATCAAATATCAGTATGGATTTGCCATATTTAAGTATTTTACCATCCCATAAATTCCTTAAATGCTATTTAACATGCACATTAGAATAATGGATGAGACTTCAGATGACCAACTATGCTGAGAAAAACCACTATTTAAAGCTTCTTTTTTAAATATAGGAAAAATAGGTAAAAATGGGGTTGTGAATTGTGAACTACATCCAAAATGTGGTCATAAGAAGGATTACCAGGCTAACCTAACCTTGTTAGCATATGGAAATACACACCACTTTAAAAAATTGTATAGAATCTAATGAAATAAGTATTATATATTATTTTGTTATGAACTGTATGTTATATACAAAACAAAAAAAGAAATTAGTCACTTTAGCAAGCAAAATGTGTTAGTCATGGATGTCATCGCTAGTAGCCTACCCTCATGTATTTGTGGTCAAGTGTCACTAAATGTTAGATATCTAAAGGTGGTATACGTAATGTGTGTATGGATGTATAGTGAATGCTGTATATGTTCATGCGTAAAAACTAACCAATTTACCGCTATTATTATTGATTAGAAGTGCACATTTTAAGTTTAGTGCTATTTTCTTTGCAAACTGCTCATTCTTGTTTTCTTAGTTTCTTATATAAAACACTTATGTGCAGATGCCAGTGGGAAACTAGGGGTTTAGCGGGGGAAACCAAAAATAAGTAAATTACACCAACTTGAATGTTCCAAATGCAACTTGAAAAATAAATGGTTCATATCTTGAACCAGTATCAGTCACAAAACACATTGTGATGGACAGAGATGTCACAAGGCCGATTACTGTGATGCATCCTAACCTTAAACTTTGGCTAGATCCTTTGTTCACAAGATACAATCTTTTTCTCTGTCATACCAGACTTATAAGGTGTTTTGGAAACTTCCATGATTAGACATTTGCAGCAGAGTTTGTAGCCCTTGCCTCCACATGGTCAAGGAACTTGGGAATTCATTGGTAATTTCTATGCATGAAACTGAAAAGGCTGGTTGGTTGGTCATGATAGGGAAGATCAGATACTAAAACTAATTAATCTTGCTGGTGGCATTTCCCTAACAAGTTGGACAGCCTTTCCCCAGCTAAAGCTCTCAGTTTTACTTATAGGTTGTTTTATTAATGAACATTTCGTAAAATTACCTTAATTATAATAAGTTTTTGTGGAGTTCACTAATCTTTAAATTGAAATTTTCCCTGGTTTGTAGACTTAATATTTTTCATAAATAATACAGCTTATTACAATGTTCCAAGGTAAATTTAATGAGAACCTGGCTGTTAGGACAGTGTACTTTTTATATTACTTTTTACTGTACAATTGATTATTGAAATCATCATTTAATGGCAGATTTTTCAGTTGAGGATCAAAGGGCTTGTGATCCTGAGACCTTACCATCATAACTAAGACTAATTTTCAAAATACGTGAACTGTAGAGAATCATGAATGTGAATTACACCTGTTGTAATTGCTAAGTTCTTATTCAAGTTGCCGTAGAACATCACACAAACTTTATAAAAAAAAAAATTTTTGTACCTTCAGTAAATATTTTATTGGTGTGGTTACGCTTACCTTTTAATCTAATGCTCAAAAGGAGACAATTTATTTGGACAAAAGAAAGATCACTTGTGGTTACAGTACATACTAAGTTCATGATATCTTTCTGAGGTATCCATCTAGAAATTTTTTTTTATTTTAGGGGTGTGATTCAGGATAATTTAGATTTAACAGAAAAAGAGAGAAGACATTCAGGTCTTGTATGAATTTTGTAAATCTAATTATTTGGGGGTAAATCTTACCTCAGCTTATATCTCCTAGCCGATAGCTGAGGAGATATAAGCTATCTTTAACAGTGGGTAAGTATCCAAATAATAAATTGTATCATGAAAATTTATGTTTAAATTTCTGTTTTATATTATTTTCTAAACTTAACTTATATCTACAGAAAGGAGGGTAACTACTGGTAAAATATGGATACGAGTCGAGGAAGCAAAGAAATGGTGCTTTTGGCTGGAAATTCACATCCAGAACTTGCACATCTCATAGCAAGGTGAGATTGTAGTATGTTATTTTCCTTTTCGTTGAGGATTCTTTGGACTCTGAAAGTAAAGAACCCTTCACTACACTTATTTTTCAGTACTTGGTATCAAGCGTTCTAGATATTTTCAACTTGTGGATGTTAGTTTTTTTATAGTTTTAATTTAGAACATATATTGAATTGTCACGATAATTGTAAGATTTTACCCCTTTGCTTATAAGAAAGATACAGTAGTTTCCATGATTTTGGATATTCTGTGGTTTGCTCCGTCATGTTAAAAATCATGTTGATAATTTAATTTGTTTTTTTATTTATTTATTTTTTTTTTTTTGCCTAGTTTGTAGGATATATACTGCAAATTACCATATATCTTGCTACCCATCATGAAGCTAATAAAGTATTTTTACAATTACATTAAGACACTGGCAACTTTCTTATATTCTGGTTTAGAGTTCTGTTTCTCACAGTTGTATTTTTCTCAATCTTGTGATTTCATTTTTCATGTGGCTTTTGTAGTACAGCATTAACACTTCATGGATTATATGGTCTCAGCTTTAGTTATATGTCTCTCTAATTACACCGGTTTTATTGTACTGTTTGTGTTCATTTTGTATTTTTTGTGGTTTATACAATTCTGTAAAAAAATGTGAGACTGATGCTGATTCAACTTACCTGTGTCTTTCTATAATGTCTGGAAAATCTTTCAGACAGTCACTGTGTACCATTCAGCTCTTTACATTCCACATCTGCAGAACATTCAGAATACGTACCTGACTGTACATAAAGTTATCGGGTAGAGAACCCTGCCATAGTCTTTGCTCAATGCTTCTTTAGGTCAAAAGCATTTAAACACAACTGACCAGTCTGTTGGTTATTTTAAAACCTTCCCAACTTGGAAAGAGATCTTGTAGTGTAGCATTATACTTCATACAGTAGGTATTCAGATGGCTAAGAGGTTATTGTGCAGTAAAAGAAGAAAAAACAAGATGTTCTTGCTAGTTGTTTATTGATACTTTCTAATAATTTTGTTTTATATGTAAGTTTGTAGTATCGTTACAGTAATTTACATCAAGGTGTATTACACATGAGGGCTTTTATTAATATTGCAGCAGTCTTATTACTGATAATCAGATGTAAGATTAAATATAATAAATTTCATTTTTATTCATTGAAAAGATTTTCAGGCCAGTTTCATGATAGTTAGGAATTTTTACTTAATGGCCTAGTTATTACTTTGCAGAATTATTTTTATTTAAAACTGAATTGCAACATTCAAATTCATTTGATATTTTAAAAATTTTTGCCCCACTAAATGACAAGATTGGTTTTTTATAATGCCATGTTAGGACAAGCTTCAGTTATTTTAAATTAGTACTATCTGATATTCTTTTGTCATCTGCAGTAATTGTCTGTTTTTTTGCTTCCATGTGGTAAGCTTTTCACACACCTCTTTTGTGGTATTGTATAGTTTCCCTTTACCTGACTTTATTTCAAACCAACTTTACAGCAGAATAAAGTGGTTAAACTCTTGGATATATCTCAAGTTATTCTATATTTTTCTTCTTGTATTGGCTTCCTATACGATGGGCAGTCGACTTGGGAAACCCATGGGCAACGTTGCTGTATATCACAAGAGCAATCGTGAAACCATGGTGGAAATTGGTGACTCCGTAAGGGGCCGAGATGTATTTATCCTCCAGACTGGTACTAAGTGAGTTGTAAGGTATCTTGGAAAGAGCTGGAGTGTAAGGGAATGAATGCTTTGGAAGTTGTTTTTTCAGCAGGAGTTGTAGCAGTGGTGTTTATTATATTTTTTAAATTTGCAAAGGACTTTTTATGTAGTGTAAAAAATTTTTATTTTTAATATTACAGGAATTAAATTTTGTGTAGATGGCTGCATTTGCCAATTAACACGGCATCAATCAGGAAATCAATATGTACCGTTGGGCACTTGAGCAGTATGCATCTTGCAGTAAAATAAAAATTTATGAGGGACATACCTGTTACCTCAAATCCAAATGCAGGGCGGTGGTCGTTACACATTACTTTGTATGACTAATGCGATGGAAGAGATGGAAATGTTGGTAGATGCATATACTGTATGTCAGTCTACAGTTTAAAAAAAAAAATTGCTGTATAGTTTAGTTAAATTAAACTAAAATCCCAGATCATTTTTCTTCAAAATAATCACAAATTGCTGTTTATAATGCTCTCAGTACCTATAAATAATTATATTGTATTACGCTTTTTACCAAAGAAACACAAGATTTTCACCCACATGGAAGTTTAGTGATATTACAGAGATTTTAAATGACCATGAGTATGGAGAACTATTTTCTCCCATGAACCTGTGGGTACTAACAATTGTTGTTTTTGTATGCCATTTTGATTTTTTCAGTGTTCTATATAAAATATCAGGTAACTCGCATGGAACTTGATTAATGTGGAAAATGAGAAAACAGCCTGAATGTTCATGAAATTGGTAGGACATGTTGAGTAGATATGGTAACATTTTTTTAATACTACTAGATTCCATATATTTCAGCCAGAAAAAGCCAAAGAATGCTCTACGTAATATTACCAAAGTGAGGAGGGTTGATTTCATTACAAATAAAATTACTATTGTAATTTAGTTATGAAGTTTAATATTGTACATACATATGAAGTGAAATAAATTTATATAATTTTTTAATAGTATTAGGCAAATGGTAGTGAGCCACAGCTCTTATCTTCCTAAAGTCAGATTCAAATCATAGCAGGGATTCTGGGAAGGGGTGTCTGAGTTTCTTCATTTCATTTCTAAATTTGAATTCAGTGCTTTTTTTCAAAGGTGTATCCAAAATAATTAGGGAAAGCAGAATTTAAGATTTAATTTTTATTGACCATTGTATTTATATGGATCTGGTGATTATGGCCTTTAGATACCATAGATTATACTCTGCATGCCAGAAAAGTAAAAGTTAAATAAATCCTGGTAGTGGAGGTGTATTTTGACTGTTTATCAGGATTATTCTTTTTTTTTTTTTGGCTATGATCTAATTATTTGTTTAGCCATCAGAACCACAAGGATTTATTATGTTTATTCTTCTTTTTCCTGAATATGATCAGATTTTTTTTAAAATTTCAAAAACTGGAAAATAGTTTGAATAGATTAGTGATTATGTGTATAGTATGTATGTAGGTAGAAGACCCTCTTTGAAACACAGTGTTGACAGTGATAGCTGCATTCCTTTTATATAGTTTTTTCAATCTTTCTAATAATCATTTTTTCAGGGTTACTACATTCTGCTAGTAACTCACCATTGTTTGCCATTCTTATGGGAGGAAAAGAGTTGCAGACTGGGGTAGTTTAATTAGGAAGAATACATTGTAACAAGTTACAGAGTAGCTGTGCAGGTAACTGAAATGTGGCATTCATCTTCCTTGGAGTTTTCCATCTTCTGAAAAAATCGTCATTTGTATTGTTCTAGGGCCATGTTCCACTGAGGCTATATTGAACAGGTTCATACTGGAGGACAAGAGTAGACTGGCAGTCATGGTGGATCCTGCTTATTATATCTGTGGTGGTCAACAGGTGATTGAATGCTTGCTGATGGCTGATTGGCTGTGGTAGAAACTCACTCAGTGGTGGGCTAGTGAGATATCCTTGTAAGTTTTTGGCTTACGAGTACACCTTGCCAGCCAGCCACAGCATGAGTGTCTTACTCAGCCAATCAGTGGTCACCATGCATATGACCATCTTGTATATAACACGATGGACAGTCTGCACTTGTCTTTTAAGGTGAATATGCACCGTAGAGCCTGACCGGAACATGGCCTTGATACTAACAATGATTCTTTCCCGAAGAAAGAAAACTCCACAGAAGTTATTCTGTTACTGTCACAGTGTATTCTTCCTTAATAAAACTACCCTTGTTTGCAACTTTTTTTCTCTCCTATCACTGAAGAACATTAGTGAGTTCCTGGCAGACTGCAGTAACCCAGAAAAAATAATTATTAGAAAGATATATAAAACTCTATATAAACTGAATGCAGCTGATGCAGCTATCACTTTCAATGCAGTAATTATGTAAACATTCTTCAAATGAAATGTAATTCTCTGCTAATCCACATTAATTCTGAGATATAAGAACATTTCAGTTGATGTCCAGATTTACATGTACAGTAATCTGAATTGGAATAATTAAAATCCAGTACAGTGTACACAGAAATTCATAATTATTCACTTGCTGTTCAGATAGATATGTAAATTTCATAGGATACACTAAAATGAAATATTTTAAACAAAACACCAAAGAAATTAGTGGTCTACCTTTCTGGCTTTGTGAAATCTTTTGTTGAGGAGCAATACTTGTTTGGATAGGTATGACCTTATAGGCAATACATACATTTTGGAAGCAAATTTTGTGCCAAGCTGTATTCAGATTTAATTTATTGAAGTCCGATCAGTAAGGTCATCATCATTCAGCTCTTCATCAAACAGATGTAATGTTATACAGTCTGATGTTCTTCTTTAGAACCTTGAAAATTCTTCACTGAAGCATTGGCCATACTAGTGGTTATTTTTATTTGTAACCATGGTCATTGCATCATGTTGTGAGAACTTTTGCAGATCTATAACATATTTGAGTGGATAGGTAAGTTTGCATGTGATTTGTAGAAAGTTTTTGAGCATAATCTTCATTAGATACTTTCTTGATAATGTGTACCTCCCTTTTTTAGATGAGAATGCGGAGAATTTTAATTCAGCTCTTTCTCATTCCATGTACTTTATTGTCTGGTATAGATTTCATTATCCAATGTGTTCAGTCTTAGCACCCTTACAAAAACACAAGCAATTCATTACTTGAATAAGCCATAATTAAGCAGTGGTTTATAGAAATGCATAAAATGTGTTTTCGAGCAAGTCTTAAGCTTTAATTAAAGGATTGAAGATTTGTTGGTTGAAGTAAAGAACTGAAGAGTTGTTGGTTGAAGAGTTTGCTGATTACTGAATATTAGTGTATTATTTAGGGGTTGATCTTCTGTGAAACCTTTTCTGCCTTGTGCAAGTGTAACTATATGAATAAGTATATGGTGAACTTTCTTACCCAAAAATTGCTTTGATTTATAGTGGTCATGTTAAAACATTGCTACTGGGTTATTCACCCATCAATATATGTCACGGTGAGAGTTACGTAAAAAATTATAGGTATCTACAGCATGCATTAGCAGGGACCTCATGTGATGTTTCATAAATTTTATAGTGAAAGTGGAAAATTGTGGCATTGCAAAATATGCAGAAGACTTTTTGACTTTTTGAGTATGATGTTAATTTATCTTACTCATACAAAATGCTTAATGCATATACTCATGGAACTTCATTTGTGTGACTTTGAATCCTTATTTTGATACATCCTAAATTTCTGGCAAGGCACACAAACCTGTAGGTACATGAACAGGTATTGTTCTGTATCTGAGGCTGTGGAGTACCTTATGGAAGGGATTGCAAGGTGGAAGTTATTCCGTTATTATAGTGTTTTAACTATTACCACCTTATTTTTTTAGATGGAAATAATGCAAAATAAGCATGTTACTGCTTACACAAAATTAATTTTTTAAGACACCAACTGGGTTTTGGTGGTGTAGGTCCCCTTGGAAAAGTGGCCAGTTCAATCTGGTCCAAGAACCCTTCATAGTTATGATACTTTTTCTTTATCTTCACTTTGAATAGGTTGCCATTTTCCATATAAATTTTTCTTTGCTTCTACACATCATAACATGGAGTGCCACACATTTTCCCCATCACTTATATACAATGCCATATTCCATTACCTTCTCCAGGTCTCTTAAGGTATATGCTTACTGTAACATGAACAGTTAATCAGTACAGCGACTGTTTAAGTTTATCTTGAATTTCCCTGTTCCTTCCATTTGTCATTTTGATGTTCTCACCCACCTGCTGAAGTTTGCTATTTAGGATAATTTAGTGGGCGTGTGTGTGTGTGTGTGTGTGTGTGTGTGTGTGTGTGTGTGTGTGTCACAGCAGTGTAGCCACTGACAACCCCATCAGTTACATAAATGCCTCCATTGCTGTCCATGATGATCCCTAGATACACTGTTCATAAAAAAAGCATTCTTACAGCATTAGCAGCAACTAGATAGAGTAGAGTATTGTGAAGTAGCAGGATATACCAGAAAGTTGTGGAGAATGGAATAATTGAGGTTTAGTGCCAGGTGGGAATTTAGACAAATTGCCAATGACATGAAAACTTTAGTGATTGATGGAAACTCAGTAGTAATATGTCTTAACTAAAAGAAAAGGGTTGTTTGTTAAACAGGTACACGCAAAATTCAAATTAATTTCTTATTTGTGGAAGTACTAGCTCTTCATAAAAATTCTTCGGATTTTTAGAAGTTTCTATTGAGGTTCTGTTATGACACCCATAGTTATGGTTTTTTGTTCACAAAAAAAAAGGGCGCGTTTACAACACCAGTGCCTCCCGGATCCTGAGATATTTACTTGCCAGGCACTTCATATTTTGTGTACACTTAGCAGCTGCAACATCAGTTGGGTTATGAAGTGAGCACGTCATACATGGTTGATGGGGGTGTATGGAAAACTAGTATTAATAAACTCAGTAATCATAGATAGCCTTCACATGTGTAGAATGCATCCAGGTGCATGAAGCAGAGCACTTCAGATAACATCAGTGCACATTCTCGGTTAACCCCCTTGTTCATAAAATGATGTAGTTTTCATTATTCTGTCACCTGTAGTAAAATGACTACTCAGCTTTCCTACTGTTTTGTGAATGTGCCTTAGCCAAGTTTCCATTATGAGGGCATTTTCATTTCAAATTCAACTTTGGTGCTATGTGAGATTTTATGTTACCTTTTGGCAACAAAAGTGTTGCTATGCTCCTGTGAGTACTCAGCTGCACTTATGTTTAATTTTTCTTTCGGTTTTCTCACTTCTCCCGTGTTACTGTAACTTTGCAATAGATATTAGGGTCAGTGTTTATCCAATGGATATTTCCATTTTTTTTTATTTTCTTGTTCATGTAATTCTAGTTTGGGAATTTGCTTGTCGAATGTAATGGACTATTGATGTAACTTGCCCCTGCTTTGTCCTTAGCAGGGTTCCTTGTTTGCAAAGTAATGTTTGCTGAGGGATTTTTATGTAGTTTGCCCTGTACCACAGTAACGGTTACTGTGGTTCTCCATTCTGGTTGAGCTTATTATGTGAATTTTTTCCTATGATTTAATATGTAGTGCATCATATCTTTGACATGTATCATGTTTCTTTGTGTAACTAGGTCATATTATACTAGCTTTGTTTGGGGATGGTAAATCCTGTAGCACCTCATCA
The DNA here is from genome assembly GCF_040412425.1 of Macrobrachium rosenbergii. Taxonomy (NCBI): domain Eukaryota; kingdom Metazoa; phylum Arthropoda; class Malacostraca; order Decapoda; family Palaemonidae; genus Macrobrachium; species Macrobrachium rosenbergii. The sequence continues at coordinate 35,218,737 of NC_089760.1, read as the reverse complement.
TCTTTGTATGATAACCATCATTTGCAGTGCCCTGCATCAGCTCTCAAGTTATAATCAGAGGCCACCACTGTCAAACACAACTTAGGCACAATCCATGATTGTTGAGGGATCTACAATAGGGCTAAACAAAGATTCATGCTACAAAGATACTGGTAATTGTTTTGTAGATGGGGCAAGAATTGAAGACTGGGACTTTGAAAAAGAAATGAGGCATGATGAACACTTAGCATGACAATATATCAGAAATAATGACTCACCTGCTAACCAGGTATTGATGACTCCCCCTGCCAACAAGGCAGGCAAGCCTACAGGTGCAACCCTTGGCAATAACAAATACATTATGTATCAAACCATTATACATGTGTAAATAATGAGTGATAGTGTCACAGGGTTAGCACATACCACTAAACTGATTAAAACAGTAAAGTGGAAGCAGTTATAGGCAGTAAAATAATTACACGTCACTTAGAAATACTGAAGCTGAATGAGAAAGCTGGGGCAGCAAATACCAATAAAAACAAGTGTTTATTATTAGGAGGGACATTACATCAAAGGTGGAGATAGATAAACTGACAGGTGACACTAAAGAATAACTATAGTGAAATTGACATATCAGTAATGAATACCATATTACAGGACATAGATGAAAATCACTTTTAAGTATACGCAGAAGCTTAAAACAGGAGAATTTATTGCAAACAGTAAGCATCCTTCTCTTGTTAATGTATCCTTCACTCAGTAACAAAAAATTTAAAGAAAGCAGTTAATAAGAATAATAAACTGCCTCTGCTTGTTAACTAGTTAAATGTTTGTTAAGGAAAGTAGTTAACATAAAGCATGAATTTACAAAAAATTTGACTATAAAATATACACAGTATTGTATATTGAAAGCCAGATATATTAAGAAATCTTGAATATTTGCTGCTCGTGGGGTGAAGTAAAGAAATACAGAAAAGCAAGAGGTGTGTAAAAACTAACCAGGTAGTTCCTGGGAAATTGATAAGGGGTTAAATACATATTCATATTTCATCAGTGACTTTTACCTTTTTTTTTTTACTATTTATTTAAAGAAAAGTTATTAACAAAAGATTTTAGTAGGTTGTTGACTAGTGTTGAAAGCTATGAAAAGGAAATACAGTGACTTGAGCTGAAGAAAACAAAACAAGTTGGGAAAAGAGTAAGACTGAAAACATGAGCAGATTTGTGAATACATAGGTTAGGGCCCAGGTGTTACTGCTGCTCCGAGGGTGCCCTTTGTTGAACAAGACAGTCTGGAGCCATCATGGACTGTAATATAGGCATTTTTATGACATAGAATTATTGTGAATTAACCAATTTTTTGCTAAACTGGAATTACTCTTCTCTGTGCACCTTGCATTAGTTTATATGTTAGACTCACCTGTCCAGCTTAGGTCTCAACCAACAATAAACATGGCTTCGTATGTGGTAAGGTGTTCATTGCATGTTGTCTGCCTTACTGGTATGGAGGCATAAGTAATTTAAGAGGTGTTTGGATAACAAAAGCAGTTTGAACCTATATTCATGGTGGTTTTTCCTCTTTATTTTTTATCATCAGATGTATATAGACTCACAAAAATTATTGTAATTGAACCTCTTACATACTGTACTGTAATTCTAATAACCTTAATGTAAAATAAAAATGTACATTATATTGCATATCTTGTGTATTTGGTGATGAAGGTAGCATTAAGGGCAAGTTCTTTGTTAAGGAAGTGTACATTATGTAATACTTTGCATTCTTCATAGTGTGACAGAAGTTTGCTTTTCATCGTACAGTGTCGGTCACTTGTTACCTGATGCTCAGTAACTGTGGTTATGTTATTTGCTGAAAAATTTTAGTATTTTTAGAATTATTTTCAGAGCTGAAATATAAATTGACATTTCAGAAGGTGAATTACAGTTTATGATTTCAGTATTTGTTTCGTCTCACATCTTCCATAGTGTGTGATTTCAGTATTTGACTTTCATGATTTGTCCCTGCCTACCTCACTCACATAAACTTCCATAGTATTCATAATGTTTCATTGACACACACACACATACACACACACTCTCTGTCTCTCTGTCTCTCTCTCTCTCTCTGACATGATGTATCTTTACAGGCCATTAATTACTGCTATTTCTTGCTTCTGACTTTCATGATTTGTCCCTGCCTACCTCACTTCTAAGATTGTTCCATGTAGATAAACAAATTTTCTCCTTACACTAAATATTTGGTTTTGGGATACCTGTGTTTTGGTATTCATAATGTTTCATTGACACACACACACATACACACACACTCTCTGTCTCTCTGTCTCTCTCTCTCTCTGACATACCAAGGCATTTCATGTCATGAACTTATATAAACACCAAGTACTGTACTGTTTTACAGGAGCCAGAAAAATATGCTGAAGATTGAGATAGTCCAGTTATGAATTTAGAATTTCTTGTTTAATGGTGAAGTAATCAGGCATTATATTTATTAGGTAGTAGAAAAATTTTGGGTGTATTTGATATAGTAAGGAGTTCATTTAACCGTAGGGTCCATAAAAATTGTAAAAGCTGTTAAATAGTAAGTAGGAAGGAAATTATGTATGGGATGTAAAAGTAGAAAAAACGTACAAGTTGCGATTAACTAGACACTGCCAAAGTCTTTTTTAGTAAGCTGAATGGATCTCATCTCATCTGTCAATCCTTTACAGTGAATTTGGAATATAATGTAATGTTAGTTTTTAAGCCTTGTGAGTTTCATTTTCATCAGAAATTTATCAGAAATATTACTAGGTGATTTATTTATAACAAGGCTTAATTTTAACAGATTTGAAATGTTGGGAATATCAGTTGTTTTTTTTTTTTTTTTTTTTTTTTCTTTTTTTTTATAGGCAGGGCCATAAGTTGAGATGTATTGTTCAAGTCATCAGTAAGTTTGATGCATTGCATTTTTTGTCCAGTAACTGAATAGCACTGAAGCTTAGTTTCTCTCTTCAGCATCGAGTTACCTCAAATAAGACAAAAATTAGTGCTGTGGAAAGTATATACGTAAAAAAATTTGAAGATAAATTTTGATGATGTGTAGCAGAGTAACAATGGTTTTTTTTTCTACACATTTGAGACTCCATCACCATTGGTTGGTGTCAGTTGGAGGAGAGGATAGAGTTATTTAATTTTTTCCTCACACACCTCGGTGTAGACAGCTACATCACTAAACAAACAGTTTCTTATTCCAAACTGGTTTATCAAGATTTTGGGCACAAAAAGAGATCTGGCTCCTTTTAAAATTGTATATCTGGCTTAGATTATATATTTGGTTAACATTTTTTTTTAGTGTAGATTAATTGTATTAAGAATACTTGTTCATTTTCTTGAAATGCCATGATTGTAGATTTTCCCCTTTTGTTTGCTATTTTTTATTTGATAAAATACAAACCTTCATGCTACATGCTACCCTGGTGTGTTGTATGACCTTGAATTAATTGTATATATGATTTGGTTTTATTTATTTAAGATTACATGATTGGCACATCCCTTAGCAGTGTATGCCATTACTTACTTTTCTCATGCAATCATTATCAACCAAGCACTTATTTTTTATTTAACATGCAGATACCCAAGGCTCACAAGGCTAAACTTTCGTTAATGTATTTAGTGCGTGTAGGTTGCAGGTCTATTATATATGCTGGACCTTAGTACTGTTCTGTAAGTAGCTTGAATATATAGTAAGATATTTTCCAATACAGTTTTTGAATGAGTTTTAATATCTGTTAGGATATTAATTCCCTTTTCCAGACTAAAGTTTAGCCTTGGGAGCTAGATTTTATCTTTTGTTTTTGTGTTGGATTTTGGCCATAAACTCTTCATGCTTTCCATATTACGCTTGCAGCCGTTTAGAGACACCTGTAGGCCGTGCTGAAGTGAAGGAAATGGCAAATCGTGAGACAAGTGTAGAGATAATGGAGTCGGTGAGGGAGAAGAGTGTTTACCTGATTCAGACTGCTGATCCAAAGTAAGATACAGTACACAATACCAGTGTTGGGGAAACTAACTAAAATTTCAGAGGTTGTAGCTTAAATGTTTAGGTAATGTGATTTTTTTATAGTAACAGATGCATGTTCAGATAACTTCTTGTCAGAGCTTTTGTTGTTAAGATATTTTACTTAGTGACACTCTTTGTCTGGTAAAATTTATTCTGGTTTAAATATTTCTGCTTATTTGTTAGTGCAGAAGGGACGGCATTACATTTTCATCGCTTTCTCTACTGTTTATAGTATTTATAGTGTGCAACATTATTAAAATGCTTTGAATCTGTTATTAAAAGTGTCCTGTGCCTTACATGTGGTGTATTTAGGTCTGCAAAACTATATAAGAATGTTAGTCGTAAATGATTACAGTAATGAGTGGAGTTGGCTGTATTGTCAGTTGAGCTAGACAGAGAGAATACAGTTCGAAATGTAGTGCAGTTTTTTTTATGAGGCAGGCAAGCACATGATAAATTTCCCAGTGAGTTGGAGAAAGGTACCCAGTAGGGTACGATGGGTCAGTTACCCTGGAAACAAAGAAGCCATGCTTACAAAGTTAGGCAAGAGAGCATGGCCATAATCACATTCATTTTTGTATCCTATATCTAGTGTGTTTACTAGATTATTCTGGCAATAAAAATTATTTTTATTTTTTGAGACTTGGATATGGCCAGTAATTTGAAGCTCATAAATTTAGGTGCCAATCTATATAGAATAAATCTCAAGTAATATATCCCATTATGTAATTGTAATAGGTTAATAATTAGTCTAACTTCATGGATGATGTTTGGAAATTTATTTTCATAAAAATGTTAATACAAATTATTCATGTAAGGATGATAATCAGCCTCCATGGGGACACATAATATTTACATATATATTTTATTTTTGAATTCCATAAAACTATTTAGAAAGTAAAGTTTTTAAACACACTTGAGATAACCAGAGGTTTCTGGCACTTTTGTAAAATTTACTTGTACTGAACCCCAGTTAGGGCCCTTGTGAATAAAGGAAGTGTATCTCATGCTGTGAGAATTGCAAAGTGTTTTTGTGTGTCTATGGTATATCCAGACTGTTGAAAATGAATCAATACTATATTCTATATTACTCATCAGAACATTAGGCACCTTACATCAAAGTAATTTGTTAACATATGCCTTTAAACTACAATATACAATGATAGGCTGTAATTTAACACATATTTGCACTCAGAATCAAAAGAGGAATAAAGAACTAATTGTGTTAATAAACCATTGTATATTAAATGACTTTTGTCAGTGAAAAATGGATATTTTAGACTGGAAATTAGTTGGAACTTAAGTTATCTACTAATGGTATTTTTGGGAAAGTTGCTCAGTTTTAGAGAAGTGAGAATTTTTGTCCATTGCTACTGCTTTGCTATTCAGGCAACTGTGGGATTTTGTTTTTAAAGTATTTGCACAACCCAATAAAATGTAAGAGGGCCCCCTTAAACACATAAAATACGTAAGGTAAATACTGCAATGTGAATTATTTCTAATTGATTGAGGTAACTTTTATCTTTTGATTTAAACATCAAGTTAAAGGAGTGACTTTCTGCATATGAAGGTAAAACATTTAGAGTTTTGAATGGATTTGAATTTTTAGTGCTGGGCAGTTAATTGTATGACACAGATGAAAGGTCTCTGGAATTTATTCATTAAGTGTAACATGTTTTTTTTAGGAAAAAGAGTATGTTAATCATTTAGGACTAAGATCAGGATAGGAATTCAGGCATAAAGTACATAAGATAGAAGAGCAGGGAACAAGCTTTTTAGACTAATAACCACATTTCATTTCTTTTGTTTGGATTCTACCTTGTTTTTCCTGAGTTTTGAGGCATGGGAGCAGACTGGCTCCTGCAGTGGTCGAGTTGACCTAGTGTAGGTCAGTGCGATGCCTGATCTACCCAGTAGGCTTTATAGTCAGGACACAGCCGAAGCTTGTGGTGCACTGGATAATGCCAGTCATGAAAGCTATGGTCCATATATATGGGAAAAATACCAACTACTTTTGAAATTTGGTTTAGTACTTCAAAGGCCACAAAAGATTTACAAATAAAACTTTTATTACTCAAGTAATTATAGGGAGTTATTAACATTTACCAAACTTTTACATTAACAAAATTATATATAATATACCTAGTTAATATGTCTGTCAGTGTTGTTTTAGCACTCTACTTTAAATGTGTTTTAATATTGAGTAACTAGAGAAAATAATCTTGTGGCAAAATCCCCAAATAAATTCAGAATTTTGCTCAAGACATTACGCTACCTCAGTTACTGACCAGTAAAATAAATTGCACAAAAGTTTTAGTCACAAAATTTGTGCAATTCTCAAGTTGTACAGTTACAGATATATATATGTGATCCCATGCATCAGAGACTATGTATACTGTCAGCATGTTTGTTCCATTCAAATGTGGCCTTAAAGATAATAGAAAGTAGTGACTAAAGCTGGCAGCAATGAAACATCGACATTGGTGTTTGACTGTATACTCATAATGATAGCTTTTCATAAGAGAGCAAAGTGGTGCTTCAGAGCAATAGGGTGGAAACCATTGACGTTCATTGTGCTTGAATTTTTTTTTATTTATTTATTTTCTTGGACAGACGTAACATTTTATGGAAGGAGAGTGATTACCCACTGAATAGTAGAAGATTGAAAAATATAAGTTTAAAATGAACCTATACGAAGTTGAAGGAGTAACTTTTAACAAGTTAATAGGAATATAACCTGTAAGCTTTGCCTTAGTCAGCCCTCAGAAGCAAATATTGCAAACATTGAACCTTGTATGCATGGGCCGCATAGATCCCCAAGAATTAGATTGCAGCAGAATATTTTAATGCCAACACCAGTTGGACAGGTAGTTCAGCACTTGTACGTAGAAAGCATTTGAAAAAAAGGTGGGAAAAGAAAGAGAACATGTCAGTCAAAAGAGGGAAGATTATTGGAATTTGGGTAAATGGAACTTGGGAGAGAATTCAAAAGCACGTAATTACAGTGACAAGAAACTCACTGAAGAGCACCTTGAAGATTGCTACTGCTTTCCATAGAGAAAATGCAGTAAAGGATGATCTGTGATTGCCTTACATGAGATAATCACATAAAGAGAATTACTTATCAGTTTCCAGTGAATTTTAGTATGGTGTTTTTTACACACATACAGTATATGTATTTATCATAAATTTAAATTAATACAGTACTATAAATATATTTTTTATTTTTAGGACACTTGCACTTAATTGGATCTGAATTTCCTTTCATATAAGTTCTTTCTCTGATTTACATTTTACCATCTTATTGTGAACAATGGTACAGTACTACAATATTCGTGGACTTAGTGTTGATTATGACTATCAACTTAATCATAAGAATGCATGTTTTCTCATACTGACACAAAATTTACTTCCAATAGCTTAAATGTTAATTTCCAACTGAAAGTTTTCCCTAGTGTCAGCATGGGATATCTTTCAATGTGACAGTACCATTACTAGCTACAGAATATGAATGACAATTAATAAGAATATGCCATCATTGCCTTTAGTGGAATTTGAACTTTTTCATTAGTATCTGTATTCTCTTAATAAGCCATTGAGTAGCTAAAGTTAGAGTTAAATTGTATTAGCTAAGATGGTGTGTCTTTTATTGGCATTTGTATTTTTGTTTAGATCTTGTTTTATAATTGTATTTTCCATATAATGCTTGTTTCTTTATCATGTTTAGGGATGATTGTGTATGGGTGTTTGATGAGTGTGGTTGTGATTATTGTATTTTTAACTTTCATTTATTCCTACAGGAATACAAACCATCACCTTTTATATTGGAATATCTTTCAGTACAAGCTGAAAACTAGTTGAAATTTTGTGACAAGGTAGCTAACTGGGGTGGTTGAGAGATGGGGAAGAGGGTAAGTAGGGGAGTATCCCTCATTCACCTACTGTCGCCTTGACTTTTCTTATGGCCATTGTGAGAGAAGGACATGCTGCTGCACTTTCCATACTGACTGGTTGAAAGCTTGGTGGTGGAGGAGTATTCCTCATTTTTACCTCTTTTTGGTGTTTGTTCATTTTGTATTATTTGTCTCTTTTTTTATACTATGGATAAAAAGCAAGAATTATGTCACTGTGAGTGACATGGTTGCCCATGTGGATGGTTCATGCTGCCATTAGCTACGGGTCTTCATGTGTTTATTGTTTTGGGGAGGACTTGCTCAAGGGCCTCCCCTTGCAAGGAATTTGCATTATGGGACTCGTCTCATTGGATTAGGTTTGAGAAGAGGGGGGAAATACGCTCTTGTTGACACCACTGAACCCATATAGCTCCTTACCCCCCATATTCCATTCTTCTTCACTCTGTAATTGTTTCTTCCTTAATGGGGAATAACACTGTTTAGACCTGAATCTGATCTTGACCTCTCACCCCAGGACATAACTGCTTGTGATAGAGGTGCTCCATGAAGCAGTCTTGTCATCCTTAGATGATTCAGACTTGACGGTGATGCTCCTGGTTCCCTCAGAAAGGTGTTGTCACTGCAGTAGCTCAGGAAGCCATGCTCTTCCTTATTATTGTGGGGAGCCTGTCATTCACTGCTGTCTTGGCCAGCCTGGCTGAAGTAAAGAGGGCTTTAACACTGGAGCCCTCTGGTATGGCCCAGGATGTGTCTTCTGCTGTCCCAGCTTCTGCTTCCTGTGCAAGGAAAGACGATCTTCCTGTAATGGACTCTCTGCTTGTTCCTAGTGCTTTGGCAAATTCTTCTGTTCTGGAAGCAGACAGTCCTGCCAGGCAGTGTTCTGGCCGCAAACAGTCCTGCCAGGCAGGGGAAAGGAAAGGAAAGATGTGCCGGCGGTGCTCTCCTCGCCCATCCTCTTCCTTATCGTTGTTGTCATCAGGCTTGTCTTACTCCCCCCATCCTTGGACTCCAGTCCACCCTGGAAGAAGGGAAAGTCTAAGGCCTCACCCAAGCAGTCCAGGGGATCTCATCCACAAAATCTCCCTGCGGAGTTGCTCAGTCATCAGGTAACCATTCTACCTTTAGCAGAACCGGGGCCGCTGCACTGGGTCACTTAAATTTGGGGCCTGCTCCTGCCTTGTCCCAGCACGAGCGCTAGGGCTCTCACCGGGGAGAGGCTGCAGGGATGGCTGCAATTGAGACAGCACTACAGACCGTACTGGGGGAAACAGTGGTAAATTGGAGGGTGAAGGAGTCCCAAAACTTTGATTATCCATGTTTCCTTTAAGCCTCCCGCTTGTAAGACAGCTTCGGCCAAATCTGTGGGTTTGCCAAGGCCTTCCACACCTGGGTTAACATTGAGACCTGTTCTTTCGAACCCCAGCCTTTTTCATCTAAGGGCAGAGAGTCTTCCCCACCCTTTCAACTACCTTTCTCTGATGGTGCCAAGAAGTGAGGTAGGAGGAGAAGGGAAGTGCTGCCACTGGTACGGGTTTACCCATCTTGCAAATGGGCTGTGTGACAGGAGTAATATCCGTCCTTTGGGTTGGGTACAGGATTCCGTTAATGGATGTTCAACTCCCCTCTCATACACACTGAACATGCGATTCTCCCCTCCAGGGCTGTATGCCTTGTGCCCTAGAAGCAGAGGTGGAAGCAATGAGCCAGAAAGGTGCCATAGAAACCGCAGAGAACCAGTACCAGTGGTTCTACAGTCTCATATTCCTAGTGGGGGCAGCTGGAGGTTGGCAACTTGTTATTGACCTCTCCCCACTGATTGAGTTTGTCCTACAGACTAGGTTCTGGATGGAAACAGTGCAGACTGTGTTGGAATTTATCAGAGAATGCAACTTCATGCTTTCAGTAGATCTGAAGGATGTATACTTTCAAGTACATATTCATTAGAGGTCTTGGAAGTACTGCCATGTTGTGTGCTGCAGGATCATCTATCAATTCAAAATTATATGCTTCAGACTGGCAAAGCCCCCTCAGGTTTTTACCCAGGTATTCCCTTGGTGTTGGCATGGGCTCACTCGGTAGGTATCTGCTTACTGAGATACCTGGATGACTGGTTAGTCCTGGTGTCTCAAGGCGCAACTCCTACAGGACAGAGATCACCTCTTACAATTTTGTCACAGATTGGAGACGGTGACAAACTAGGAGAAGCCATGTTTCCTTTGGTTATAAGGTAACCAGGATCATGGCAATTCTGTGGTGGCTTTGAACTCCAGTAAGTTGTAGGGGACGCCTTAATTCAAAGGAGTAAGTCTCCTATATAAAAGGCAATTGTTTGTATTCATGTAGGAACAATTAATAAATTTTGAAAAAAAGCTGACAGTGAGTGAAGGATACTCTCCCACTCCACCCCCCATCTCCACCTGTTAACCACCTGGTTAAATACCTTGATACCAATTTTTGACCAGTTTCCAGCTAGTGCCAAAAGATGCTCCTATTTAAAAGGCTCTGGTTTTTATCGTAGGAAAAATACAAATTACCATTCAAAATTTTTTATGTTTGTTTTTTATATATAGTATAAGTAGAATTAACTGTATTTACTATTCAAGAAGTTTCTAATTTTTACATTTGTTTTTATGTTATTGGTATTGTGTTTATATATTCATGTACTGTAATGATATTTTTTGGACTTTGTTGACATGCATTTTTTTAGTCATTTAGATAGTATCACAAATAGTTTTACAATGAGTATCACAAATAGTTTTACAATGCTGTGAGTAATCTTCATTGCTGTAGATTTTATGAGAAAGTTTAAATGTTGCTAATGTAATTCATAGTTGTAACAATGTATGTGGGCTTATGTTGTAATGTGTTCATGTGATATACAAATCATCATTCGTAAAGGCCTTTGAGTTGAATTTATGAACAGACCATTCAGAATTTACAGTGTATTATGCAGTAGCATAATAACTGTAAGAATGTTAGTAGGTGAGATCATATTCAAATTTTTGAGATCAAATCCGTTTTCTTACCCACATAAGCACCAGTTTCTCAATTGATCTGTTGAGAGAAATAGCTCCTCTATTGTACAGAACCTAGCCAGCTTTCATTTATATGTAAATGTACTGTTTTATTAATCTATATATTTTGTGCTTGTGTGTGACCATGATATTATTTTGTGCATGGACACACATGATTTCAACATTTAGGGTTGGTAGACAGACTTTCAACTTCATGTTCTTTATAGGGTAACCTCTTTCAGTCCTTTATTTAGGTCAGATCCAACATGTAGAAGCGTGGAGGATGCATGTGTCGTATTTGATTTAGAAAGGTCCCTTTTGTAATCTTTATTGGTAGGATTCTGTATTTGTAAAGAGTACTGATACTGTAAAACTACAAATCTAGATTGCAACAATTTTGAAATTTAATAGTAAGTGCAATGTACAGTTTTGCACTTACAGTAATATACTATGTAAGAAATCAAGAATACACAGTTCAGTACATTCTCTCTCTCTCTCTCTCTCTCTCTCTCTCTCTCTCTCTCTCTCTCTCTCTCTCTCTCTCTCTCTCTCTCTCTCTCTCTCTCTCTCTCTCTCTCTCATCCTGGATATTGGCTTCATGCATTTAACCATGACACATGTTTTTGGCATTTCATTCTTGGCATAAAAACATGCATGGGACCATTCTCTGTTTTCTAGCTTTTCTGGGATATTGAGCCTAGTTTGAAGGCTTATGTACCATCTTCACCTTCTTGGCAGTTGGAGGCCTCATCATAATAAAAGCAAACACAAAATAAGAAAGTGACCCTAGCAGTAACAACAGCTTCCTGTTTGCAACATGCAGATTATCTTTGAAATATAAGGTCAGTGTTACACGAGCAGCAAGAGTAATCAGCATGAGAAACTAATGTGTTGCAGCACATGTATGCCATTTTTCACAACCCCATGAATTACTCAACAAATCAGCATCAAGCATTCAGTATCTACCACACTGAGATAGCCTTGTTGAGTATTGTTTATGGTGCAAAGCCCTCACCAGAGAATCATGATCCTTGCTCAGATTGGAAATCTTCATAGTTATATATTTATAGAGAGATTGTTGTTCACTGATGGGCAAGTACCCTTTATATATTTATAGAGAGATTGTTGTTCACTGATGGGCAAGTACCCTTTGGCCTGCAAAACTCGTTTATGTTGCCAAGCCCCTGCCTGAGAATTTTGATCCTTGCTCAGATTGGAAATCTTCTTCAAAGTCGTACATTCATCGAGAGATTATTGTGCACCAAAGGGCAAGTACCCTTTGATCTGCGAAACTCGTAAATAATCTTAATGCAGATTCTGTCGATGTGTATGGGTGAGATATTACTGTATGCAGTTACAGTATTTGTACATGAACTGAAAGCTTTCCATATGTATTTTTTAATAATTACACTTCATTAAAAAAGTTACTGTGAATAGCCTTGCAGCTTTCAATAAATGAAACACTTTTGATTTTAAAAGTTTCCATAGAGTAGTTGTAATGTATCTAGTTCCAAAAATGTTGTTTCTGACGTGTGATTTTGAGAAATTATGTACCAGGGATTTCCTTTGGAAGTAGTTTGTTTATACTCTATTCATATTTCCTATGAAAAATATATTGTACAGCTTAGAGGAACCACACTGTGATGTAAAAAACATTTCATGGTGCTTAAAAGGAAAATAGCATAAGCCCATATACTGTAGGATTATTTTGGAAGTTGTGTAACTTTTATGCTCTTGTTATAAAAGATTTTAATTTTTTAGAGATGTCAACAATAATATTATGGAACTTCTCATCATGGCGTATGCATGCAAGACGTCATCAGCTCGGAACATTGTAGGAGTGATCCCTTACTTACCCTATTGTAAACAGAGCAAGATGCGAAAGAGAGGGTGCATTGTCTCAAAACTGTTGGCGAAGATGATGTGTAAGTATTTTATAGGAACTGTCTTCTTGCTTGATATTAGAAAATGAAAATCATGGGACCTCACAAAAAATAGAAATTTTGATTATTGTGATTTTGTCATTTGTTTTATGTATTTTTAATTGCCTAATGATATACTGTAAACCTTTTTTGACTTGGAATACAGTATACTGCATTGTTTGAAATAGTCACTTATGGATCAGACATTATTATGGTTAAAAATTTGCAACCCGTACTGGGTGCCAATGCATCTAATCCTTCACAGAAGATGAGAAATATGAAAGGGTCATCTGCTAAAAGGTTTCTTCTTGAATAAAACTTTTCCTCATTACAACTTCACACATAGAAGGTTGCAGTGTTATCCAGGTTTCCCAGAGTGCAGCTTTGTTGAAAATCATGGTTGTTGAAACAAGTGTGGCTAAGTATACTTTCTTCTGTCTACACAGTTCTAGGCCTGGTGCTTACTTAGTGTTAAGGAGATGTGTGGCCTGATATGGCCCCAGAGGAAGTGCTTGATCTGCCCACCTCTGCCATCTATTACTAGTACAGTGCCTGTTGTGATACACAGCCATATACAGCCACTAATGAAGGTCCTGGTCAGTATGTGTCTTCTCCAGGTGCAAGAATACAAAGGCATCTCTATTGTGTGGGTCAAGTGGTAGTGCATCTCCTGTTGGTAATGTGGATTTTCCTTTAGGGACACTACTCAGAGCAGAAAGTTAGTCATTTTCATTAACACAGTTGCTCCTCAGTGTTCATTCCTTTTAGCAGAGGGATTGCAACAGTGATAGAGATTGCCCAAGCTTGTTCAAGTTGGTATCCAGGACCACATTATTGACAATCCCATCGTAACTGAAGTTTACCCTTGTCACAGGAAATCAGAGAAGTCCGTTAGCGCTACAGAGGCTTTGTGTTGCTTATACTATCTCTGTTGTTAATGCAGATGACGTTAGCCATAAATCCTGATGCAGAAATCACTGGTTTGCACAGAACCCCAGCAGTGTTGGCATCCCTTCTATGCTGTTTCTTGGCACAGGACCTGAACCTTGTCCATACAGTATTTCTTTATCAGTTGTTTTTAGTGGCAACAAGACCTCATCCATATCTGCACCTTCTCTTGTGTATGTTCACCACAACTGCTGATTAATTCCTTCAATCAGGTGACCCTGGCTGTGTTATAGTCACAGCCCTCAACCATGTCTGCAGTGTTCATTACCATCAGCCACTGAACCCTTCCCACATCTGCATGTTCTATTGGAATCGTTGTTTGCCTAATTCTCTTAGGCATTCCTGGTCTGGGACTACTGTCATGTCCAACAGTCATGATTGTTGATTCTGTTATCCCTTGTCTGTTTGCTCTGCAGGGTCTCTTGGTTAGGCACACAATCATTGGCACATTGCAGGACAAGCTCAGTCATGCTGCAGACTTGGGCCATTAGTGATGCCTTCCTTGCAGTTGTCTATGTGCTTTCAGCCATCTTCATAATTCATTGAATCCTTATTTGAAGTTAAGGTGTGGAATTGCAGCAATGTTTGTCTAGTCTCTATGTTGTTCCTTTGTTCCAAGGCACCAGAACTGTCATGGTCTTGCATGTCCCACGGTCTGCAAGGTAGTCCGGGCACCTGTATTGTTGCTGAATTTTACCTGATGGCTTCTTTGCCAGTAAGGGCACTACTATTGCTGCTGCACTGGAGCAACAGTCCTGGTAGTGGTCTCAGCTGTGGCTCTAGTCATTTCCTTGGTGAAATTGTACTATATGCTCGTCTATATCCAAGGTCCTAGAACTGGGTCACAGGGTGGAAGACTTTCCAAATGAAGCAGAAGGTAATGTGCAGCCCAGTTCTCAGTATGTAGATCACCAGGTATGCTAAGAGATTTGGATTTTGGGAACTGCTAGTAGAGGAATCATCCAATCGATGGTCAACCCTGGCGACCAACAAGTGATGTCAGGAGAACCATCTGTACCCCAGCTTTTGTACAACCAAAATGCTTATTTGCAAAAAATTCATAATTGCATAAATTATCTAGCCTACAAGACGTCTTAACACGTGGTTTCAAACTTTATGCAGAGTCATAATGAAAGGTTGCTAAAAATGCATAATATGGTAAATATTGTAATATGTTAGTTATAACGATTGCCCCTGTGAGAATCAAGTACTGCATTTTGGTTTGGTGGTTTGGTTAAACTACATAATACTAATATATCGTAGTAATATAATAATTGCTTGAAAACTTTCACGAGCAAATATATCGAGATAAAAAAATTAAACTGAATTATTGCTTGATAAAGTTTCTTCCTTCCTCAGCTGACTTCTTTTTTGAGAAGTATGTGAAAAGGAAAGCAAAGCTGGCGTACAAAGTAAGCAAAGATTAGATTTATTTGCAGTACTAGAACTATTAAGCATGTAATGCATGTAAGGGGGTTAGTGTGTCAAACTCCAGTGATTGACAGTCACTCAGCTTGAAAGGCTCATTATCACTGAGTTTACGGGAAGGTAGGATCGAAATAAGAAATGTACAGAAATTTCCTTTTGTGAAATAAAAACACTGAGACATGTAAGACTGATTACATAATATAATAAATGAATGTCATATACCTAGGGCAACAATGTAAACTTATCAGAGCATCAAATGGCACTTAGGTGAAAACTACATACAAGTCTAACTCTCAGGAATCAGTAAGTTACCAAATTTTAGATTGAAATACCATTAACATTAAAACTGGGAAACCTTTTGCTGGCTAGAGAAAGCAGTGTTTTACTTGTAAAATCAAACAGACACTCTACTCACAGTAGCAGAGTAAGCCATTGAAGACCTTACCAGTCAGAGATAAAGTTCATGCCTAGAAAAGTTAATGATACCAGTGATTCATGATTTTGTTAAACACGAGCAGAATAGAATGAAAAGATGTAGTAAAGCTGGAATGATTGTTAGCTTAACTCTACCTAAATATTGAAATAATTAAATTAGCTAAGACTAGGATTACAGAGGTGGTTGTTAACAAGCTTAGACCCATGAGAAGTGAGGTTTCCACTGGCCTCGTACCCAGGATCAATGAGAGCATATGAATGGCACACCTGTCCAGTCACCAGAAAATCTTAATTGAGGAATAAACTGTACAGTTTGTGAAGACAACATGTAGACAATGTAAATAATGGGTTTGTTGAGAAAGTAAAATTTTGTCTCTGCTTTGGTCAAGTCTAAGTAAGTATTATTTTTTTAATTTGCAGTGTTATTGATACATATTTATAGAAAGTGCATTTTAATATTTTGCAATTGTTATTAAGCTGAGAAACAATTTCATACAGAAGTGATTTGTTTTTGACAGATAAAGCTGGCTTAACACATGTGATAACTATGGATCTTCATCAGAAAGAAATACAAGGTTTTTTTGAGTGTCCAGTTGATAACTTGAGAGCCTCACCATTTTTGCTCCAGTACATCCAGGAATGTGTAAGTAATCAGAAAGATTGAAATGATAATTGGTAACACATAGAAGGGTAATTTACCAACTTATTTTTGGCTCATGTTGACCTTTAGGCTTCCAGTCTAGGCTTAAAAAAAGTTTCCAAATTTTTTAATTAACTCAAATATGTGTTTTACCACCTTTGACATTTTGTCTCCAGGCAAAGGAAAGCTCTAAGAATAGATTAAATCTTGGTTTGTTCTTAAAGGGATACAACACTGTGCCTTTCATATATGGAGTATCCTTTTTCACATGTGCTGGATTGGCCATGTACTAACTAAACCAGAGTGGTACCCAGGTAGAGGGGATGAACTGATCCATTCTCTCTTCCATGACCCATGCCTGTGAACATTCATTGACAAAGCATACAAGCTGGACTGAAATGATTACAGGTAAGGGGCAGTATGAGCCCCTGTTTTACTAAATTAGAGTGTGAGCCCACATCTGCCTTTCTGTAATGTGGGAAGGAAGTGGGAGGAAGGTTGAGCCTGTTATCCATAACAGTGACTGCCGACTGACAGTGTTTTGCCTCAATGGAGGGGACATGCCAATTGACAGAGTTTTTCCTCCTGTGGAGAGGACGGAGTTCTTCGAGATTAGTTCAACATTATTCTGGTATGTAACATGAAGTAGGGATAGAGAAAGCACCTCCCATTCTCCAGGTTGGTGTCAACAAAGTGGCACTGTTGCCTTTTTCCTGCGTGGAGACACTTCACTCCGTCTGCAAAAGTGCTCTCCCCCTACCTGTGAATACTACACCACTCCTAAGCTGTGAGTCTCCATATAAGAAGTGCATAGCATTTGTACCTCCTTTTGAAATAAATGCCAAATTTTCTAAGTAAGTTTTTTTTTTTTTCCTGGATATACAAACTTTAGCCTTTCATATTGGAAGTAACCTACCTCATGTACCCTGCCTTGTGTTTCCCTTCAGTTTTTCAATTGGACTAGAAGGACAGTGGGTAGTGTCAGATGGTTGAAATGGACATCCCTTCTCCCACATCTCCACCTGAGTAACCCCCTTGTTTATTCAGTATCAGCTGGTCCAGGGCATGTGCAGAAGGATACTCTGTATATGAAAGTCTACAGTTTGTATACCTAGGAAAAGTACATATTTTAATTTTAAAATTTGGTATTTCTTTTTGAAATCTGTAACTTATACCATAACCATATACAGACAAAATCGCAAATCTGGTAAATTAATGACATTATACTTGCATATTTTATAGTATTAGGCTGGCCTAGGTTAGCCTAAGCAGGAAGATTGCTTTGATTTTAGTTTTGTGCTAATTGTTGCGATATTGGTTGTTTTGTAGGTATAGGGATGTTAAAACATTTTTTTTAATAGATTATTGTTATTATTATTTTATTATTATTATTATTAATTATTATTTTATTAATATTATTAATTATTATTATTAATTATTAATTAATATTAATATTATTATTATTAATTATTATTATTATTATTTTTATTATTATTATTGTTATTATTATGAAGGAAGGAGACCCTCTTTGAGGCAAGTTTTGTTGAATAAAATGGCTGCATTTTGCGAATTGATTTTATACTGAGTTTTCTCAATTCTTCTAATAATTCTCTTTTTCTGCACATCAATATTAGTCAGTAATTGTCCAATGTTCATATTTTGATGGATGAAAGCGTATTTCTTACAGTTGAAATTCTTTATTCTAAAGCATTACAGCAGAGATGTAAATCCATAGATTTTCCTGATGGTATTTTTGGTGGTATTTCTTCTTTCTTTTTCTTTTTTCTTTTTCTGACTAATATTAATGTGCAGGAAAAGTAAATTATTAGAAGAATTGAGAAAACTCAGTATAAAATCAATTCTCAAAATGCAGCCATTTTATTCAACAAAAATATTATTATTATTATATTTTTATTTTTATTTTTATTTTTATTTTTATTTTTATTTTTATTTTTATTTTTATTATTAAGCCAGGCTTTAACCATAATTGGAAAAGCTGAATGCTGCAAGCCTAAGGGACCCCCAGTATGAAAAAGGACATTGAAAAGTAAAGAATAAACTATGAAAAAGAAGCAACAAAAAAAAAAACATATAAAAAACAGCAAATACATTTTGAAGCAATACTCATGGCAACATGCTCTCCAAAATAGTATTTGCACTAAGTTTAAACTTAGAAAGTTCCAACGCTTCATCTCCAAAATTTCAATGCTTCATCTCCATGGGTACAGTATAGTCACAGCAGGAATAAAACCTTTTAAAACTTGAACTGTGTATTTAATACTGCAAGATGGATGATATAGTTTGGGAAGATTTGAGTAGAAAGGAAGATCAGAATTATAAAAAACTGTATGTAATATGGACAGTTAACTTGATAGAAGTCGGATTTTTTTCCATCTTAAGGTGGGAGGGAGCTGCTGAAATCTAAAGGGGAACAATATGCAAAGCATGACAGAATAAAAGAATAGAGATATTTCTTCAGGAAGCTTCTTGGCTTTAGGTTATTTCAGCTCACAAAATGTTTAATAGGAACATTGTACTTGTCCATTATGTCCCAAAGATAGTAGTTTTACATTCATCGTATAGTGCAGTAATTATATTTATATTCAGTACTGTACTCACAAAGTTAGTTATTTAAAATTTGGTTGATGACGGTCTCTTGAAGTGACGTATCCTTTTCTGATAACCTTTACTCTTTTCAGATCCCAGACTACCGTAATGCAGTGATAGTGGCTCGTGATCCTGGTTCAGCTAAGAAGGCCACATCCTACGCAGAACGTTTGCGACTTGGTTAGTGATTTTCATATTTTTCTAATCTGTCCTTAAATCAGAATGTGTTTTGATAGTATTTCAGAATCGTACTGCACAAGTTGAAAATAGCTATTTTGGGACATGGTGTTGAGTTACAGTACATGTAATTAGCTGCACAGGCTACTTTTGGTTGAAACACAGTTGTTGTAGTAAAGTAATTGTGTACACTGTCTACGTAAAACTTGGTACAGTGTTGCATTGTTAATTTTATTGCCAATGTTGTTGAGGGGTTGAAGAAGCATTATAATTTGTGTTTTTTATTTTAGTTTTTGAAATGTAAGTTTTGCTTAATGACCATATTTAGGCATCTTGAAGAGCTAGTGATCCTTGGAAGTCCTCCTTACTTAAGCCTCAAAATGAGATTAAGGATTGAGGGAACCTCCTATAAAGGAAAGCATAATTTACTAAGAGTCCATAAAAAGTCTATTTGAATTCCTGGTGGAACCTACAGAATTGGTATGGAGATATGCAACATTACGTCATTTATTTTTTCAGGACTATGTACAAATACATATGTTAAGACTTACATTCTTCCAAAGAAATGTGTTCTTTACATTCATGTTACAAGCTTCTCCCAAAGAAATTATGTTTGTTGCACGTTCTGAGTGATTTCCATATAGTAACTTGGGAGATGAGAATTCTAGGGGGAAAATTGGACTTTTAACTTAATATTGGAATTAGTTTATTATCACTAAGTGTAATTTACTAATATTGAAGGTTAATTGCAAGGCATACCCAAAATTGCTGAAATAGGACAAGCATACATTTTTTAAAGCAAATTAATTAGAACTTTGATAAAAAAAAATATGTAAAAAAGTCAGATGCTAATGCTACTTCACATTATTAGGAACTCATATGGTATTGCAAAACAACTTGATGCATGTTTTTAGTGAATATCTTGATTTTCAAAATAAATCATCTGCTTAGAAATGAATTTATAAGCCAGCATTGACTTAAATATAGTAATTTAAAAAATAAGATGATGAAAGTGTGCCCGAGTATTCCCTTAAGCAAGTGCTTGAATGCTTGAATGTACTTGTAAGGAAGGGAATTCAAACACAAGACTATGGACACACATTTCAGAGACTTTACCACAATCCCTGTATTAAGAGTTTTTTTTTTTTTTTTTTTTTTTTTTTGGTCACCACTCAGCATAAGGCAATTACTTTTAGCATCAACAGTAGCCAAGTAACCACCAGTAGTAGTACAGATATTGTAATTAATCAAGTAAAAAATTAGTGAAAAGAAAGTAGGTTGAACCCGTCATCTACCTGATAACCATATGGTCAGTCCATTTTTTTTTTAACCACATCTCAGGCATAGTCTTACTTGTTCATCCATTTTAGTCTTCATGGTCTGTTGCAAATCCACATTTCACATATTTCAATATTCCTTAAAAGTACAGACCAAAAATTTGAACATCATCTGCCTTGAACTCCACAGAACTAGTCAGAAAGCAAGCTCTTTTGTTTGTGTTAATTTTGTTTCTTATTCATTTCAACTTCAGTACTTCATTATTATAAACGAGAGATCTAGGGGGTCCAAACTTGTATTTTTCATCTGTTCACCCTTGGAACGATATTCAGTTAACTCTCTCAGTCATATAACAAGTTCCTAGGACTGTGAGGACAGAACAAGGCACATTTAACTTTGAGAAGGAACTGAGTTTTCAGGCTCCACTTAAATGTTCAAGCACTTCAGTGGACATTCCGTTGAAGTACATTTGGCAGAATGGATTTTGGTGAACAGATAAACTGGGAAATTCATATTATAAAATGATATGGAAATATTGGATAATAATAAGCTAAAGTACTGTATAGCTGACACACAGTATTTTTTATTATCATTCACACTTTTAGAGTGTGATCTAAGAGGTCAGGGACATTACAGTTTCTAACCTATGCCTTGTAGGTTATTTTATTCTCACTCCATTTTTGTTGATGAAACCATGGTATATATTTTGGAATTTTTAATTTCTTTTTAAGTTTTTTTAAGACGTAAGAGTTTTCTGCAGCCTGGATGTATTATACAGGAAACAAGTGATGATGTACATTGTGAAGTAGGACATGTTGTACTAGGTTATTTTTAGTAGGGCTCAGTCCTTTCTGTGTTTTGCATAGCATAGTATAGATGATTAGCAAGTAATCAGATTAAATTGCTTCCTCACTAGTCAGAAAGGAAGATATTTCCATTGTGACTGGGTTATTGCATATGCTTTTCTGAGATTGAATTGTGGTTTTAACTGCGCTGATGATTTGTATAAGCATTTACCCATTAGTACTAAATATTTTTTATTTATTACTGTATGAGTTTTTACTAGGTTATCTATTGTTTATTAATTTGCATCAGTGAATGAAAAGTATTTTTATACATCAGATGGTAGTGACAACAAAGTTTTTTCTTCAAAGATTAAATGTCAATAATTGCATCTGTATTCTGTGAAAAGTTTGGAAAATTAGTTTTTAAATTTACACTTTTTTTTATCCTTATTTCGTAAGGATTGGGTACAGTTTAACAATTGTCCTTCCGCAGCTTAATACCATTGTGTGAAGTGGGTCATAAACAGTGCATTACAATGATAATATCCATATAAACACAAGATACTGTACTTAATAATGATTATATTCTTAAAGACTATTTGGAATTACCCATTAGCTTCAATGATAAAAAGCTTTCGTAGATGTACATCAAAACTTTGTTGTCATTGAATGTTAACATGTACTTAAATGCATTTTGCTCTTTCTTGTTTGAATTTGTAGTATTTCACTTTTCCCTTTTTCCCACAACTGTCTGTAGGAAACGGTAAGTACTAAAAGCAGGTTACATACTTATATATATTCATACAGTGTACCTAGATTCCTTGATGCTTTTGTAATTGTTGCTGATTGTAGAATAGATCATATTTTGATTACGTTGATCTTACTTCAGATCTTTTTGAAAAGTTAAACTTGGATTGTGTCACCAAATTAATAGAACTTTAAGTGTTTGATCCTATTCTGAGTGGACCCTTAAGTAGTATTGCAGAAGTGATTATGTATATTTATGCTAGGGAATTATAACTTAAAGTGCCTTTTTATTTGTAATATATTAGTAATAAATATATTGCCATGGCACAAGCAAAAAAAAGGGGATCCCATATAGTTTTTTATTTCAAAATTCAGGTTCATTTGTTTCACATAGACATGTAAGTGGTACATTGATCATAAGAAGTAGACAGATTGAGAGGTAAAATGAGTTCTTGAGAATGAACGCGTTCAGTGTAAGTGGTACATTGATCATAAGAAGTAGACATTGATGGGTAAAATGAGTTTTTGAGAATGAACCCGTTCAGTTCAGCTCCATATCCAATTAGCAAGAAGTAGAAAAATTAATTTTGGGAGCAACTGAAAATAGGTTTTTTTATGTTAGTGACAGAAGCTGTCTTGTAAGTTAGGTAAATGTTTGTAATTGAGAATTTTTTTTAATTAGCATTAGAATCCCTCAAAAATGGATTCTTTGGGTTTTTGCTGTCTGATAACATGAGTTACCAACAATAAGTTCTCTTTAAGGAATAACAAATTCTCTTTAGGGAATAACTAAACAACTTCTTGTAGAGAATTGGGATATAAAATACAATGTGCATTTATGAGAGAAAAATAATTTGTTTTGTGTAGTATGGGACTGAATTCTGTGGCAGTATGGGATCTCATTGGTAATCTCATTATGTTCAAGAAAGAAGTTATTCCTAAGTTGGGGTGTTGTTTGCTCAGATGTGTCTTTCCCAACTATTTCTATTGAAAGCATCTTCCTCCACTGCTAAATGCTTATTTTCCAAATCCTCTCACTATATTACACAATGTAATCCTTTGCCTCCCTTTTGACCTACCCCTAACAGGTTCCACCCAAGTATTCTTCACTCCTTCACCATAACTCATCCTTTCCACATGCCCATACCATGTCAATCTCACTCCTCTTATAATATCAGTAATCTTTGTCATCCAGGCACTTTTGTTTTCACCATTTTCTATTCTATTTTCCTCCTAGGATTTTGTATAATTAACTGCTTTTACTAGCACTGCTGATTTGGTATGTTACATCTTAAGCTTAGTGGTGTTGATGGGAATTTTTTAATAAATATTTTTTAAATGAATCTTACCTCTCCGTTCACTGTGGAAGGTAGGAGGACACTAGAGCGTGAAAACTAAAAAAATTTATATGATCATTTACTTTGAACCATCTGTGACCCATCTCTTTTGGGTGAACCGACGGTTTGACCGTTTAATATCTTCCATTCAGTTTTTCTCTGTTGTTGTCCAGTGAGGACATGCCGGAGATTGTTGTTGGCATTTTCTTTGCTGAATTTGATTTGGTCTGATTTTAATTTGGTTTTGTCTATTATGTATGATGAACACTCATTAGCCTGTGGCAGTCACAATCTGTGCATAAAATGCAGGAACAAGGATTGTCCTTTCAGTGACCATTGTAGTAAATGTGCTGTTTAGCCAGATGATGTTATGAATAATTATTTGACGTAAAAAAGGTGAAAAGCTGACAAGAATAGGAAAACACAGCACAAGGCTTCTTCTAAAGCTAGGACAGGAAGTAAGAGCTTTTCTAGGTTTCTCCCTCTTGACATTTTTCTTCACCACTTACAGCTCCTTACTGCTCCTTACAGCTCCCTGTATCCTTCAGGATAGAAGGTTTGGACTATGTTAAAAAAGTTCAGGAGTTTACCACTGTTACACTTTCTTTATTACCAACCGAAATGAATTTTCCTTTTTTGTGTTTCCTCTGTGCAGCAGAGGAAGAGCAAATGCCCTCCCTTCCTTTTGGCCATACCTGTGATGTTCCTTTCACTGTTGGAGGTACATGGAAGTGGGATATGCCAGGCAGAGGAAGTGGTGTGTGCCTGTTGTCTCCTTCCTCTGGCCAACCTGGTGCTCAGTCTCCAGAGGATCAGGGCAAGATCAAAGAGTTAAGTTAGGCAAGGTGTAGGTCATTTAGTTGTTGATCAGTGCTCATTCTAAACCTAATTCTGTCTCTCCCAGGCCTTTCAGGAGGCAGTGGACTCTTAGCATTCCCTATCTTGGGTCCTATTCTGGTTCTCTGCTTGCTTCCCTCTCTTGTTTGGCAATAACTCCTGAGAAGGGTGCTTCGTGGCTTTATGAGGGCTCTCTTTTGGTGCCAGACTCGTCCTCCTCCTTGGTCTTCTGGACACTGTCATTCTACATCCATGTCATTTTTACGTGTGAGAGGATTATTCATGGCAGAGGGACAGGTACCCTAATGAATTAGTCCTTGCTGGGCAACAGTACCAGCAGATGGATTCCAATCATTAGGTAAGCAGCATGTTAGTCCTGGTGGAATTGTGTTGTTTTCTTGTGCTTATTATTTTTCCTCTTATGTTTTTCCCACTTTTTTCAGTGTGGGGACCAGCTATCATAAAGAAGTAAGATTCATTTAAAAAACTGAAATTTTATATTGAAATTTATTTTTTAAATTACCCCACTGTTATGTATCCCCCATCTCCCAGCTAATGTGGACAGAGAAAAAACTGAATGGAAATCAATACTGTAGACCGTTGAACCAGCAGTTCACCCAGAAGGAATGGGTTGTAGATTGTCTAAAGTAAATGATCTTATCAATTTTTTAGTTTTCATGTTAATGTCCTTCCGCATGACACAGGGATGCAAGTATCATAATAGAGAGGTAAGTATTTAAAAAATAAATTTATTATAAAAATTTCCATTTCACGAAGAATCGATAATTAAGGGGCTAATAAGTATGTTTGCTATTGTTGATTTGATTAATAGTATTGCATATATTTTATTAATGTCATGTCAAGCACATATGGATGAAAACAATTGCCCTTGGTTATTTTTGCCATTTGTAACCTCAATGGAAGGTTATTCCCCCTATTTGGTACACAGTAAGCCCATTACTTTACTTCTTGGTCAGTGAATTTCCCCCCAACACTGGCCTCTGAAAAATGGCAGTAGACAGGTAGTTGCACACAGGTAAGTGTGTGCATTCACCTCTTAGATCTCAAGGGATCCAGAGGCTATGTTGTCATTTCTGTATGTCTGTATTTAAGTACTGTACATTATTCAGACATTTCCCAAACTACTGTTTTTTTTTTTTTTTTATCAAGAAGATTACCTCATTTTTCTTATTTATGTCACCATCATTTGCATCATGTTCATAATCATTTAGTATATTTTTACTTTTAATAAAGAGATAAATGTGTGATGTTTGGTTTTTCATGGAATTTTAAACTCAACTGAGTGATGTTTAATGGTTTCTCTTTGCTAGAAGGTTTGAAAGTGCTGTTTTAATTTTGTTTAAAAGGAAGAACATCTACTTCTCTCCTGCTGTCACCAGATTTTCTCTGTTAATTTTTGGTATAATTAGGTATTTTTGATGTTTTTCTGATCATAAGGTTAATTAGTATTGGTAAGCCAAGTTAGCTTGTTTATGCTAGTACCTCATTTTTTGGGGGGTTAACTTTAGATGTAATGCTTTAGTGTATGTTGGTACCTGGTTTCATCTGTCTCATATGCCATAAGTGGTTGGCAGACCAGTTTTTAATGCTTTAGGAAGGCCTTCATCGCCTGCAATTACCAAGGAAAATCTCCCAGATGATACGTATATCAGCATGCAAAAAAACTTTACCCCATGACAGTTCAAGTTATGCTAATTCTCTCCCTTGACAAGGATGGAGGGGATGGTTGACTAAATAATTAATGCATACAGTTATAAAGCTTAAAATTTAAATTCTTTTGCACTTACCAGGTGCAAATGTCTCTTTTGTTCATTTTTAGATTAAAGGATTTTGCTGCTTTTTCAGTTTCTGTAGCTGTAAATTGGAAGTAATTGATTTGTTGTATAACACATGTATTTGGTAAAACACAAAGTTTGTTTTTGATGTGAACTTATTACTCTTAGCACAGCTTCCACCTCCCAACACTGTTTTTTCACAGATAATTGATCAGACAACACAGAAAGTAATAACTTGGCTGCTGGATACCCAAATATACACCTACCTGTTCACTGCTTTTTTGTGCAGGAAGTGAGTGTATGGGAATTCATTTTCCACAAAACCTGATTATTTTAAGTAATGGCTTTGTATGAAAAAATTTTTTTTTTTAAATTACATTTTACATTAAGTGAACTATACACATTAATTAACTCATATTACTTCATATTAATAAGATTAAATTGATTGAATTACTTTTGAATGTCATTACAAGTTGTCCCTTTATACATATGATATTTACAGTACAGCAGGGTTTATTTTAGAGTTTTTTTATATTTAAATGTTGGTATTTTTTTTAATATTTCAACACTCAGTAATGGGAAAAGATGGAATTTATTAGGCTGTCTCTCTCCATTTGTAACCTTGAAGGTTAACTGTATAATTGAATATCATTGACCTTAAGGGGTTTTGGCCCTATTCCTTGGGATTCGTCACATGAAGTAGATAAATTAGTTTCCTAACTCCACAATATTTGTTTTTTTCACAGTGCTTGTTGTTAGTGTCTTGTATTTTATATAATGTTGTAGGTAGTTTTAATAATTTTTTCTTGATCACTTTTAATTAGATTGGTTAGAATGGCTGTGATTAGTTTTGAATAGTCAAAACTCACTATTATGTGTTTTGCTCAAGTGAGCCAAGTTTTTCTCTCCATGTACAATGTACATCTGAGTTATTTTCACTCCTTCCAAATAGTTCTGATGTTAATTATCTAAAATTTTGTATACAATTTATCTTTTTCTTCGTTTTGCTTTTTCTTTGTTCTCTCTCATCCAGTATGATGGGTGTTGTGGTGAGGAGACAACAAATGGGTGTATGCTAATTACTTAATATTTTTGATAGGGGACTCTCTTTAAGGCATATGTAATGAAACTTGAAAAGCCTGTATGGTACATTATTATATCCCCTCATTCAATGACATCCTTTTCCCATCCGTTAATATCCCCATGAAAAAAAAATTTAATCAGATAAATCTTTTTTTTATGAAGCGGACAAATACAAATCCTTTAAGGTTACATTAGCCCATAATTTCATACCATAGGTTGAAGCATGCTCTTCAAAGACTCTGTAATTATCATACAATTTATAATGATATGCAAAGAAGCAGAGTAAAATTTAAGCTTTTCAATCAGATTCCGAGCCTTGTGTCATTTGAGCATTTTTTTGGTTACAGTTGTGCACCTCCTATTTCCCATGCTTTACCATCCTTATCTAATATACCTTTCTCTTTGTGCCATGGTTTTTGGTGGATGACAGTTTATCTTATTGATTTTTTTGTTTAGAGCCTCCTGTTTGCCCATTGGTTGGTAATATGTTTATTTGGTTTGTAATTAACCTCAGTTTATGCATTTTACAGTGTCCTTTGTGCCTGCTAAACCTTTGTTTCTTGGTACACATTAAAGACGTTTTTTTAACCAGGAATAGAATCATTATTCCTTGTTCGTCAGGTCGCAGTATCTCCTTCTTTTTCTTTGATTTATGGACACATCATTTTAGTAAAAGTCAAAATATGAATGTTTGTATTAGCAATGTTAAGGTAAATCTGCAAATAGTAATGAAGGAGAGTTAATTTTTGGTTTAGAACAACAAAAGTCATTCCAAATACCTTGACTAGATGAAGTGTTTTCCATTCTAATAATTAGGTAGTGAGAGTCATAGGTAGATAATAGAAGAAAAAGAGAGAATTTTACTCTAAAGATGAGTGTTTGTGGTGAGCTGTGCATATGAGCAGTCATGATTTTAGATGGTATTGTTTGCAGAAATTTTTGAATGGCTTAGTTAGTTCTGGAAGGCTTGACAAAATGTAGACAGAAGCAGACCACCAATGACTAAGTCTAAGAAGGTATTCATAGGAGAGGCTATGGGGAGATGGATATGTAGAAGTTGGGAAATAGGTCAAATAAGGTCAGATGTGAGTTTGTGGAGCATATGACATTGATTATTCAAGGAACAAGTTTTAAGGTGGCAAATATCACTTTACCTAAGGAACTCTGCAATTGGATCGAATCTTTAGCTGTGTGGATTTGTTTGGCTTTCCAGCATATGAGCTGATTGGGAAGCACCATTCTAATGATATGGGCAATGGCTTATCATCCCATGAATGGGTTGTAGCTTTAACCAAGAGTAATAGGATTAAGATGATGAATAACAACTTCTCCAGATAGCTCCCTGTAGTAATAATGACAGTGATACAGTAGCAAGTAGGCATTCAAACAGCCATCAATTATTCCACTAGTTGGTCACAGTCACCAAGATAAGTATGGGATATATCTGTTATGGACAGCATCATTCTAGTCGTGTCTTTTGGCCGGATATTGCTTTGACCAGTAGTCATTATTGCAGTAAGCTTGTACTGTATTGGTATAAGGCTATACATTCAGTCTATTCAAGGTTTGGCAAGAAGGACAAGCTTACTTGAGATCTGAGTTCTGTAGATGGATAGAACAATGACCCCTTCAGCGAGAGCTTTGATGAAACAAATACAGTCATATGTTGTATTGATTGCTGTTGAACAGTAGAGGTACTGCAGTTATGATATGCCAGTATTAAACCATTCTATTTAATGATTTGTTTATGGTAATGATTAGTCAGAATCACGATTAAATAGATGTCAGACTTAACCTAATTGTATGGCTTGTAATCTCCTGTAGGGGCTAC
Organism: Macrobrachium rosenbergii; assembly: GCF_040412425.1. Lineage (NCBI taxonomy): Eukaryota > Metazoa > Arthropoda > Malacostraca > Decapoda > Palaemonidae > Macrobrachium > Macrobrachium rosenbergii. The sequence continues at coordinate 35,189,922 of NC_089760.1, read as the reverse complement.
TACTTACAGCATGCTTGCATGGATTGCTGTAAATATTACTAAGGGTTCTTTGCTTTCTGTCTATTCCTTTTCACCTGTTCCCTTTGGTGTTTTCCCACTTAGCAGTCCAACTTCTTCATCTTTACCTTGGCTCTAGTTTTCATTTTTCATTTAAAAACAAATCTTTTAGCAGGTCTTGTGAGTCTCAAGAATTGACTCAGGTTATCATTAAGCTACTATATAATAAATAAATAAATTAAAAAATTACTGAAAATGGTTGTTAATATAAGTCTGCAAGTGGTAGTAAAAACAAAGCAATATGTAGAATTAAAGGAACTTTTGATAAAATTTCCAGAGTATCTGTATGTGAGATAGGCAGTTGCTATTAGATGTATACATCAACTCTAGTACAGAGAGCACTGTAACTCCATTTCTAATACAGTACTAAGCTGGAATTCTTCTTCAGATAGTCTTTTAAAGCTAAATTCTCTTTGGGATGAATTTAGCATAATAGGTGTACTGTCCTTGGTGTTGGGTATGAGAAATGTAATTTTATTTGCCAAATATCTTGGTGACTGAGTTAATGGAGACCAGCAGATGGTGATTCTTGTCTTCAATTCTTTTTCCATTTTTGCCGTATCTTTCATAGGTTCTTGGTTACATTTCTATTTGGACCTGTGGTGAAATCTCTGCAGTTATTTACTACATTTTCATTTTGCTTGCTTGGTTATTTGCAGTTAATGTACAGGTATAAATTGTGTAATAATTTTAGAAATACATTTAAGCTGTACAATGTTTGGTTCCTTTAGATTGTGTGGAACTTACGGCTGTTGCTTACTTTGAAGTTTCAGGATAGCCAGTAAGAAAGATGTTCATAAATAATGCTCATTGTATCCTTGTTATGTTGGTTAGATAAGTATAACATTAAAAGTGCTTCAGATACTGCCAAGTTGTACTGTCTGAAGGGTCCGTCCTCAGTTCATAAATATGGCTGTGTAAAATATAGATTTCACGATTGCGAACTTTGACACACAAAGTTTTTCGTATTGCTGTACTGACTTTTTTTTTTTCACATAAATTTTCCATCCTTATTGCTCTTATTAAGAGTTGCAAAAGTAGAATAAGAGTCAATAGTTTGTGCTAGTGTCCTGAAACCTTCAGCCACTTAATATTTCATAATTAATCTGCTGAAGAAATGGTTGAATATTGGGAACATACAGTATATATTTTTAAGGTAATGGGCAAATGGAAATTGGTAAAAACACTTTATACAGTGTTTTTTTAGTGGTAATTCTTCTAAGGCTGTTTAGCTTTTCTAAACAATAATCTTGAACACTTAGCTCTTTTTGTGTATGACACAGACATACACAGTTGATTATAAAAGTTTTGCTGAGTGTTCAGACTTTTCAGAACTAGAATTTGGTATTTTTTTATCAAACATGTATTGGTAAGTTACAACTTATTTCATAGATAAATGGCATTGGCTTGGCTTGTGCTTTAGTTTTGCACAATTTTATATTGGTCATGAAATTACTCACTTTTAGAATAGATTCCTTTGTATAAATCTAACTAAACATCTAACTAATCTTTTTTATTTATAACTTCTGTACTTGCTATTCTTGTCAGGCTTAACAAAATTTATTGCACATTCTTATCAGGCTTAAGAAAATTAATTGCACATTTTTCACACACACTTCAGTAACTTGCCCCTGGGTTGTAGTTGCAAGTCAGAATTTTTTCTCTTGATATAATTAACTTGATGAAAGCCTCTGGATCTTTTCTACTTTTTATGGAGTTATTACAAGTAAGTTTATTCTTACAGCCCCAAAGATTCTTTTGTCATTACAGTACCTTACATATTGTCCTGTTTCCCAGAAACTGTTAACCTAGGAACTCATGGTTGTGTTTTAGAACAAGATCTTTGACTTTGCCAAACTCTGTACCCCTTGCTCCATATTAGGGGTACAGTATTTGATTTTGTTTACTTCTTGTGCTTTTGGTTCACTGAACCCTGTGGTCAGCCCAGTGAGTCAAGAAATATGATGCAACAAATAAAAAATTTTAATTGTTTGGTTAAACTAATTTATATATTGATAATGTCCTTTATTTGTAAATGGTATCTGGTTTCATTTAGGCATTGCTGTCATTCATGGAGAGCAGAAGACAAATGAAGATGAACAAGCTGATGGTAGGAATTCTCCTCCGCTGGTTGAGCATTCCCGTATTATGGATGTTGGAGTTGGGGTTCCAGCTCTTGCTGCTAAGGAAAAACCTCCCATCAATGTTGTTGGAGACGTTGGTGGCCGTATAGCTATCATGGTGGTGAGCATTTTGTATTAAAGTATTGACGTTAGGAAAAGAAAGATTTGAGTTTGGATTTTTCTTCAAGTGTTAAATTGATTAGCCACAATCCCTGAAGGTGATAAAAATATGGTAGGCCTACTTTAGTACAGTATTATATAATATTGAGAAATTTGGTAACACCTGGCCCTTAGTTCAGGAATTTGTTTTATATATATAGTTGTTGGTAGTAAAAGTCTCCTAAGACTTGATGTATATACAGTTACATTTTCACTGAATTATTTGGTGATCCATATGCATATAGTTAAAGATAATGTATGTCTTCTTTTTACTAAGTACTTCTTACTAGAGTTTTAGATCAAAGGTGTTGGGGAACCAATAAAGTATAAGATTTAGAGCCCTAAGAAGCAGGGAAATTTAGAACAAAAAAAAAAAAAATACAAGAGGTCAGACCCAATGTTTACTCATTTTGACTCTTCTTTTTGGAAACAAATTGGCCATGGTTCTTAGTACTCATATTGTGCAGATATGAAGGTACCACCAGCAGTGTGAATATAAACTTCCATTAAGATGATAAATGTCCAAAATAGTCCAACAGTCTTGGAACTATTGTCAGTGACAAAAATTGATAACTTGTTAGAATTACAAAACATGATGCAATGAATAGTACCTGGTGAATAGTAGTTATACCAAATATGAAGATGAAGATGGACTAATCAATAAAAATATTCTACTAGATTCCCTATAAAAGATATGAGATTGTACAAAATCTGAAACTATATAATAATCAATAAAAAACTAAGGGAACATCACTACAGAAAGTGGAAACAGAGTTTAGAGCCTGTTATTGGAAAATAGAAATGATTAGACAAAACAGTGAGTGGAGATCCTATATATGTAAGCTCCTCCAATGCAAAAGCTTCTCAAAGTGTATGCTTATACAGTAAGGCGGTCCGGTTTCGGGGTTCCGTTCTTCCTCAAAGTGTATGAACATTCGAAAATCGTCAAAAATCATAAGAAAATCTTACTTTTAATGCCGATGTAAACTGCATTATTATTGAGTTTTACATCAAAAAACCTTCAAATTATGATTATTCTGCCATTTTGGGGCCATATTTCTTAAATCGTAGAACCCCGAACATGCGTCGTAAGCCAGGAAATAATTTCTGATGAATATATTCAGCTCAACTGACTGCCTGTATATAAAAATGCCACTGTGACCCTAAATGTCCTTACTTCAGCTCAACTGACCATTCAACTATGGAATTATGGAACAGCAAAATGTGTTAGTGCTACTAATACTTATAAAATAAAATATTACAATCTAATCAAATGATACATAATTAAAAAAAGTTACATTTCTGAACTGGTAAATGTACAGGCATTAAAAAATTTATCCCAATTCTTCAAATATATCTTACATTACCTTCTAAATTAACATGATGAAAAGATATGAAATAAAAATGCAGTGCATTATTATTACTAATAAACTATTCAGTACGGATACTCACCAACAAGTACTATTTGATGTAAACACTCAGGGACAGATGTTCCTGTGGTATGAGCATGCATACACCCAGCAGATAAGGAGTTGGGGGCAAGGTTGTGTGAAATATCTTAGGTTTAGGCTTGAATAAATAATCATGGGTCAACTGAATAATACTGCATACTTTTTCATAAATTACTGTATATACTCATGAAATATTTGGTTTGTATAATGTTCAAGAGCACCCCATTGTTCTTATGGGAATACAAGCCAGAGCCTTATAAATAGGAGCATCTTCCATGTGAGCGAAGTCATTACTGAAGACATAACCACCAACAAAGGTGGTCATGTCATGGTTACATGTCAAATTTTTATTCTATTAAAATAAAAGTGACTACAATAAACATAACTAAACAAAGGGTAGCATAGTTCTTTACAGCTGCTGAAAGAAAAGTGAGTGCAACAGTCAGTGAGTGGGGATCCTGACTCTCCTCATCTTCATCTGTTAACACCACCTGGTGAACTAGCATGCTGCCCTTTTGTTTAGTTATGTTTATTGTAGCTTCCTGCTTTTTATTTTAATGGAATAAAAATTTGACATGTAACCATGACATGACCACCTTTGTTGGTGGTTAGGTCTTCAGAAATGACTTTGCTTCTGTAATTAATTTTGTTGCAAGGGGATATCTGTTACAGACTTCTTGCTAAAAGTTGTCAGAGATTTCCCAGGAATGTAGCAGCTTTTTATGAAGAGCTCATCAACAGCTGTGTTGTTCTCTTTCTTATATACAAATAATATTGGCATTTTCAGGTGTCCCTAAGGCTTAGTCATAAAAGAAGTCTGTAGGAGTCTAGTCTACCAAGGATTAGGTAGTCCTGTTGTGGCCTTCCTAATTTAACCTGGTAGAGGCAGAACAGGGAGTTTTAGCTTATCAGAAACTCCCTGTTCCTTACTCTCCCTAAGGGGTGTCGCTCAGTGAGAGTGGAATGACTGGAGTCCATTCCATCCTTTTTCCTGCTTTCCAGAGCAGCATCTCTACTGCAGAGTATGCTGGACTCGGGCAGGGTACAGGTAATTGCACTTTGGGCTTCCCTCTCCCAGTTGATGACTGGGAGGCATTTCCCTCTCCCTCTGTCTTATAATAATTCTGGGTTTTACAAGGACCAAACTGTTTTCTGACATGAAGTCCCATGCAGAAGATGTCATGTTTCTCCAAGTGGTCCCTTAAGGGCTGTACTACTCTGGCCACCTATTTCGCCAGACCAGTAGGGGTTCAGGAGTCATGATTTTCCTTGCTTGCAAGGCAACCAGGATCATGGGATTCCATGGTGGTTGTCAACCCCAGTTAGTTGAAGGAGACTGACTTCCTATGTAAGGAGTATGTTTCTTATATAAAAGGTGATAGTTTGTATTCCCTTGGGAACAAATAGATTTTGAATAAAATTTTGTATTTTTCTAGGTATACAAATCAGAGCCTTTTGTGTTTAGTCCCTCCTCAAGTGCCCTGCTCAGTTCTCGCAGCAGAAGGAAAAGTATGTATGATGGTCAGTGCGTAAAGGGTACTCCCTCACCCCTCATGTCTGTCTGTTAACCACCTTGTAACCAAGTTTCGACCGGTTTCCAACTCGCAGTAGAAGACACTCTTGTATAAGAGGCCCTGGTTTGTATACGTAGGAAAAATACAATGTGTTATTCAAAATTTATTTTATCCCACATAATCATGACTTGTCGTATCCCACATAATCATGAGTTTTTCATACATGCTGTGCGAAGTTCCAGCCTATGTAAAGTGCTAGCTATATGAGAGTTAAGAACTTTGATTAATGTTTTTGATAAAAGTATTTAAAAATGATAATCCTAGAAGTTTCTGTAGGCTGTTTTCATTGTTTTATCATATGCATTGAATGTTCCATTTTGCTTAGTTTCATAGTTAATGTTTTGTTACTGCAGGATGATATGATTGATGATGTGGCCTCATTTGTGGCTGCAGCAGAGGTACTCAAAGACCGTGGTGCATACAAAATTTATGTTATGGCCACTCATGGTTTGCTGTCATCAGATGCTCCCCGGCTTATTGATGACTCTCCAATTGATGAGGTAAGGTTCTGTGATAATTTTATTGACACCAAATTGGGTAAAGTAAGATGATCATGTCATTCCACATGTAACATTCCACCGAGATAATGTTGTTGGTATTTGATTGATGACTTCAGTTGAGTATAATTTTCCCTTAGTATTCTACCAGTCATCCCTCAAATCATGAGATTCTGATAGAATAGATGAGAAAAATGTGATCAGAGTAGGTTTTAGAAAAAAAATCACTTCAAATTTTACAGTTAAGGAGACCATATTGAACTTCCACTATAGCTGGAATTGAGGTATCTTTCAGAACCTGATTTAAGACACTGTATTGTGAATTTTGACAACCAAATGTCATTAACAATAGAAAATTGATGGGGTGAGGATTTCTCACCCCAGCAAACTGGACCATGTAGTGTATGTATAGTCTGAACAATGTATTGTGTATTTTAATAGATTGCAGTAACTTCTACTGAAAAAGTACTGTCAAAATTGAATATTGACACTTCCTCTTGTATCAGGTCTAATCACCCCCAAGCCTCAGTTGCTGTTAAACCCTGGTTTAGGAATGTAGTGATATATCATCTTATTGTCTGCTACTTTCACTTTAGAAGCCCTGATCTCAAAGCAGTTTTATAACTTAAAATTACTAGTACTCCATCATTTCTTTAGCCAGTTTCGGTGAAAATATGCATACATTATTTTAGGTCTGTGTGATTTATGAAGGATCTTTTATTTTATAAATGTATTTGAAAGGGTCAAATTTTGGAAAGTTTTGTTTCAGTTGCAGTATGGACTAAATTTTGAAAATGTATGTTTCTCAAACAACTGATTTTGACAAGATTTTTTTATATTTTAAATATCTGAACATTTTTCTTTTTATTATGTTCATTCCATTCTTGTGGAACTCTTATCTTAGGAGGTATAAACATAGGAAGTTTTCTATATTCCTTTAAATTAGAGTTTCAGGATAGGTTTTTGGGCAGTAATTGATGTATGATGGTGTCCCTAATTCAAGATATAAAGATCATAGCCATATCCCAAAAAATAAAGATTGTCTAAATGAGTGACTTCTTTTAAAGATATAGTTGCCCATAATTTATCCCCCAGTTGAAAGTTAAACTTAAGAAATGACAGAATTATGAAATCAGTTTCAATTTTTTAAATGGCTTATTCAGCCTTCAGGCGTTAAGACTTGTGTAGAGCAGTGGTTTGTGTTCTGCACACTACAGTAGTTGAAGTAAGTCTTAGGCTTTGAATATTTTGTAATCCAGTTATTTCTTCTAAACCCATGAATAAGCTAAATGTTTAATTTATCTTATTCAGTTTTTCAGTTGTCATAAAATGTGAGAAATTCAACACCATATTTTTTTTTTTTTTTTTTTTTTTTTAGGGCTAAGCTGGGTTTGGGCTCTTTTGGCAATCTTAATTGCCTCATTACAAAAAAAAGTGTGATGAATATTTGGCAACTTGAATAGCTTCATTAATGTACGAAGATCACTTACATTATTTCAATTCATTATTTATCCATGATTATGTAAAGATGATACTTGTGAGTGCTAACCTCAGATGTGTGAGCCTCATGTGGCTGTCATATTTGATGAAAAATTGATCTGAACAAGACATTATATACCAACTGTGTCTTTCATCAGGTCATGGCAATAACATATTTCATTTTCCTTAGGTTGTTGTCACAAATACTGTCCCTCATGAAATTCAGAAAATGCAGTGTCACAAAATCAAGACTGTCGACATAAGCATCCTCCTCGCTGAATCCATACGTCGTATTCACAATAATGAGTCCATGTCTTATCTCTTTAGGAATGTGACACTGGAAGATTGAGGATATTCATGGTTATTGGTAAGATGTGAATTTCCATTTGTTAGCTCTTGATCTGTTAGTGTTCATAAGAAGTTTTTTCTCTCCTTGTTTTGAAGAACTGCCCTCAAATACCATTGTCATACTCACAAAATGTCCTTCATTCCCAGCCTTCTACAGAAGCTTATATTCTTAATCTCATCCATTCTTTTGTGATGCTGATATATGGATCTTTTTTTTTTTTTTTTTCCTCCTTCACAGTAATAATTTTTACTTGAGTTGAACGATCTGAATGTTGATCTATTCATAGAATAACCAGTGATTTTCTTCACTTTATTTTAGTGTACAGTAGTACCTCAATGAGCAGTGTGTGTTTCTCATAGAGGGAACCAGTTGCTCTGAAAGATAAAAGTACAGAATATACTGCCAGCATCTAGATTTGGTGAACAATTTTTCAGCAGTTGTATCCTAAAAGATCTAAAGCATGTGGCATCTACATTGGTATAGTAAACCTTACAAATAATTCCATGCTTTCTGGAATCATTAAATATTTATTCGGTATGAACTTATTAAACATAATAGACATATCCCATGCAGTGGCTCTTCAGCTGCACCAACTCTGTAAATCCTGAAAGACAAAAGGGATCCACTGTACATTCCCAGACCATGCTTTGTCAACCCTCAAGGCCTCATTCTTCTGTGCAGCTCCTTTATTTGGAGACATATATTGACCTGCTCTTCCAGAATTATCATCTTTTTGCATTGAGTGTGATGTGTTATTCATTTAATTCATTCTTTTTAGTGTTATGTGAATTACTTTTTAGTATTTTTTTCCTTCTGGCCAGTAGCATCACATGCCACTGAGAGTATTTTGCAAGTACTCATTTCCTTTGTTCTTTTTATTATTTTCTGGCTATTTGTAATCAGTGGGTTTTTAGTGAACAAAATATTTGTGCAAAATAAAAGAAGTAATAATAATAATGCAAGGGGCAAGTTCGTTAGTTTTAAACTCTGAAGTGGATTGAATCCTTTTGTATGCATTATTACCATACTGTATGTAGGCAGTGGCTAAGAATATGGCTGTACCTGCTGTGAGCATGCCTATATAAAACTAGAGAAGGCAGTTTTGCTTTTCATGCCATAGCTTGCAGATATCAGAGTAAATCTGTTGCTATAGGTATTGTATTTTAGTATCATAATTTTAAACAAATAGTTTCACAACTCATATTTGTAGACCCTCATAGCAGTATACTTAAATATTTGATGTTATATTTGGTGAAAATTGGAGCAAGGTAAAACTTCACTGCAAAGGGTACATAGTTATTTGAGAAGCTAAAGGAACAGGTTAAATGCAGGCATTTTAGGCTCATAGGGGCTGAAGGTATGCTACACTAGCTTTTAGTAATGTCTGCAGTGCAGCACAATAGGTGGTACCCCACTAAAGGCATCCATTAATGTAAAAGTTTTTCTTTATCATGCCACAACTTCATGGTGTCATTGCTCACAGTAGTGTGTTTGTTTCTAGCTCATTGTAAAAGGGGTGCTTCTCTTACCACAGTTCTTAGTTCCTTCTGAGTAAATACATCAGGTTTTGCTTATTATATACCATGCCTAAACTTTTCAAATAATTTTAATGTTACCTAATCTTAATAGTTGTAGATTATCAGATCTAAACTCACCACATGGCCAAATAATGTTATAACAGTTGGTACCCTACAAGTAGTATATTTGCAGCAGGCAAAGTTTCTGTAAAAGCAGATGTTTGCATGCTTATGGAATCACCTAAAGCATTTTTAAAATTTGTTACATGTAGAAGTGAGAAAAAGTGTATTTTAAATGTGTGAGTAATATTAGCAACTTTTCTCATTACAGGATCTGTTGACTCCCAACTATGTGTCCAGTGGCTGTCCAGCAGATTGTAATTCATCCATAGTAAAATATATATATAGATATATATATATAGTCTTGAATTATATATAGGAAATATTTTGTCTAATTGTTGAATACATTTTACTCTGTGAATTGCAACTACAGGTTAGAATCTGCTACGTCTTGAAAACAAGATTATTTTCTTTGACGTCATAGCATTGTCACTGCTAGAATGAAAGTGTATGCTGATTTGAGTTGTGAAGTTATCTTTAATGCACCTTGCCTTTGCCTCATGGGATCTTTACCTTGTGCTACATTAAAATTCATTTGTCAAAGGTAGTCCTGGGTTATTGCAACTTTTATTGTAATCTTTCAAGGGGAACTGTTTAGAGTTCCTAGTTTTTAGCATTGTACATGTTCTTATCATGGGAAGGTGCAGCTATTGTAAAAGTTCAGAGTACATTGTGATATAAATATGTACTGTATACATTTATATTTGTATTATAAACAGGTGATCTTGTGTATATTGTACAGATATTAATTAAGAATATATTCAATTAATGTTAGCTGCATAAATATGGGGTCCCAGGTTTGGATTCTTCAGTCACAATTTTATACTGTATTACTTTTCATAGCATTTTATTTGTTATGAGGTAAATTTATTTTTAAATAAGGAACTTCACACCTAAAAGACCTGTTGATTCACAAGGGACACAATATGTAGCCCTAGATCATGAGTTATAATGTACATTGTGTTGCTTTTGTACGTACAAATTAAGATTTTTTTTAGCCAGTAGTATACCAACTAGGCAGACTTGCTTGTATTGTTGTCTTATTTTGTATTGTGCACTGATGTGTAATTGTCTTTTGTTGACTTTTTCATTATGAAAATATGAAAACATTTACAATATATAAAAGTTTCATAGACATCACATTCCTGTTCTCAATTGATATTGAATTAAATTTTTATTTCAGATTTCCTGGACTGCATGTCATTGACATATTTGATTAAGAAATAGCCTTATCTGCCTTGTGATGTCACATACCTTGACTACAGTATACCAGTAATGAGTTAACTGAAATTCTGTCATTTAAAATGCTTTCTGAAGTATGTTTATGGTATAAAACAGGAAAGAAGAGGATTTGTGACTGGAAGTAATTAGTATTGTTCCTACAGGGATACAAACACTACGCCTTTCACAAATAAATTTCTGACTGACATCGGGATCAAACCCAGTCTTTCAGTTGAAAGGTAAGGGCACTGCCAACTGAACCACAGTTAAAAGATCTGGGTTCAATCCCAATGTGAGTCAGAAATTTATTTTTGTTCCACACGTGATTGTGTGTTGATTGCTACTGTGCCTTTCATGTATGGAATATCCTGCTGTGCATGCATTGGACTGGCCATGTACTGACTAAACAAGGGTGGCACCCAGGTGGAGATGAGGGAGAGGGAATGCCCATTCTCACAGCTGACATAACCCATTGTCCTTCTCACACAATAGTTCAGATGTGTTTCTTGCATTCAGTCTTTTTACTTGTGCTGGCTACTTCCTTTATGTGAATTTTATGCCTTTTGATTTAACAATCCAAAATGCTAGTGTGGTATGTTTTTTTTCCGGTTCTCATTTGCTTTCTGTTGATTATTTCTCTCAGTTGAGAGTAGACAAGACCTACGACATTTTAGGTCATTGTGGACGTTGTAATGGTTTCTGCTGGGAAGTAGCAGCTTCTAATGAAGGGTTCATCAGCAGCTGTGTTGTTCTTTGACTTATATACTAATAATAATAACTTTTTAGGCATCTGTAAGGCTTAGTCATAGAAGTTCCTCCTGGGGGAGGAAAAAGGTATTCACAGTCTCTTGACGTAGTTCCTCATGATTCGAATGATCTTGACTGTATAGATAATTGCATTGGAAAACAATGGGTAATGTTACTTAGGTGAGAATGGACACCCTCCCTCTGCCATCTCCACCTAGGTGCTGTACCACCCTTGTTTAGTTAGTACACGTTTATAAAAGGCTGCAGTTTGTATACCTAGGAAAAATACAAATTGCACTAAAAAATTTGGCATATTTTCACTTACTATTGCTGTAGTAGTTAAGCAGTCAGTATTAATAGTTTTTCTGCCTCATTATTGTAAATAGTCTGACTGCAGTGTATTGACTAAAAATTTTTTAGATATTTTATTATAATTTTTATTTGCTTCTCTGTGGATACTAAGAGCATATTTTTTAAGGGTATTCAAATGCTAATATCACACAATATAAAAGCAGAGGATTTTATACAAAAACTTCACTTAACAGTTATGTCCAGGTAAATTCATATGTACACAAACATTTCAAACAATTTATAGAAAATTATTCTACCTACTCTTAAAATTTTAGGTGTCTCTGTATTACCCGACTAGCAAAGTCAGATAAGATATATGATTTTGAATCAAGGTTTATGGAAAAAACTTTAGCATTGGAATAATTTCATATGAAAAATTCTTCAGTTATATAAGTTTTAGTAATACAGTAGTTGTAATTCTCTTAATAGTGTATGTCATAATTTTGTTTGATTCAGTGAAAATAACTGTTATTTGTGGAATATTTTTTAAGGTTGAGAGAATTTGATATATTAAATGTCATACTAAAAATTCTTCAAGTACAGGTTGTATTTATTTTCTTCAAGTGCAGGTTGTAGGTATTTAATGTCAAGAGGAAGAATATGTTACTGCTATCATTGTCACTCAGGAAGGGCACAGAAGCTGTCATAGTTCAGAGAGAGAAAGAAAAACATGTCATAGTGATGTTAATAATGCTTCTTGAGGATACCTAAAAATTTTAAACTGTGTAAAACATACAGGTGGGGCCTAGAAAGTCGAGTATAATATAAATTTTGTGTAATATATTAACAAAGATCTGATATCAAGGCCTGTTTGGGTAATAGGAAACCTAGTAGCATCAACCCTTCTGTGTATTGCAAAACTGTAATGTATCATGCAGTGGGAGACTACATGGAACTAAAAGAATAAATGGCAGGTAGTTTTTTAAAAGAATTTAATTACTTTCTAGTTTTTACACAGATGATGGTGTTCTAAGTCTTTATGTTAATAAAATGGTATTGTGAAAAATAATTTGACTAGTACAGTAACCTATCTTCAGTTGTACTGCTTTCATAGTATTATAAAAATACTCTATTGTTATAGAGTGGGATGGTATTTGTAAATTCAAAGGAAATATCTGGTATTCTTGACAGACAACTTCGTTCAACCCGTGAGGGGAAACCAGTTATACTTCACAGGAAGTTCTGTCTTTTACAATAAATCCATTTGTGGATTGCAGTTTGCTAAAATTCTAAAAGTTATTTACAGTCACCAAATCAAATTCTAAAAGTTATTTACAGTCACCAAATCAGAATGCCATGGTATACAATATACAGTACTCAGTTATTTAAGAGGTTTTCCTTAGAAATTATCTTTATTGTTCAAAACTGGATGTTAGGCTTGAATTTTCATAGACTTCTATGATGGCTGATAGGTGTCTGTAGAAATTATTTTGAACCTTTTGTTCCCAAGTTAGTGAAATGTACCTTTTCATCCAGTTCTCTTACAATTATAGAAAAGCTGAATTGGCCATTTGACAACTGACAAGTACTAATGAAGAATTTTTCTTAATACCCATTTGTATTTTTTTTTTTTTTTTTATATTCACATATTTTCAGTTGTTAGATTCTTCTAGCATTTAATTCAAAGTGAATAATATATCCATTATGGTAGCCTAGCACTTAGTTGGAACGTTGGATCTTAGTGTAAATGATTACATTAGGTTTAGTTTCTGGTTTTATACAGGGGTCTGTTAATTATAACATCTCTCTAACAGCATAGTATATCTATAAGAAATAAACTATCCATTTTTAATAAAGCAATCTTTCTTGCCTTGCATAGTTTTCACATTGTTCTTTTTAAATGTAAAATATGAACATGAATTAAAATGAGATGGATAATGAAGGTTGCGAGCAAGTTTCCATTAGTAGCAGTTACAATCCCATTATAATCATGCAATAGCCTTTAACTGTGTACTGTGCATCCAGATGCATAATGCAACAGCATTTCAAACTGTTCCAGCACTCAGGCTCAGTTAACACCAAATCCCTGTGGATATTCTTAACAGTAATCACTGTAATCAATATACATGCTGCCATTCTTTTTATGACTTGTCAGTATATCTATTGCATTTATAGTTGTGCTATTGACAGGATTACATTTTCAGTTTATTCACATTACATTTTCATCTTTTGTGATATGAAAAATGTCTCATGAGTTTTTCATTACCTTTGGCCAATAACTTTTTTTTTTTCCTTACTCAACCATGTAACTTATGTTGTAGTTTTCATTGTTTTTTTTTCCAATTGCTTTGCTGTTAGGATAACTTTCTCCTTGCCATACACTGACTGGGGTTCATTGGCTTCGGCCAATACTTCCTCTTTGCCTCTGTCATAGTAACAGTTATCTTCTTCCTTTTTGTTTAATATTGTTTATTTTGCTTTTATTCCCAATATTATTATACCTCAGTGTATGGTTTCTCCTGCTCTTTCATGCATAGTTTGCAAGGATGTGTAAACAACAGGGGTATTATTTTGGGCATTCTCAGTTCCACCTCCAACATTCCATTATCTTTATCCTTCAGTTTTCCATTTTCATATTTAACATTCTTTCTCAGTTTTTCTTGTCCATCTTCATCCATTTTGTTAGTCTAACATTTTTTTCTTTCATAGACTATGTTATAATTTTGGACTCCATTTCCTTCACATCTTTCTCCTTGCCCCACTCCCTAAAGGTCTTTGTGCCTTCTTTGCTATCTATCCTCTGCCAGGATAGATAGCTGTGTATGTGTGTTCTTTTTCTTTATGTCATCACAACATACTCCTATCTTTGCATTATTTATTTCAGAGATTTCCAGTTTTTGAGTCTGTTTCTTGAAACTTTCTTCATATTCGTGGCACTATTTGTTTCAGTTTTTCCCACATAAGTGCAATCTGATAGTCATGTTTCTCATCAGAATAGTAGTCATGTTTCTCATCAGAATAGTATTTTGTTTTTCAGGTAGTATTCATGTCATCAGATTTCCTCTTGGCTTCTTTAACACTGATCTGCATCTTTAGCCCTTTGCACTGGCAGATTTCTCTTTCCAATGCCATACCCTTCTGTAACAACAAAATGAACTCTCTCTCCTTTGACATGTTAATTTGTTCCCTTTCATTAGTTTAGTTCTGAGGCACTCCACTGCATCTGATAGCCCTTCTCAAAACCTGCTTGGTACTGGTCTCTTGTTTTGGTGTGTGTACAGAGAATACAGGTGCTACTTTTCTTCATTAAACTGCTTTAATCATCAACACGTGGCTTATTCTTTTCATTTCCCGTCTCTGTTAAGGAATACCAAGTTTTCTGGAATTAGTCTGACTTGATCCCCATCTGTAACATTAATCTGACATGATCCTGGTCTGTAACATGCAGAACAGGGATAGAGGGAAGCACCTCCCTGCTCATGAGGCAGTGCCAACAAAGCAACACTTTATACAGAAAAGGTGCAGCTCTGCTGTCACCAATCTGGAGGTTAAAGTGACACTGCTTCACTTGCAAAGGTGCTCAGCCTTACCTGCTGGTACTTCCTCTCTCCAAGGTAGTGTCTCCATATATGAAAGGTGTAGTGGTTGTGTCCCCAAAGGGATAAATGCCAAATTTTTACAATACTATGTATTTTTCCTAGGTACGCAAACCTTAGACTCATATTGGAGATAACACACCTTTTACATTCTGCTTCATTTTTTCCCTTTGTTTTTCATTATGAATTTGAGCTGAAAGGGCAATGGGTACATCAGTTGGGTAAGAACAGGCATTCCCTCTTCCCCAACACATGTGGGGAAGGATACTACATGTATGAAAGCTGCAGTTACTATACCTAGGGAAGATACAATTACATTAATAATCTGGCATTTCTCCATGTTACTTCCAATAGTTATTTCTACTCATTGTATCTAAACATCCTGTATACAATATATGAACTTGTTTTGCCAGTACTTCCACCATCTTTTCCAAAGCACCATTCCCAAAGTTTAGCATATGTATATCAATCTTCTTTGACAATCTTATTTTGCTTAAAGAATCTTAACACACCTTGCCAATTATAAGGATGCCAGGGACCAGAGAATGTTTCATAGTCGCTTGCTCACTTACTCAAAAACTTGACCCTCTCCATTAATGCTGGTTTCAGTCCACCTGAAGAATAATCAAAACATTTTAAGTTCTCCCAGCTTAATGGGGTACTATGCCATCATAATGAAATTCTCATCATGATATCAGCTACATATAGAAAAAATGACCTTGTAATAATTTATTGTAAAAAAGTTTACAAATATACATTACATTTTAACTGTGGTCTGACTAAATTATAAAAAAATATGAAGTACATGAACTCTAAAATAAAAATCTGGTGCAAAGATTTCTAACTAATCTGGAAGGATTAATTCTAACTTTCTCCTTGCATTTACCAGTTCTTGTACAGCCTGTATGCCCTGCACACGCCAAAGATGTTGCAAAAAGTGGAATTTATAAGATCCACTGAGAATTAATGAAGGTAAATTTTTGTGTTTCTACTAAAAGGTTTTAAAAACTGGCCACCAGCAGAGATTGCCTTTGGATATAATTGCTGCATCTTGCCCTTAAATATAATGAATTTGACTACCAGCAAGAAGTTGGATTATTAATATCAGTTGTTTACTATAATAAAAATTTGGCAGCTGTAAGATAGATATGGGTTTTTTTTTTTTTTGGTCAAAATGATATCTCTCGATTTTGAAGGGCTAATCTTATCAGTAAGTCCCTAAAACCCTGAGAACTTTGTACCAAAGCAATCAAAAGTGGCTCCTCAAATACAGTGGCCGATTGGCATATAGGGAAATGCCTGAATGCAAAAAAAAAAAAACTGTAAACATGAAAAATTAGATTGCAAGTTTACTTATAGTACACAATTTTACATCAACAGCATTGGAGCGATAGAAAATTTACCCTAAGTGTAATCAAATTCTAAACAGAGGTCTACGTTGTTTCATGGTTGGTATGTGTTGTCCAGGCCGTCTGCGTACACGTCGAACTGCCTCACGTAAGTGTTTGGGTTGTAAGGGTCCCGTTTCACCTTCTGCCTCCATGACATCTAAAGCTACAAGATAAATATAATAAAAAAAATGTTAAATCTACACAAAAATATTAATTTTTAAAAACAAAATTTTATGTATATATGTAAAAAGATATGGAGGCAGCTTGGACATGTCCTCTCCACATCCCCTTAGAGAATACTACATGACACTGTAAGCTAGGATCCTGTGGGCATAAGAGGTAGAGGACTCGAATCAACTTGAATGAGAACTACGAGATGTGAGGCTGGAGACTTGTGGGAAAGCAAAGCCTAGGAAAGACACGAGTGGTAGAATTTCAGAGGCCTTTGGTTGCATAGTGAACCAAAGGCCTCTGAAATTCATGCTATGCTGGTGGCAATGATTATGATGACTTACAATTGCTCAAATTGCATTTAGGTGGTATCCTGAACTAAGCACTGAATTCAATGGTTCTAGAAGCAAAACATAAACCCTGAAAACCAGAGAGTCTGATAAAATGTATGTGTAGTATCTACTAAGAGCCTATTACACTCTTAAATTTAAAAACTTAAAAACCCTGTCAATTGGGAAAACCTTTGTTAAACTAATCTGAGAGAGATCACAAACCCATTATGTCAGACTTAGTAAGCAACAAACTTGGAAGCCTACTTCTTATAGGATGCCCTAATGAGTTATAAGTGTTAGGATGAAATGAAGAATCACAGTCTCCTGATCCCCTCATGAAGCATGAACTATCTGTCCAAGTCCCTGCCATGAAAACTGAACATGAATTTAAATTATGTGGACTGAAAATTTGACCTGTGCTTCTTTGCCATCTGCAATTCTCTAAGCTCTCAGATTCATTCCCTCTCGACGAGAGACTGCCTTCAAACCTTGAGTGTTTTGGTGAAGCCTTGTGATAGGCAAGAGAGAACTCGGACAGTGTGATTTGCTCTTCCAAATGTTTGACCCTGAAAGTCTTTTTCTACTTTTTCTTTCTCATCCTCTTTTTTTTTCCATTATACAATTCATATTTGATTTGCCTTCTTTCATGATGCTGTCCAGCCTCTATAGCTGTGATTTCCTGATGCAACTCTGGCGCACTACTTTTTACCTAGTTGCGCCTTTGGAGACTTATTACATTCAATTTACCTGAATGCTCTAAATATTTCTGTCCAACCTCTCCCTCTTTTGGCCATCCTGATTTCTGAAAATGGATGCTGCTGCTGGGATTGGAGTTCATACCCATAGCTAATGGTGGGAGCTGTGGTGGGATTGTCTACCACCTGATAATTTTTGGATCTGAGATACAAACATAGATAGTTATGCTTGCATCTCAAGGGTGGAACTCTTAGAATTGACCCCTGGATTCTTGGGGGGGGCACATATTCTAGAGAATGGAATCTCAGCATTCTGAAAATCCTAAGAGCTAAATGGTATAAGGCTTTTGACTGTGTGCCTTCTTGATTTTTCAAACAATCCTTTATTGTTGAACTGTCTACTAATGAGACCTAAATACTTGTAAAGCTACAAAAACTGCTTTTAATTTAAATAATCTTATGTAGTGCTCCCTCTCAAGAAAGACATGTCCTGGCAGCTGCCAGCTAGGAAATCTAGGCAGTCCCCAGGTTACGGCAGGGGGTTCCATTACAGCGGCGTGCTGTAAGTCAGAAATCACCATAACCAGGAACATCATAAGAAAAATTGATAAAAATGACAGAGAGAGAGAGAGAGAGAGAGAGAGACTTAAGTAAGCCTGGGGAAAGAAACAAGCTTTTAAGCTTTGCCCTGGTAATAAACCAGTTTTCTCCCCTCCTTATAGTGAAGCCTCCTGGTGGCTACAGCTTTCTAAACTGGTTTTCTCACCTTGTTATAGTGCTGATGAGTTACAGCGCTTAAGGCGCCTTAAGTACAGAACGCTGTAGGTCGAGACAGCCGTAGCCCAGGGACTATCTGGCCCCCATCAGTGTAAAGAGGTCCATGGTCAGGACAATCTCCAGTGAAGGAGGAACCACCCTGAGGTACTGCATATCTTGCCACCACCAGAGATCTCTCCAAATGACATTTGCAAAAGTAAAAGGTTGATTATCTGGTGGAGACTGCTGACCTATTCTTGTTCAGTTGCAGCTGCTGTAAGAGTATCCTTAATCACCTGCAGGAGCCCAGTTCCAGGAAACACTTCCCCAACAGTCTGAAAACTTGAGTTGTGTCCTTTATTGGTTGAACAAGGTCATTGAAGGTACAGTACTGTGGGCTATCCCTAGATAACTAGCCCTCATAAGCAGTTCAAGGTCTGACTTCTCCCAGTTGAACTGAAGACCTAGGCTCTGACACAAATGAAGACACAGTACTGAAGGTGTTTCCAAAGTTCCCCTTGAGAAGGTGTTATCATCAGCCAGTTGTCCGGATAACTCTGCAGTCTTATTCCATTCCCTTCTCATCCATGCTACTACTAGAGAGTCTTGGTGAACTCCTGTGGGACCATGGCTAGACCAAAGCTGAGGACTCTGAAATAAAACATCATTCCAACCACACAAACATGACAAATTTATTAATTAATTTGTATTTTTCATAACTAACAAACCTTCAGTCTTAACATTAGGATGTTGCCTTCTCTATAGCCTGCTTCTCCGTCATCAATAGACTTGTCATCTACAGCACAAAATTTCTCAGACTGGCTGAAAAGGATGGGATCTTGTTTCTAAAGGTGGGAGCTGATAAGCTCCTGAACACTTCAGTGATTAATAGCTCGGCTCCCAAGAGGTCCCATGCCCTTCAGAATTTCAAGAAACCAGCCCCCAATAGAGGGATCTTGGGGTTGCTGCAACTTCCTCTTCCTCTGTCCTTTGCTGGAATTCTATTGCCAAAATGGTTGGTTCTGTCTGGACAACAGTGTGACTGCTGACACCGTGTGTTCAACAGGAATAGACAGATAAGATATTTTTTGTCCCTGGGGTCCGCCACTGATACAGAATGGAGTGTCAAGGCAAATCATGGGCCAAGAATGTGGGCAAGTACTGAGTTTCTGGTGAAATAAATATTTCACAGGTATGAAAAAATATGTAACTAATCTGCAATACTGATCCACTATAATGTCCACTCTTGTGAAAAATATGGTCATTACCGATCCCATAACCTATACACCTGCCATATAACTATTTCAGTTCTCTCCCTAAAGTTGATGAACAAAACAATTATTGAACAAATGAATTACTGTAATAAATTAAAAGCAACCAAGTGTTATGGTATTAAATAGAAAACTACTTTAAAAAGCAGTTTATGACTCTTCAACTACATTCAGTTATTATTAGTTTAGAAGATGAACCATAAGCATATGGAACAAGCCCACAGGAGTCACTGACTTGAAATTCATGCTTCCAAAGAATATGGTATTCATTTGAAAGGAGTAACAGAAAGAAGAGATCAGTTATTTGAAAAGCTAAAATAAATTAACAAATTGATACATAAATAGATAAAAATGTAAGTAAATTATAAAATGAAAGGAAGATTACTTTAGGGTAGTAATGCATTGCATCTTTGCTTGAACTTTTCAGGTTCTAATTGCACAACATCCTTGGGAAGACTATTCCACAATCCAATGGTGTGAGTAATAAAGAACCTCCAAAACTGAGAAATTTGACAGCAAGGCACATTTACTGCATATTGGTGCTGCTGTTCAGCAAAACTGGTCACTCTCAAAAGGAAAAGAGGATCAGGGATTAACTGTGAATGTGAAAGATCTCTGTTAAAATACAACTCGTGAAAAATTGACAAACAAGAGATCATCCGTCAATGGTCCAAGTCATACCTGCTGATGTTATGAAACAGAACCCTACCACTATGAATCACTATGTCTAAAAGAGATACATCTCTGTCTGAGGCAGACATCCACACCAGAGAATAATATTCTAGTAAAGGAAGGACAAATGACCTTAAACAAGTTGTTCTGATTTTAGCGCTTATAAAAACATGAGGCCTTATGTACACTACCTAAATTCCTTGTGGCATTTGCTGACATTTTCATTAGATGTCTCTCAAAAGTAAGATGTGAGTCAAAAGTTATACTAAGTATAGTTAAAACTTCAGACTGATGCATCATCTGTAATCCTAAGTTTTATTTTTATCTCTTCCATGCTTAAAAAAAATTTACAAATGAACTACAATTACAATAAGATAATTAACTGTTAAATAAGGATACGTTTAGTGAAACCTCATACCTTCCCAAATCCATTTTTCAAGATTCACGGAAAAATAAATTTTAAAACGTTTATCCAAAAAAAAAAAAGAAAACTTACCTTCCTCTACAACTTCTCCAACAAAAACTTTGGCAATTCCTGACATAGCAATGACAACATTTTGTGATACTGAGCAGCCAGTGATCGTCTGCATAACCTGTGGTAAATATATTAAAAATGATTCTGATCAGAAAAAATGTACCTAAATTTATCATCCTAATACAGTACTACAAAATTTATCATCATAATCAACTGATGTGATGTTAACAAGGCAATATATCAGATTTAAAATTCACTTACTATGCACATACTCTGACAAATCAACAAAATTCCATCCAAAAAGCTCTGCAAACTCACTCTTTTGATTGCTGCCTTAGGGAATGCTGATCTCCGGTACATTTCATAGCGATCTAACTGATCCTCGGTAAAATTAGACACAAGAACTCTTGAAAACCAAGAAAAAAGTAAATTTGAAGATTCATTTTTGAATTGAGAAATATCAAACTGAAATCAAATTAATTAATACTTTAATAAAAATATGGCACTCATGATACAAAACAAAAAGAAAAAACACCAATGAAGACAAAAAATGTGTTGAAGTACACTAAAAAGTCACAACAAAAATTATCAATAAACATAGTGACCTTACTTTTCTTTTTCTCTTACTGCCCATTCTGAGAATTCTTTTCACTGATTTCCTAAAATCTACAAACTTCAATATTTCAAGATCTGATCCAACATTATATTTGTCTGACCACTCTACATACAAGGAACAGAATCTCCTGTTCTGAATTACAAATACCAGTCATGTATAACCAAAGCTAACATTTGGCCTTGAAGGATTTACTCCACAGTGATCCTAAGCATGATCTATCCTGGAAATTCGGCTGAAGCAAAATGTCACCCGATGTACAGTAATGTAATTCTATCCCCTTATTTACCTCACAACCTTTTATTTGTTATTAAGTCTTACATACTCAAAATATAATTTAAAAACTCATTAATTTTTTCATACAACCCATTACTTTACGCAAAATAAACCAGCAGCCAGTTGGTAGATCCATTCATAAATTTCTTCGTCCCTAAGGAAATGAGAAAACTGTCCTACACAGATACAAAAATTTTAATTGTGCAGTAACAGTGTTACACAAGTTCCATTTATGCTTATAAAAAATAGCAATATTGTATACAAAGTTCCTTGTTGGATTATGACTTATTTTACTTAGGTCAGACCAGTAAAGAATTAAATACCAGATTAAAACAACACAAATATTCAGTAAGAATAGGTCAGACTAATAATGCTCTATTTTTGCATCTAAGTGAAAAGTCCCACAGAATAAATTGGATGCAAAGCAATGTAATATTACGAAGTAATGAAACAATTTCCAGGAACTTCTTGGAATCCATTATGATTCAGTTGACCTAGGATAAAAACCTAAATATAAGCCAAGAATTATTTTCTTTTGACCCTGTAATAAAATGTATATTCCAGAAGGATTTGAAAGACAAAATAAAGAGGATAGGTAGCATCTCAATTCTTTCACTTTTCCTTTGCGGCAGTAACTTTGTTCATATAATCATCACAGTTTTACCTTTTTTGTGATTTAAAATCAAACATATTAACCTCTTTATAAGTATTTTGGAGAAAATTCTGACAGAGGGCTAAGATCCCAAGTAAAAAGGGGTGGTTTTTTACAGTACGAGGAGCCTTCAAAGCCTATCTGTAATTTAATGTTACAAAGATCTTATACTAAACATTCACTGCAGAGACTTTTATCCTCGTCCTCTGTAATATCAATTACAATGACAATATTAAATACTCACTGCATCCGCTCTCTCTCCTCCTCTTCCTGTTCTCTTTTTGTCTTGCCTTCACGTCTGCGATCCAATTTATGTCCAGGTGGCTGAGGAGTTGCAGGCTTGGGCAACAAAATGTCCCCACTGTCACCAACATCAACGTCTGGTTCTCTTCCTGGAGTCAGTTCATGCCCTAAGTCAAAAAATACATTATAAATATGACGCTTAGTATTCCATCATCTTTGCTGCTATGATTCCTTCCTTTTTTAAACTTGATGGAGGGCTATATATAGCAGGATATACAGTACATAGTTCCCTGCTTGATGCAGAAACCTCAACCATGGGATTTTCTTTTTTTTGCTTTGCCATCTTTCAATTTCCTCCTTTAGGAATGATCAGGTGAAAAGTGCAATCATTCCCTTGTTACAGTCCACTTGCTGAAATAGTCTAAGCTCCTTCTCATCATACTACCAAGGATATTATATGGAATTTGGAGGCTGCTTCTTGAAGACTTTACCATGAGATGCCATCTTTCCATTGAATACAGCCTTTCAGAGGAAAGGCACCTGAGTCCTTTCCCCTTTCTCCTGTAAAAATCCAAGTAAGTTACTGATCTTCATAAAACTGAGCCTTGATCTACATCTATTTTTTTGTCCTGCTTGAAATATGGATTTCCTAAACATCAGTTATTTATTGAACAAATGGGCAGTTTCATTCTCCTACAATCTCCAGTCTTCCTTCTATGAGCAGTCACAATAAAAAATAACTATGAAATCTCCCTGCTAGAGGATTACTTCCAGTACCTTTGCCTCCCCTCAAGTTGCAAGTCCAACAATGCAACTTTGGTTGGAGTTCATTCGACTACCTTGAAATTTCCTCCCTTCTTCTCTCAAGGGTAGTTTTGACAAAAGCTCTATAAATTTCTGACAAGTACAGTATTGTGCTACAGTTACCTCAGTATTAGCACCAAGGCTTCTGGAGGACTGGTTAAATACGGTCATCCTGCAGGACTATTTGTAACTTAAAATTCTGATTTGTCTTTTAATCAAAAACAATTTGTTCAACAGCAAAAAGCTTTTGTACATTTAAGAAGCACAATTGGTGGAATGCAAGATTTCCTGTTGGGAAGATGAATTATCACTGGCACTCATGGAGTCCTAGCCATTCTGCTACAACATAGCAAAATTTTTCTTCATCCGTTTAGTCCATTATCACCATTTCTGGTCCTATCTTTTTTTTATGACATCCTGACAAGACTGAATTAACACAGCTTCGCAACATGATATTAAAGCAGTTATAGGGTTTTTTATAATAAGGTAATAAAGCCGAGAAATAAAATTTCTTCAGCTCTCCTTTCTTTTAGAGAAAGACCCTCAGACATCTGACTAAATAATTTTTTGTTTGCTGGTAAAGCTGCAAACTGACAAGGAAAAATAATAATATAAACACTCCAAACACCACCAATACAAACCTGGTGTGCTATCCTGCCCTGGAGTTGAATTGTCTCTTCCTGGTGTTGTGCTATCTCGTCCTGAATTTGGTGTTGTACCTTTGATAATAAAAATAAGATTATTACAACCACATATAAAAAAGTAAAAATTCTATAATTAAAACTCCTTATAATCATAATCATATTGTCTTCTAAACATTAAAATCAATCACATATACAAAAGTAACACTATACATATACCGGTATATATTTGCTGACCACAATCTCACTCAACACATATATGAATAGCACAATAGTGTGGTCTTACTGTTCACAGGATCACCATGTCTTTTGAACAGAAAAGAAGGGAGTCACACCACACTCATGCCACCTAAACTCGCAATCATCTATTGACTAGAAACACTATTGTTCGGGGTTGTGTAGTGTTATCAACTGTTTTGCCATTATTCTTGCTTGTTATTAATTTAATTTTCTATTTAAAATTATTTCTTTTAACAACTTTTTCACTGTGGTGATTATGTATATGATAAGAGAGGTGGATTTTACATTTAATAAGTATTTTGTCACCAACGTTGTCTCACGCCAGCCAGCACCATAGTTGGAAAAAATTAGTGTCAGAGTGACTTTAATCATATTATCAAGTTATTTACCATTTTTGATATTCTGAGAATGAACCCTTGTTCTAATTCATTAAGTGTTTTTACATGATTCACACATTATTACTAATTAATTTATATTTTAAGAAAAAGTTATTTCACCTACAATGAGTTTCTTGTTTGTTTCATCTGTTTGCCTTCTGATTTTCTTTTCTTGTTGGGGTAAATCAAAGATTAACCTTAAGAGATTCTGATGATAATTACAGCTGTCATCCATTTTTCAACATCTGATATTCAGAAGAGTACAATCATCATTGCCATAAATCATAAAAAAGTGTCATAATAACAAAATTTTAATATGGCAAATAGATACTTGTCATTGTCATGGAGACTAATATAGTATATTCTGATTTATAGTAATTTTTTTAAAGAGTGACATAAACCACTATTCTATTTGGCAAACTTATGCTACTCAAGTACATTATACATTTTTCTAATGCCCTCTTTGGTGTCACTTGTGGTTCAAATAATATTGTGATGAATTTCATATTATCAGCAAGGCAGTTCATCATACTTTTACAGTGTAAACAGATATTAGATATCTCTTTTCTCTGATTTATCATAACTTTTTTTATAAAGTAACAAAAATTTTTAATTACTGCTAATTTTACCTAGCAATATAAATTTTTTTTTGCAGGGGGATTTTTATCATATCACAATAAAGATATAATCTTTAGCTTTAAAAAGATACCAAATTCATTAACATAGAAGGGAGTACTGTATTATGTTACACAGATCAATAAAAGAAAATTACTGCTAGGCATTTTCGCTCAACCAGCGAAGGGTAAGTGTTCTAGCATGGACAGATTTTGACTCCCCCTAAACCCTCCAAGCATTAATTGTCTAAAGTTCATTCATTCATTTTACAGTAACAGTTTACATAGATTATAACTGTATTCATCTTCTGCTTACAATGAAAAGAGAGATTTTGTTACAGCATGTGGACAGGATAGTAATGTATGCATATTTATCACTGGTTGCTGTGCTGGTCTAGAAAACTGCATCTTGGAGGGCCACCTCTGAGATGGTGGCAGTACAAAATTCTACAAGGGAAGGATGGGGGCAGTGTGGCATTTTCATTTATTCTCATGACTGGAAAAGAGAGAGAGAGAGAGAGAGAGAGAGAGAGAGAGAGAGAGAGAGAGAGAGAGAGAGAGAGAGAGTTATGAAGCCATTCTCAGGTATTAGGCTATTTCTGTAGGTGATGGAGGGATGGGTGAGGATTTCATCCTTTGTGTTCACTGTCAGTTGTATCTACAGAGCCTTTAAGAGTTGTAGTTAGCAGCATCATCAGTCAAAATTATGAATGACAATGAACACAAAGAATGAAATTCTCACTATTTCTCCATCGCCTACAGAAATCATCCCCCCCAAGGTGCTCTCTCTCTCTCTCTCTCTCTCTCTCTCTCTCTCTCTCTCTCTCTCTCTCTCTCTCTGTCTCAATCATGATGAAAAAAAAAAAGGGAAAACACATACAATTGTACTTGATAAAATACTTCCCAACTTTATACTTTACCACTGACTGAAATAACTGAAAATACCTATGAGATTTTATGCAGTAGGAAATTCTGTTTAAAATCCAAAAACTTTACCTCCGTGTTCTGGTGTTGCCAACAGCTGAGCAAGGGGGTCACTTGCAATTGGAGTTGTTTGCGAGTCACTGACATCTCGAGAGTCTGTGTTATCTACGTCTGAAAAATCAGAGCCATGACTCTCTGACATGCTAAGCGATCGGTTTCTGACATCCCCAGCTCCACTTTCTGCATCTGAGTATTCTTCAGTATCAGTTATATCCATGCTTCTGCAAACAGAATCAAGGTAAATATGTGTTGGCATATAGAATGTGACAAATAAAAATGTACAATTCCCAATAAACAGGAGCAATAAATGATGCATACTCACTATGATAAAGGTAAAAATAAAATGTATCAACACATTCCCATCACTTTATATTAGCCTAATCTGCAATAGCAGGAATCTTGAGACATCCTTTCCATCTTTCTGAGTATTGTGTGCATTTGGGTCACTGGAGGAGATTCATCATTGTCCGTTTTTCCTGTGCCTGAATCACACCTGCAACCTCATTTCTCCATTTATTTTTCCTCTGTCTAAGATTAACAAAAATTAAATAAGCATGCTGCGCCAGCTTTAGTTCCATCCATGGGCAGATACTGAGACACTGCTGGCCAAAAAAATTCCCAATGAAACACAGCCGGTCAGTTTATTACACAAAATCCGATAATAAAATGAAGTAGGTAATTATAAGCACCTAGCCTAATAGGAACAAATGCAGACTATAGGGTCCGGGCTACTGAAGGCCTAGTAGGCATTTCTGTAGTAAGGATTTCAGATGGGGTATGACCTAGGCTAACCAGTTTTACCTTAACCTCGAAAGCCATGCCCAGACCTAGACCCTTCACTAGGGTTGCCACCTCGAGCTCAGAAAAATACAGAACAATTTCAGATGGGGCATTCTGAGGCTATGTGCAGCTAACATGAGGGTGGGGAAGACATGTTTCATATTTGATGAGGACTGGAAGATCACTTCTCAAGTTGTCAGTTATCAGTGAAGTGACAAGTCTACAGAAAGTCAAAACTAAATGACATGCTGTGACATAGACAGTGAAATAATATATATATGTATGCCATCAAGTTTATTTTATTCCTTCAGAACTATACAAAATAAAATGCTGGAGTTACTTCCACTGCTAAAGTACAATAGCCACTGAAAAGTAACATCATACAAATTTTCAACGAAACAGACTATAGATATCGGTCATTCCTAGGTTTCCTACTTTTTCCGTGAATATTTTGTGTTGATCCTTGCTGTGGCAAGAAGCCTTTTATCTTTTGCAAAGGTTGTCAGAAAGTCAGCACAACTCTGTTCAAAATATTCCTGGTGTCAGTCCACTTGTTTTGCAAAATTGAGAGTTTAATTTTAAAATAATGAAGTTCAGACAGATAAATAGCGAACAAATGGGGTTCAGTACAGAATGCAACACCTCACCCTCCAATACAGAACGAATCTGTATTTTACAGAATGGGTGGCAACCCTACCCTTCACCCTCACCCCCCCCAAAAAAAAATTAAGTTGTGATCCCTCTCCGCATTCTATCCGTAAAATAATGCAAATTAACTCGTGCTATGATACAAAATAAGTAGCCTAGGCTGGACTAACCGTGACAAAGGGGCCTACCAGTAAGCCTAAGATAGCCTGGACCAAACAGTAAAGCCTGGGAACGAGGGGCAAGCCTAATGGACCAAACAGTAGGCTTAGGGTTGAGGAATCTGCCTGATGGACCAAACAAAGGCAGCCTGTAAGCTCCCAAAACTTAGCCATGATAATTGTGACAGTAATATGACCGAAGCCTAGCCTAAGTCTGCTAAACAGCTACCGTAGCGTAAGTTGACCTGACATCAGTTTTAGAGAAACTTTATTTATCTCTTCCTTCCATCAAAAACTAAAGATTTTCCATCTTGTTTTCACTGCTTATGTAAAAAAAAATTTTTATTTACCTTATTTGACCCGTTCAACGATCTGGAATTCTGATATTTTTAATTTGCAAGCCTACAGGTACCAATAGTATTAATAGTACTAGCGGAGCTAGCTACCTTTATAACGGCTCTTTGACTTTGTTGCTTCCTTTGAGCTGGACCGAGACCTTTCAATATGACCGCCCGAGGTCACACGCTCGGCAGGGAGATCGCCACAGTAGCCACTCCATGTTATTGACGCTCTATGGCAATTTCCTGGTTCTTCGACGCTCTCTCCACAAATTTCCCTATTTTGATTATGTATCTTATTTGATACTTTGTATTGGTTTATGATGCTGTTTGTGAAGTTTATTCAGTTGCGCATTGCGCTCTTGCGTTGTAATTGCATAACAATATAACACTTACAAGCTTCATTCCATTCTAGGAAGAACTTCATTTTTTCGCTAAGGACGCTCACTGATAACTGAAGCAATCATTTATGAAATCTTATTTGCATTATCCCAGACATCTTCGGTGAGCAATCATCAGTGCCGAAGGCTTCAAAGAACCTAGATGTTTTAATTTCTTTATTTAAACCTTCCTCAGTATTTCCAGTGGTTTGTAAATCATTTAGAAGTAGTTCATACACATCTGTATCAAAAACCTCGTTGGGAGCAAGTAAACACTAGTATACTTTTGCCTTCACCCATCATTTCTAATGGATCATTTACAAAAGAGCATACAGCGGTCTCCGTCGAACTTAATTGTCTGTAAGCTGACTGACTAATCGGCAAGGCATTTACCTTCTTCAGATGAAAATTTAATTGATCAAGAATTGCATATCCTATCACTTTTGAATTTATCCATATCCAGTTCTACTTCTCGATTTTTATTATATGTAGGTTTCCCTCTTTCTCATATAGCAATTATAACTTTTTACTATTCCATTAAACTTCGCCATCTGTTATTTTTGCGTCTTTTTTCCCTCTTTAGTCTCAGAGTCTCACCAATGAGCAAAGAAGATCTGTCTATAATATTTTGTATTTCTACATCTAAGGGCTCATACTATCATATTCACTTTTATTTGCCCGATTATAAACATTCAAGAGATTTAGACAGTCTGCTCTTAATAGACCTAAGATACCAAGACTGCAAGGAATATCTATATTTATTGTTTTTTTTTCCGAAATACTTGCATCACACTCTATCTCAATGCCGGTATTCATAACGTCATAAGCTCATATTCTGGAGAGATGGTGAGCTTATCCACTCTAATATCTGATACACTATTATTTACCAAGTCACCTAAAACAAAAGATCGTGTTTCTATCCATAGTTTTAAGATGTGGTTTTATTTTTGTCTTTTCTAATAACTGATCTCTTCTTTCTGTGTTTCCTTTCCTGATACCTTCTGTTACTTCTTTCAAATGGATACACCATATTCTTTGGAATCTTGAATTTCAAGTTACTGGCCCATGTGGGCTTGTTCCATATGAACAAGGTTCATCTTCTGAATAATAATAATAATAATAATAATAATAATAATAATAATAATAATAATAATAATAATAATAATAATAATAATAATAATAATAATAATAATGCTAAGGAATTCCCAAGATCGTGATAAACTGTATTGCGATAAAAATCCACAATAATATAAATAAATGTTTATATATTTTACATATTAATATAATTTATTAATTTAAACGTAGGTTTTTATTTTATAATAATAGTGTGTAGCATAATTTTGTTTATTATACTAGTTAGCCTATCGACCATGTAAAGAAAACGTCCATTAAATTTAGTAAACAACCGATGTAAACAAATCGGTGTGCCCGGCTTACCTTAGCCAGTTTGAGTTTCGTAAGTGACATAAGTGATGTTGAAAGTGTTTGCCGCAGTTTTGAATAATTTTTTCAACGCGAATTGAAATTTGTCATTTGTATTTTGAAGAAAGGAGCAAATTAAGTTGTGAGTAATTGACTGTCAGTCCTGATTTCAATGTTTATCGTAGTTTTATAAGACTGAGTTTGCATGGATTAGGTTAGACAGGCTTATGGGCTGTGCCTGTCATACTGTAGCATAGTTACAACAGCAATAACTTTGAGTATTTTTTCTTTTTGGACATTTTGATCGATTTTCGTTGTATATATCAGACAGACCCATTTGTAATTGGGCTCTTATTATTATAGGCCTATGTTAGCCTTCCAGCTTTAGATTTTAGTAGGCCTAGCTTTTTTGGTCTAGAATACTCTAGGTCAAGTTAGGCTCCATCTCCTGTTTTCATTTTATTTGGGTATTTCTAAGCAACAGCTCCGCATGAACTATTACCCTGGAAATTAATTTTTCCTATATTTTTAGGCTCATGTTGCTGATGAAGGAGATGGTGTTGTTTATTGTCAGTTAGGTATTATTAACCTCATATCTCTACTCAACAGGGTTGAGAATGCGGGGTCTTGATTGGGGGAAATCGATGGGAGGAAGAACGGACCACTATTTTGTTGTTATGGAACGATTCTGCGCATGTGCAAGTCAGTAGGGAGCCATATGTCCAAGAAGGGGTTGGCTATGGAAACCTATTATAAAAGGAACCATACTAACCTAACGTACCCTAACCTAACCTAACCTAGCAGGCTGTGTTACTTAGTCTGTAGCAAGGGAAACACGATTTTTTACCAAAAGCTTTCCTTTAATACTGCGCATGCGCAATAGCATTCCAGGGTGGCCAGTGTACAATTTCAACCATTTAAATACATACATATATATATATATATATATATATATATATATATACACAGGCAGTCCCCGGTTATCGGCGGGGTTCCGTTCTGAAGGTGCAATAACTGTAAATCGGCGGTAACCAAAATCGCCAATTTTCGGCACTTTTTCAACGATTTTCGGGGCTATTTTTGGTTATCGACGCCACTATTAGCTATGTATTGGTGCCAGTACCCAATTACCGGCGCCGATAAGCAGAAATCAGCGGTTTTCGGCGCCGAAAATTGCTGATTTTTGTTGCTAAACATGCGCAGTAAAACCAGATCGCTGTTAACCGAGCCTGCTGTTAACTGTGCGTTATTTTCAGGGGACTGCCTGTATTAATATGGGGACATATGTATATACATACACTGTATAGGCTATACTATATATATATATATATATATATATATACATATATATATATATATATATATATATATATATATATATATATATATATATATATATATATATATATATATATATATATATATATATATATATATATATATATATATATATATATATATATATATATATATATATATATATGTATACATGTATATATATATGCATACAATTATGATTTGGTTTTAAGTAAGGATAGGAAAACAATGTGTAAAAACAATAGTGATATAATTGGTCATTTCACATAATACATTACATGTATATATGCTACTTTACTATGAGCACTAATATGATAGGCATTCTGCCATGTTTATAGGGAATATTTACGAAGTGACTCTGCATTTAAAAAGTGCATTAACGGTAAAAAAAAGTATGTATGGAGGACGTTTTTGGCAGATGGAACTTACATTACAAAGTACATATGATTGTAATATCTAGAAAGTTTATAAATACTGCTATGGCCTAATGTAAAAAATTTCTCGTTCTAATTTCTACTTGGCCCATACTCTACATTCTCAAAGCATGTTCAAAGTAAAGTAGTTCACACTGGTGCTTTTAACAAAGTTTATAAGGGCTGTTATAATGTAATTAAATTAGAAACTGACAATACATTGTAAAGAAATATGAAACAAGGGCTTGTATTTTATAGGTGCATTTCCTGGAAATCACAAGAGAAATTGACATGCCTGTATTTGAGATAAAGTTTCAAAAGTCTTGACAGTTTTTAAGTTCGTTTTCTTGGAAGTTCCCACCACCGCCCCAGAAGTGCCCTTTTTCAAGTATTTCCTTATCATATTAGATTGTAGCTTTGACTTATTTCATCTGTGTGTGATATATTTGCATCTTAAATTGGATGAGGGACATAAAAATTTATTTTGATCACTGTGTAAAATATACTGCGAGAAAGCAGGTGTCACAGTTGTGAAGATTTTAACATTATAATGCATTGCCCAGGAAATATTACTTTAAGTGAGCTTTAGGGAAAGTTATTTCTCTGTTTGTTTGTACATCGTAATGTATTTCAGGAAAGTCTTAATTTTAATTTGTGTTTGTAAATTATTTTATTTATTAAAGAAATTATTATTATGACTAAACGTATTGTATGTTAAGAAAGTCTTAGTTAGTAATTTTACGTGGTCTTTTATCAGCTCTTCTCAAGCCACAGTATTTGCTTTTCCATTCCTTTTTGGTGAAATGTGCAAACAAAAAATTATATGTCCAACAAATTTTTCTTACACAGTGTAGCCCTTTTACTTTAAAATGTTAACCAGCACTACATTCCACTTGCATTATTTCTTTTGGCAAGTTGTGTGACCACATTAGATCAAACATTCTAATGTTCACTAAAACAAGAAGAAGCACCATGGAGGAACAACACTTCATACATGGTACTGAGATTCAGTCTTTGTATTCCTTACAAATGCCAACCATTGGGCTCAGCAAGCTGGGAGACACTGAACACCAACGTGAGTGCAACGGCATTCTTTGCAGCCACTTGATAACTCCTTGATTTGGTCCCCTACGTCGTACATACGTCCATAAATGTTACATCCGGAAAGCTTTAGCAACCCTGAGAAAGAAAAAAGAAAAAGGGAATAATTAAGTAAAGTATTTTATAGTAAGTGTACAGCATCATGACTGTCATTAGTTTTTTTGATTCATAATATCTAGGTATTTTACATATTTAATGTTTGAAATATGTAGTACATTCGTTTGCTATGCTTTGAGGTTCAGTGACCTGCACAAAATTTTTGTCAAGACACTGTTTCGATTTAACTGTGATTTAGTTACTGTCTAAAGGTATCTTCCAATTAGTACTGTCTTACCAGATGCAAGGACTGGGTCAGTTGCTAGTGGCATTTGATCTTTGACAGCTGCTGGTATTTCTGGAAGTGCAGTTGTGAGTTTGATTGGGATTCGAGGCTTTGGTGTGGTCCTTTCATGAGTGAACCTGACAGGAGGTGTGTTTTGTCCTTCAGTAAGCCCAAACACATCCTGGAGTAACAAATTAGTTATGTCGTTAGACACTATGGGTGTAGGAGTTGTTGTTGTTGTTGTTGTAGTGGTGGTTGTTGTTGTGGTTGTTGTTGTTGTTGTCTGTGGAGGCTGTGTGGTGGTTGTGGTGGTGGGGATTGTAGTGGTGGTGGTTTCATCTGTAGTTTGTGAAGTGCGTCGTGGGGGAATGAAAGGTGGCCTTGTAGAATGGTTTTCCACATCTTCGAAGGGGATATTTGGTCTAGGACTTGGGCTTGATTCATCTATGCCTGTAGGTTCTTCACTCTCATCTGGACTTAAAGTTGTTGTTGTTTTGAAGGGGAAAGGCGTCCTTGGTCTCTCTCCTGGACGACGGAAAGGTACGAAAGGCCTCCTTGTTGAATTGTCATCACCTGGGCGGTTAACAGGACGCCTGGGTGGAAGAATTGGAGGACGACGCTCTCCTATTGGCAGACGTAAGAAGGACCGTCGAGTTGTTGTGGTTGTAGCCTCTGTTGTTTCTGGGGTTCTTTGATTTTCCGAATTGTCATCATCTGCAATAAGTTGTTGATGTAACTTCAACATTTGTAATTACAGTAATTTTATAAAGATCTTTTGAATTCTTTCTACGCATAAAATCACTACATTTGATTGCATAGTCAAACATGTTATTGGCATGGTTTAGATGTTAAACATATTATTGGTATGATTTAAATGTTAAAGAAATAGGGATTTTGATCATTTAAAAGGTTAAAATCCAAAAGATATGTGATAGCTAAGAAACTGAATGATATTTAAGGTTTAATGAAATAATTGGCATTCCTAAATATAAGATAGTAGTAGATACTTACTTGTATGTGTAAGGAGTATAGGTGATTTGAATTCATCCCCTGCAATGACACTTTCCTGGTTTACTAATGCAT
The DNA here is from genome assembly GCF_040412425.1 of Macrobrachium rosenbergii. Lineage (NCBI taxonomy): Eukaryota > Metazoa > Arthropoda > Malacostraca > Decapoda > Palaemonidae > Macrobrachium > Macrobrachium rosenbergii. The sequence goes on along the minus strand of NC_089760.1, from coordinate 35,155,572 downwards.
CAGCTGCCACAAATGGAATAATTCTGTGGAAAGGGAATGCACATTCTGTTGGAATTGATAACTATATTTTATGCATTTATGGTTGCTTTATATTTATGGGTGTCATTAACTGGAATATATTAAGATTGTATATTCTTGTTGATCATTGAACTAGAATACTTTAAATTAACATGGCTGTACTTTAACTGAACCACCGAGTAACTTTTAGACTCATGGTGTTTGTCCAATAGATGGGTTCTCAAATAAGTGGTGAAATTTGTAGCGAAACAGAGTTAAGAAGTTTAACAGCTAGATGGGAAGAGACCAGAGATTATGGATAAAAGGTGAAAGAAAAAAACAATGCTGCTGGGGAATACAAGATGCTGCAAAATGCCATGTAAAGGGCAGTGTAGGTTGTACCCTGTCTGGTAAGGATTGCTGCTTTCAGTTTCCTTATTTGCATTTTTTTTTATTCTTCATTCTGTTGATTTTTTTTATTTTGCTCTGGACTAGACAAGAGAGTTTGGTTGAGTTTTTCTTGGACTACTCATAAAGGAAAAGAAGTACCCTACTAATTGCTGTAACTTCAATTGAATCTTTGCTATTATAAACTGCTGATATTCTTTAGAATATTAAATAGGAGGGTGAATCTTGCAATTTTTCCATTAGTGACATTATGTGCTTTTCCAGATCTAGAGATTAGTTAACGCACTGCTTAAGAATATGTAATTTTTTGGGTTATTTTATTGTGAAGGTATTTATATATAAAAAGAAATTGCTGCCTTCCATCTTTATGGACTGAGTTCTGGTATGTAGGCATTCTTGTGTAATACAGTTTTAGCAGTAAGGATCATAAACTTTCATAAGGTCCTCTGTTAGCATTGAGGTGGCAAATTCAGATAATGAAATGTTACTAATGAACAGTGGAAATTTTACTTACTTCAAATTAGGAAGTGAAGGTGGGAGAGTTGGTGTTCCATATTCATCATACTCATAGTCAAAGTCTGGTTCAATGCCTTCATTATCTTTCATACCTTGGAATCCGCCTTCAATTACTGGTTTAGAGGGAAGTCCTACTGGGCTGTTAGGACTGCTTACTCGAGGGGGTATGGCAATTGGCCGATTAGGAAGGAAATCAGGTCTGGGAGGGTGGTCAGGCCTGCTATGTATTTCACTGTGAATTTCACTATGAATGTCACTGTGAATTTCACTGTGAATTTCATCATCTTGTATGGTTGGAAGATCAGGCCTTAATATTTCATCTGGATTATTCAGAATATGAACTGGAATATTAATAATGGGATTTGGCCTGTCAAATCCTGGTACAGGTTTGTTAACAACAAGGGCAGGCTCTGTTGATGGAGTAATGAAAGCTGGTTGTGATGGTTGAACAGTGATTGGAGTTGTTGGTGAGGGGTCAGTATTAGTTTCAGGTTCCTCATTTGTATCTCTCTCTGATGCTTTAGGTGGTGGTGGCGGAGGGCGGAACCTTGGGGGAATGAAGTCTGGTCTTCTTTCTGGCCTTCCGTCAGGTCTTGGGCGAGGTCGGAAAGATGGTCTGAAAGGTGGAGGAGGAGGTGGTGGTAGCCTTCCTGGTGGAGGTGGAGGTGGTGGAGGAAGCCTTTCAGGATTAGGCTGTGGTGAAAATCTTTCAGGCCGTGGTCGTTCTGTTCTTGTTAAGATATTGAGTATTGTTCCCAGTAAAGATGGGCTTTCATCTTGTACTACTGGTCCACTTTCTATTTCAGGTGATTTGTGTTCAGGTTCAATATCTACTGGGATGACTTCACCAACACCAGCTGTCAATGGCCTATCATGATGCCCAGCCAAGACAGATGTTCCAACTGTAATGTCATATGAAGGGAAGTTTGTTTCTGTGTCGTCCAGATCTTCGGCGGCTATGTAATCTACAATGTCTGGTGATGATGAAAGGGTCTCATTAGTTGTGTTGGTTAACTCAGTGGTTGCGTGGGAGAGCAATTCACTCAGTGATTTTACTGTTGTCTCTTTAGCCAGTGGTAAAGTAGGAAACAGTGTTGTTATTTCTTCTGTACCTGTTTCGTAGTCAAATGATGATTCATCATTTGGTGTAAAATCATCAGTTATATTTATTTCTTCTGCAGTGAAAATTGTTGTTTCTTCAGGAATTTCTGTTGCAGCTGTATTCTCACCATCAGATGTTTCAGGGTCTCCTGTTGAATTGAATTCCCTATTTTGCCGATCTACACGGACTCTGTTATCAAAAATTAGGATAGGACCAAATGCAACAGCATCATCTAAATTTCCTTTGACATTCACCCCTGTTCCAACCTCCACTGCCTGATCTATGTTGAAATTACGTTTTGGTTTTGGGAATGATAATTCCGAAATGTCGTGGAATGGAATGGCTTCTCCGTGGCCAAATCTTGAAATCTGAAACAGTTTTGTATGTAAATTCCAGTATCTGATAAAAAAAAGATTAGCAGAGAATTGTTTATATTGTAACTGTTTTTGTAACTTGATGCTCCTTGCATATTTTTTAATTTTTATTTCTTGATACTTTAATGCTGATTTTAGTTATACTGTTTATTATAAATTTCTTAGCTTGAAAAAATAATATGAAAGTTCCTTAATTGTATAGTAACATTGAAATGCTAGGCAATTGGATATGTACAGTAGTATTCCATTGTTAGTTGATGCATCATATGAAGGGGCTAATGAAGCATTAATGTGGGTTGCATGAACAAGTTATTAAAAGTAAAGTTGATGCACACACTAGAATTTTTTCCTTTGATCACTATTCTAAGCTGACACATTTGGTGAAGCCATGGCAGCCTTCAAACATTCATAAAGAGGCATTTAACACATTCCATTTTCATGTCAGTGGAAAAACTTGCTTCATGCGGTGAACTGTACAATAATTGCATTGTCCTCAGTACTGGCGTGTCTTTCTGTTAAATCACTTTTTCACTAGTTATAAGATAATCTAAGTTTCTTTACACCATATTTTGTCCTTTGTGTCAGAGATCAGTTTAGAAAAGATTTTGTCAAGAACTTTATAACCCAACTTCATTTTCTGTCACTTCACACTAGTAGTCAAGTCACCGGTTCACTTTGTGTCATGTATTTTACACAGGAAGTCTCCTTAGATATTTTTATAATTTGCATACTCCACATTATTTGATTTCAGTGGACAATTGTGCATAGCAGTTTCTGTCAGAGATAAGATTTTAACCTAGAAAATGAATTTGTCCTAAACTTATAACTAAGTTAACACAGTTTTTATACTTGATAATGAAAATAAGTATACAGTATACAGTACAGTAGTAAATGATCAAAAGAGTACAGTAGTAAATTGTCAGTTGTAAAATAACTGTATTTTGTCAACCACATAGCTATCATGGTAAATTATCACAGTGTTTATAGAGTCATATTGTATAGTCAAGGAGTTTCATAGTCTCATGAGATATTGAAAATGTTAGGTAGAGAGATAATTTAACTTAGAAATACAGTAGTTTTTGTTTATGGAATATTCACTAATAATTTAACTTAGCTTTTATTCCATGGGATAATCAGCCAAATGATTTACAAAAGAACTATTGTATATTTTATAAGTTTTCCATTAATTAGACAGAGATGCCACTATAAATATTAGTGGGAAAAGGCAGGTCAGAAAACTACTTAAGCAGTAGAATCCTAAGGAAATGGTGAACGTTGCATCTCAAGTATTGAATACTGTGGAAACAAATTAAAGAATGTGATAACCATTTTCTTTTTTCATCTAGTAATGTTAATCAGTTATGGATAAGTACTTACAAGGTACAATAATAAATTTATTATTGACTGAATGGTAATACTTGACTGTAGTTGAGAATTGTACGCATCACAAGTTTATTTTTATCTTTACTGTTCAGTCAGTAATAAAAGGCATTCCCAAAGAAAGGGTTTTAATCTTTGAAATGGGAAAATTGCTCTGAAGTATCTATTATCTCATTGAAAGCCATTTGGCTCCCATATCTTGAGAGTAAAAGCCATGTTTTGAATCATCTAATATTTTATAATACATTATTTTTAAAATTTGTGTGTTAGAAGAGAATTTACTTTTGTTGGGACTACAATTCTATATATTATGTAGTATTCAATAGATTACTGCTAATGTTGCATTAAAAATTTATCAAAGAATCCTTGATATTTAACAATAATTTACATTTAGTAAGTGGTACAATTTCAGATACAAAAAAGGATTCAGGCTAGATACAATGTTGGAATACAAAATGCAAAGAACAAATATAAACTTGTAATTTGAGCTGGTAACTTAATTTGAACTGTTAACTTACAAACAATTTATTACACAGTATATGAAAACCACGGCAAGTTCTATTAGTGTTTCTCAAGTTTATACTTTTGTGCAATGGTATGCTTGAAGTGCACAAGATTCTAATTTCTGATCCAGAAAATCGTTACTGCTTTGTATGTGGGGGTTCCAGGGAATTTGTGTAGTAGTATGAATGGATATCTTGGCTTTTATATTGCAGTATAGAGCCACATCAGTTGAAGGTACTCATATCAGTTTCAGTACTTTATCCTTTGTACTTTACTAGGCTAGAGCTGTTTAATATTTTTTTTTAATTATCTATTAGGCAATTATATATTGCTTTTGTATGTCGAATTACTGTTATTTCACAGTAAGGTATCGGATTCTTTGATAACTTTTGACTCTGTTCTGTTACACTACGTAGAACTGTAGTACAATTATCTGGTGGTGATTTTTGTTCTTTTGTACTAGATAATATTCCAACTAAATTACGCTATTATAGCACAAGAAAAGATTTACTTCAGATTCATTTCTATTAGAAGAATCCTAGCCAATCTAACTTTGAGGAGAAGAATAAATATGACTAACAGAGCATAGAGGTTATCTGATATTAGTTTATTGAATTCCTAGTTGCCATTCCAGGCTGGAGTGCTGGTGCATTATTAATGGTGAAGTAACAGTGCCATGCAATCCTGAAAATCTTCTGAGAAACCTAAGCCGAATTTTATGCTAATACTGCACTATAGAAGAGAGATTGATTGCATGTGAAACTTGCTTTCATGACTATCACTGCCATACTAGAAAGTTTCTTTTACAATTTTTGTTGACTTGCCTGTAAACCAAGTAAAATTCATGCTTGAAAGTATAACAGGTATCCACCAAGGTATACATGCTCTAGCAAGACAGTTAAGACTTTCAAGCATTTTTGGAAATATATATCAGTTTTAGATATGATGTGTAGGGTCTTAGTTATAAAATTGCGAACTGTTTACGTTTACTGTAAACACCATGCTGTAGTGTTTGGGATTCTCGTTCACAATACAGTAAAGTTTTAAAAACTACATTCATCATATGAATAGCTGAGATATATAAAAACTACATTCATCATATGAATAACTGAGATATACTGCCAAAATTACAACTGAACTTGAACTACCTCTGGTAGTGTTTCATCTTCAGATACAGTGCTTGTTAAAATGATAGGGGTTGTAGTAGGTGTGGACTGTGGGCTACTTGCTGAAAAAGGTGTCAGAGTTGTCATGACGACTGATGGGTGATCAGTTGCTGATGAATCATCGACTGGAAGAAGAGGGTCTAAGGTCGATACTCTTTGACTTGAGGAGGCATTTAAAGATTCAAAGTGCCTTTTGCCCAAAGAGTCATCTTGAGGTGCTTCAACAGTGTCAAGTAGACCTGTGTCATACTCCAGATCATACAGAGAGGTTGTATCATCATAGCCTGAAGTTACAGATTCTGTATCCTGAGGAATTGTAGTCCCAAGCTCATAATCATTCTCTGTGTAGTCTTCTATTAGAGTTGTTTCTCTCACAGTGCCTGTTGAAAATGGATCTTCTGTCGTTTCAAGAGAAAGAAGTAACACTGGTCTTTCTGTTACTTCTTGGGGTGGAGGAGAAGCTGGATTTTCTTTTACTTCCAAGGGCAGAAGTACTGAAGAGTTGTCTGTAACATCTGAAGTCGGGAATGATTCTGGCTTTTCTGTTGCAAATGGAGACAGAAGTGGTTTAATCTTAGGAGGTAATGGAAGTAGAACTCTGTTGGTAGTTGTATGCTCTGTCCTTGTTGTAGGATCTTGGTTTGTTTTATTTATGTCATCATCTCTCTGCTGTGAGCGTGTTCTTAATATAGAACTTAGACTTTGCTGTTGATTTCTGCGTCGTAGGAATGGGGATCTGCGTTGTGAGAAGCGAGTGGGTCTAATTGGAGATTCTCTGGTAGTTGGTCTCTCTGATGACACAAGTAAGCTATCATTTGGTGGACTTTGTGTATTCTGTAATTCTAGTAATTTATCAGAAATACCCGGTGAAGGACCATTGGTAGTGGCTGCATTATTGCTGTAAGATCTAGTAGCTTGGTCTACATCATATTGAATTGTGGTATCAAGTTCATTAGCCTTGTCAAGATCATTTTCATAAGTTGTGGCTGTGAGCTTTGGAGTTGTAGTAGTTGGGACTGGTTTTGTGGTGGATTCAGAGGCTGGATGAACTTTAGAAGCTGTAGTAGGAGTAAACTGTTTCCTGTCTTCATCTTTGGGCTTGCCTTTATTGAACTTTATTCGAGTATTTGGTCGTGTGTTCTGCCTCTGTGGTTGAGGAGGTCTTATTCTTGGAGGTAGCCTTTGTTGTGTATATCTGCTTTGTTTTCTTCGGTTTTCTATATCATCACTAGATGGGCGGGAAATACGACCAATTAGCCTTCTCCTGTTTGTAACTCTTTTTCTTGTACTACCCTGATCTGATGTTTTATCTGTGTTGTCCTGTTCTTCTTGGCCATGTGTCTGAGGCTCTCCTTCAGTGAGTTCTTCAGGTTCAGAGTCTTCAGTGTTTGTAGTTTCTAAAGGTTGTTCGTTTGGAGTATCATCTAAGAGGGACTAAGTGCAGAGTGAAAAAGAAAATCCTGTTATTCACGTAACTTGATTAAAGTGTATAAATAATGCAAAACTGTATGTTTAAAACCGACAGATCTTAAGATGCCAAAATTATGAACAAAGTTCTTATTTTTATTTTGTTTATTGCAATCTAGTAAGACATGAAATTTTATTTGATTAATGTAAGTTAGTAGTAACATGATATAATTACAGTAGATTGTGGTCTTCAGATGTGTTTAAACCAGATTCAGTGGATTTCAATATGGGTATATTTTTTGCTAAATGCTTTTAATGCATTTTTTTTTTGTCTTATGAATCATTGTTTTAAAAAATCAAGAGTTGGGCACCTGATGTGAAACCACTAAATGGTTACAGTACTTACGTATGTAAAAATTAAATAGATACAAGTCATAGATGCCACAGCTAGTGCAAGTGTGGTAATGTGTATACGATAATTGGTGAGTACTTCATTGTATCTTGGTAAACAGTACTCTCTGATATCAAATCTGTACTCTAAAGTGTTTTATAATAAAATGCAGCATGTTATCTGCTCAAAAATGAAATTACAGAATATTGACTTTCATGTTCCTCCGTTTTACATATAAAAGAAAAATACTGTACCAGCTTTTTACTAGAAATGGAGAGGGAAATGCCATTCCTCCAATATTGTTTAAAATCCATGAAAAAATTTGCTTTGCAAGTTTGCAGTTAGTGGTCTTTATAGTGTCCAATTGGTGTTGAAATTGTTACCTTTGCATGTGCCTCATCTGTGATGATGGCCCCTCCTCCAGGACTCTGTCTGGCCATATTTCTGAGCCACGCTGGTTCTGTATCCTTGAGCACACCTCTCTGACTGCCTGCAGTTGTTGGCTCCTGGAAATTTGAGACTTCAATAAATTTTGATTTTGATTTGGGAGTCTGATAGGCTGCAAAATTTTTTTATTTTTTTTTTTTTTTTTTTTAACTCAGGATACAGTAATTGTGATTTGATTGGAATTCTGACTGGTGATGGGTGTTATAACCTGAAATTACTGGGATTGAGTACAAATCCTAATTGAGTGCTTAGTGCTGGACCTGGAAAATTTGAATTTGAATTGATGATTACTGTTTTTATGATTTTATCATTGTATCCCACTAAGTTTGTCAGCTAATGCCTCAAGTTTAATGGTAAATTGGGTTGACCATACTTTTACTATTTTATGAAGGTTAGATGAAATGTAGCATTATTTCAATAAATGTATAGAGAGAGAGAGAGAGAGAATTTTATTCCAAATTTTCATTATACTCACTTCCAAGTTCCCAAAGGAATCAGCTGCTGAGTCTGTTAATAATGCATCATCAAAGATTCCATCGTTATTATCATCATCTGAAAGAAAAGGAATGATTACAAATTGCAAAGCGTTACCGATGTAAATGTCTGCACAACTGTGCATTTTGTTGTGTCTGTTTGTTCTAGGCTAGAAATTATTTGTGAGAAGAGCCAGTCGAATATGGATGCGAGCAAGAGTAAGTTCATGAGGTTCTATGGAAACCATGGAAGAGGAACAGTGGATGTTTTTATGGGTCATAATGGAATGGAATTGGTTGAAGTTTTATTCCCTTAGGGGGTTAGTGCCATCAATGCACCTCATGCGGTGCACTGTATGCACTATTTGAGGCTCTTTGCGGCGTGCCTTCGGCATCGAGCTGCAATCCCTTGTGTTCCTTTTACTGTACCTCCTTTCATATTCTCCTTCTTCCATCTTATTTTCCACCCTCTCCTAATAATTGATTCATAGTGCAACTGCGAGGTTTTCCTCCTGTTACACCTTTCAAACCTTTTACTGTCAGTTTCTGTTTCAGCTCTGAATGGCCTCGCAGGTCCCAGTGTGTGGCCTTTGGCCTAAATATTATGTTATATGTTGGTTGAAGTTTTAGTAGGAAGGAAGAGAAGAAGTCTTAGAAAGGTTTGGGTAATTAGTGTGAAAGACTGTTGGAAAGGAGGGATCTTAATGTTCAGGAAGCAAGGAAATGCACGAAAAATAAGGATAAATGGCACTGTATGATAGGGGTTTGATATACTGTTGTTGAGATGAATGATGTGGAAGTTTTATTGCATAGGGGTTCATCCATAATGTGGCTGCTAAGGTATGAATGCTTCAGTGACATTTGTGTTGTATTTTCTTTGTAGCCCCCTCATTAGAAGATATGGCTTAATGTGGAAGGAAATTTGTACTATATATATATATATATATATATATATATATATATATATATATATATATATATATATATATATATATATATATATATATATATATATATATATATATATATATATATATATATATATATATATATATATATATATATATATATATATATATATATATATATATATATATATATATATATATATATATATATATATATATATATATATATATATATATATATATATATATATAATGACATCCATATTTAAGTATACCCTTAAAAGTCATAGTTTTTTTGTTTGCATCGTAATCACGTAGTTTGATTTCAACTTGGTAAAGGGCTTGCCCAAGTTTCTTGAGAACGTAACTGGCCATAATATTATCTCAAGTTTTTAATCTAAAATTGGTCATGGTCACTAAATTAAAATGGAATAAAGTTAAGTATCCTTACGAACTGTGGGAATCATTTATGTTAGGTTGTTTGTAAATTATATTAAGTAAAAGAGGAAAGATGCGGGAAAACTAAAATTTTTAACATAGTTTAAAATTGAGCATTTCTTTAGAAACAGGTCATTCCCTCACACATAATTTATGCGTATAAATAAACACACACACACACACACACACGTGTGTGTATGTAATCATAGCGTAATTGCAATTAAATATACGAATAAACACATATGAAAACCTAGCAGTTGCAGCACTAATACTTCCGGGCCTTTAAAATATTTTGAGCTTGAAGTTTATTGGAGTTTATTGCATTCTTCCCACAGGGTCGCTTTATGCCCTGTCAGTCTGTTCATGTTCATGTTTTGCTTTATGCCGTCCCACTAAGGTGTTTGATAAAATAACTATGCTTTATTGTATATATAAATAATAAGTTTCCTAATTTTATGGACTGCTTGGTTGTATTTGCGGCATTTCATAAATACATCACTAAACGCAAATAAATAACAGAGAAGTTAAATAGACCTGTTGTTTTTGCAGTTCAAAAGTCTAACGTTGGAATTAGAAATGGAATATAAAATTTATCCCAAATGCCGAGCGCTAGGACCTATGAGGTCATTCAGCACTGAAAGGAAAATTGAAAGTGAAAAGGTTTTAAAGGTGTAACAGGAGGAAGACTTCGCAGTTGCACTATGAAACAACATTGTTAGGAGAGGGTGGAAAGTAAGACGGGAGAAAGAGAATATGAACGGAGGTACAGTAGAAGGAATGAAAGGGGTTGCAGCAAGGGGGGCCTTACTGACACTGAAAAGTGCCTTAAGCAATGCCTACATTACGCCGCGTGAGGTTCACTGACGCCACTATCCTCCTAAGGGGCAATACTGAAGTCTAACCACTGGCATACCAATAAGGACGGAGGTACAGTAAAAGAAATGAGAGGGGTTGCAGCTAGGTGCCTTACGGACGCTTCAAAGAACCTTAAGTAATGCCTATACAGCGCACCGCGTGAGGTGCACTGACGGCACTACCCCCTACGGGCCAATACAAAAGACTAACCACTGTCATACTTACCACAATTATACTTGACCGGGCAGCAGTGTCCCTCCTCCATAACTGGCGTACATCCTTCCAGGGGCGCGTTGCAAGTTATGTTGGTGCAGTCGACCCGCCCTTCGATGCAGTAGCAATTCTGGCACTCGTTTCCGGCATCTTGTACTCTAGAGCCCTCTGAGTACCGCTGACCGTTGTGCTCACAGTCTGGAAGAGAACGTGTTTCGTTGGTTACTGCAGCGAGTCGTCCTTTCAGGAGGGGGTCGTTTTTAACGCTGGTAGAGACTTGCTCAAGAGAATTTCTTTGGTTTTTGTTATTAATTACATATAGTAAAGTTATTCTTTTTCGTTTTATGTTCTTTGGTATTCCGTTCTTCTTTTTTTTTAATTTTCTTTAATTTATTGCTCTTTCTGTGATCCCATTCTGGCGTGTTCCGTAAGTAGGTTATTTCAAATCCTTTTGGTTTAATAATAATAATAATAATAATAATAATAATAATAATAATAATAATACCATCCTCAAACAACTAAGACTTGCTGTTCTCCATGTGAAGAAGAAATTGTCGCTTTCCGTGTTTCTTCTTGTATAGCAACTTTTGTTGTCGTTAAGGAAAGATCCTTATATCAGATGTAGGATCTGAAAGTTTGTTCGATCCATTTCTCTGAGTGATAATCTTGCGGTAAATAGTTAAGTCTGAACATTATTCTTAGAACACGATGTTAATAATTGGTTCATGTTATGAAGCTTTCACCACTAAGAGGACACAGTTTTACATCAATGTACTTGAAATCATCAGTTGTGCATTATCAGTTCGAAATTATACATCATGAAGTTATCAGATGCAGCACGTGAAATCATTAATATATATATATATATATATATATATATATATATATATATATATATATATATATATATATATATATATATATATATATATATATATATATATATATATATATATATATATATATATATATATATATATATGACCACTTACGTCATGAAATCAAGTAAATTATTACCGTATACCATAACAACGTTAACCGCTTTCAGAATGTCTTTGGCACCAACAAGGAGAGATTATTTCTTTTTCACAAATTTACTTGAACTGAATGAAACTACTGAATCTGTGAACGGAAACCATTGGAAAAATCTCGTAAACCTGAACAACTTTAGCTTGCTGTTTCGTGGAGCCACGTAGGTTTATATGATATGATATTAATGGCAATCGCTTGTTAACTGATTATGGGACAATGTAACAGGAGGCCATTTTGTAGCGTAAGTTTCTACTTTTATTGGATGTGTAATTTTAGAGATTCGATTTGCATATGCCGAGTATTTGGTGGCATCCGTTTCACTTGTCACCATCATTTGAAAATGCGGTATTGGAGATTCAGTAACTGGATCATCACCTGCATCGCTTAGCATCAGCAGCATCAGTTAGAGACAAGTGTAGATCTTACTGGATGTAGCACCTGCCCTAGGTGAGGATGCCAAAGACTTGCTGTATTTGTCTGTGGCAAGCGTGTGGGCCTGGTAGTCTTTTTCATTTTGTTAGTGGTAAAGGTGTATGTGGCATATACTGTTGCAGAGGTGGCCATTCCACATTATTCGGGAGTGGGCTAGCCTGAATAAGATACATCTGAGCCACTTTGACTTCTGCTTTATTTCACAGCTCAGAATGGTTAGGCCTGGACTCTAATGGGTGCCTTGATATGTTAGTCATTACCCACATAACTGTAACCTCTGGGAATTTGCAATCCATAAGCCACACTGTGTCACAGGCCAGACGTGGATAGGTGCAACAAAAATTCACCCTCTGCTGGTGGTGGATAGAATGTCGGCAAGCTCACAGATAATATAAAATTGAGAGCATGCATTAGATTCATCTCAGAATATGAGCCATGTGTAGTCACGGACTTCAGCAGCTGTAGATAGGTAGATAGATAGATAGAAGTTCATTGACCACAACATGTACAGTTATTTAGATACGGATCGTCCACGAGATGGGAGTTCTTCAAGATGTCCATGTCATTCTCAATTTCCACATTATGGAATTGTATAAACAGTCTCATGGCTCAGTCGGTTTTCCACATTGATCAGAGAGGCAGACACTTTGTCGTGTAGACATCCCGGGATTATATATGTAATCAATGGATAGGTTTCTTAAAAGCAAATGGATGTTACAGACTAAATACACACAGTAGTCATAACGCTCAGGGCGTTGGGTCTGGGAATGCTGGTCAGGCAGTCGAGACCACAGGTCTACCCCAAAGCCAAATCAAAAGTCCTTCAAAGAAGGCATCGTGCTTACCCCCAAAAATGGGAATAAAAGCACGTTAAAAGAAAAAGAAGGAGGAGGAGTGTCTAAACACTTGATAACGTCAAATGGGAATTTCATCATCACCATCACCTTTTTCTGCCACTTGCACGAGTAGAGAGGATGTTGGAGGTGAAACTTCCAGTTAGACACTGATATAGTTTGCTAATAGCCTACTTGTGTAGAGTGACAACACTGCTTACTGTGTCTAGAGCAGTGGTTCTTGACCTTTTTATTACCACGCCCCCTCTAAGAGTTGGTCCTTCCCTCCACGCCCCCCTTGCATCTATGAGTAAAATTCCCTCCCAGATTTAAAGGGAAAAAAAAAAAGAGAAAGAGAAGGGGTGTTTTTATTCTTTAGAATATGAGTTAATGAGATACTTCTTAGACTCTTGTTAAGAGAATAACGAAAATAATTAGAGAATTTTTTATTTTTCCCTAGGGCTCTCGCCCCCTTGGAAAATGCTGACGCCCCCCCAGGTTGAGAACCACTGGTTTAAAACATTTACATAGGTACTAACATTGAATATCTCCAGCGACATGAAACCTCTTGCTAGATTTTGGTTCAATGGATCTTGATGCATATTGTAAATATATGCAGGAACTAGAAAAACAAACACCACCCACGTCTAGTGTTAATATTAAAATTACAGACAAACACGAACACATCAGCTCTAACAGCAACCCCTCCCAGTGAAATATACCGCTGGTGTTTTCCAAAATATTAATTGATGCATATGAAACTCGCACACCAAGTATTAGCTGCCCTGGGCAACTAAAAAGGAAAAAGCAGGTCTTCGGTAGAGCGCATTTCGGAAGCTCCCAAAATTTTATCGGTTCCGGGGGTTTCAGAGAGTCTTCGATAAAGGGACAAGATTTTAATGCATGCATATACGCGGGTTTTGAAGCTTATGGACTTAAAGGTGAAGTGTCACTGTTTTCGACAGTTCATGTTTATACTATTCATATTTTCCTAAAAAAGTTTCAGCTATGAAAGTTTGTATCCATTTTTGACGTGTTCCTGTAGTTTGTACGGCATTATCATTTTGAATAATAATAATAATAATAATAATAATAATAATAATTGGAAGAAAAACTCTATCACGAGCGTTCATAAGTGTTCTAAAGGGTCCACAATAATATAATTGTTAAAGACTCATGTAAAATTTATAAAAGCTTTCGAACCCTACTCTGGGTTCATCTTGACTGAAGATGAACCCTACTCTGGTTTCATCTTGACTGAAGATGAACCCTACTCTGGTTTCATCTTGACTGAAGATGAACCCTACTCTGGGTTGTCTTGACTGAAGATGAACCCTACTCTGGGTTCGTCTTGACTGAAGATGAACCCTACTCTGGGTTCATCTTGACTGAAGATGAACCCTACTCTGGGTTCATCTTGACTGAAGATGAGCCTTACTCTGGGTTCATCTTGACTGAAGATGAACCCTACTCTGGGTTCATCTTGACTGAAGATGAACCCTACTCTGGGTTCATCTTGACTGGAGATGAACCCTAATAGGGCTCGAAAGCTTTTATAAATTTTACATGAACCTTTAACAATAATATTATTGTGGGCCCTTTAGAACAACAACAACAACAACAGCAATAATAATAATAATAATACCAAACAACTGGGACACGCCTGTCTGCATGGAAAGAAGAAATTGTCTCCATCCGTGATTCTTTTGTTATAGAATTTTTTTTACACACGCAGATGCAAGTGGGGATGCAAGAGGAATTTTAAGTATGGCGTTACCGCTAAAAGAAAATTGAGCGTTATTGAAATTTCCGATAATTCTCAGAGGTCAGGTTTAAGTGGCATTTGGCTATGATGAGGTCTGGAAGCCGGAAAGAGAATCAAGTATGAAATTGGAAAATACACTGATAGGGTAAAGCGCTTTGCATTGCCGTCTCAGAACGAAGCTAACACTCAGAATTTCCTTTTAACACTCAGAATTTCCTTTTTTGCATTTCTGTAATATGTAGTATTTCAGAAAAATTGTATGTGTGTATTGCCTCTTTTTTTTTTGTCAGGTGAATTTTAATTTTTCTTTAGGTACCTCAGGTTGTCGAAATATATATAAGTACATTGCCCTGTTAATGATCATGACAGACTTAAAAAATGGCAATATTCATTCCACTTTCACTATTGGGGATTTTGTTTGTGGAAGTTTGCCTCTCTCTCTCTCTCTCTCTCTCTCTCTCTCTCTCTCTCTCTCTCTCTCTCTCTCTCTCTCTCTCTCTCTCTGTCCATTCCAGCACAAGGCTGGCTTAATCTAGACAGACAGATATATAGATCTCTCTCTCTCTCTCTCTCTCTCTCTCTCTCTCTCTCTCTCTCTCTCTCTCTCTCTCTCTCTCTCTCTCTCTCTTTTGATCTGTCTTCCTAAACAACATCGTTTACATTTCTTTTTGTGGTACGCGGAAAGGTGTTTTTGGGGGAGAGTATCGACTATTTGCTCTTACTCTGGGGAGAGAAAATGTTCCATGTTTTTGTATTTGCACACTACCTGAGAGAGAGAGAGAGAGAGAGAGAGAGAGAGAGAGAGAGAGAGAGAGAGAGAGAGAGAGAGAGAAAGTCATGCTGTTATTTTTATCTTTACTGACTTTGGAGAAGGAGAGAGAGGTCATGCTTTTATTTTTATCCTCACTGACTTCGGAGAGAGAGAGAGAGAGAGAGAGAGAGAGAGAGAGAGAGAGAGAGAGAGAGAGAGAGAGAGAGAGATTTTTCTCCTGGTTTGCAGATACACGTATATTCTCGAGTGTTTAAGAGAGTTTACAATTCTGTTTATGATGTTTTATGGGGATGGAACTTTTATTTTTGAGCCACAGGAGTCAGAGGGTTTTTGAGTCAGGGTCACAGGGACAGACGGTTAGTTTGAGTGAATGAAGGTGAGCAAAAGTAAAACATTTAATGGCGCCTTTGTGCGGATTTATTTTTGTTTATGGTACAAGTCGACCTCATCTTAGTCCTCGCTTTAATATATATATATATATATATATATATATATATATATATATATATATATATATATATATATATATATATATATATATATATATATATATATATATATATATATTACATACATATACATTTCATCATATGCCTCTTCCCTTTTGACGCCAGGAGGATAGAACGTACTGATTTTCAACAAGTCTTTATGGATGAGGTTGCCTTGCCAGCCCTATACCCAGCTGTTGCTGTACCCATTTACAGCTGGTTGACTTTTAGCTGCTAGTTAATTGTATTGAAATTGATTACATTGATTATATTTTCAGAACATTTCCCGTAGGGGGTTAGTGCCGTCAGTGCACGTCATGCGGTGCACTGTAGACATTACTTAAGGTTCTTTGCTGCATGCCTTCGGCCCCTAGCTGCAACCCCTTCCGTTCCTTTTACTGTACCTCCTTTCATACTCTCTTTCTTCCGTCTTACTTTCCACCCTCCGCTAACAATTGATTCATAGTGCACGTGCGAGGTTTTCCTCCTGTTACACCTGTCAAACCTTGTACTGTCAATTTCCGTTTCAGCGCCGAATGATCTCATAGGTCCCAGTGCTTGACCTTTGGAATAAATTCTGTATTCAATTCAGAACTATATTGGCTTAAATAGTTTTCAGCTATTCCGATCTGTTGTTGTTTTAGTTCCTCGTTGGACGAGTCGGTAGAGCACTCCTAGGCCCGAGTTCGAGTCTCCGGCCGGCCAATGAAGAATTAGAGGTATTTATTTCTGGTGATAGAATTTCATTTCTCGGTATAAACTGGTTCGGATTCCACAATAAGCTGTAGGTCCGTTGCTAGGTAACCAATTGGTTCTTAACCACGTAAAATAAATCTAATCCTTCGGGCCAGCCCTAGGAGAGCTGTTAATAAGCTCAGTGGTCTGTTTAAACTAAGTATACTTAACTTTTTGTGAAAAGGAGATCTGAGTATAGTGGATGCTTCAATGTTTCCGCCTCTCTTGAGGAGAAATTGGAGGTGATTACTCCTTCTCTTGGGAACCAGTTTATGACGTTAAATCAAATATTCCTCGCAGTTGTAACGCGTCTCTTTTGTGATGGTTCGTAGTCTTCCTCATGATTTTTTGGATAAACCCATCCTGTCAAGCCGTGAATTATACGGCAGTCAAGAATGGTCTTGCTAAATAACATATTTTAATAGTGTTTCTTAATACCATATTTTAATACTTTCTAAACATCATATTTTAATAGTCCTTCTAAATATCATATTTTAATACTTTCTAAATATCATATTTTAATACTTTACTTTAATAGTCCTAAATGTCATATTTTAAAAGTCTTTCTAAATATCACATTTTAATACTTTCTAAATACCATATTTTAATACTTTGTGAATATCATATTTTAAAAGTCTTTCTAAATGTCATATTTTAATGCTTTCTAAATATCATATTTTAATAATTTCTAAATATATATTCTAATACTCTTTAAACATCATATTTTAATAGTCCTTCTAAATATCATATATTGAAAGTTTCTAAATATCACATTTTAATACTCTCTAAATATCATATTTTAATACTTTCTAAATATCATATATTAAAATTCTTTCTAATATCATATTTTAATACTTTCTAAATATCATATTTTAAAGGTCTTTCTAAATATTATATTTTAATACTTTCTAAGTATCATATTTTAGTAGTCCTAAATATCGTATTTTAAAAGTTTTTCTAAATATCATATTTTAATACTTTCTAAATATATTTTGATAGTCTTTCTAAATATCATACGGTATTTTAAAAGTCTTTCTAAATATCATATTTTAATACTTTCTAAATATCATATTTTAATAGTCCTTCTAAATATCATATTCTAAAAGTCTTTCTAAAATCATATTTTAATAGTTTCTAAATATCATATTTTAATAGTCCTTCTAAATATCATGTTTTAAAAGTCTTTCTAAATATATTTTAATACTTTCTAAATATCATATTGTAATGCTTTATAAATATCATATTTTAAAAGTCTTTCCAAATATCATATTTTACGCTGTGCTGTGTTTGAAGAAAAACCTGCAATTGTGATGATGTATTTGTATGAAATGCCCTAGTTCCAGTGTGACAGCTTTGGGCAAAAGTGCTTCGAATTTTAATTTAAATATACCGTTTCATCAAAGCTTGTTAAATGGACGTATTGTTTTGGTAATGAGACGTGTTTTTCAGTTGTTTTGGGCCATGTTATGATCATGTATAACGGCTCAGTTTGTTCACATTTTTATTGTCATGTTATTTGTTTTGTGGGGCTTTGAGGAAATTTTGGTTTGAAGTATTTTATATATAGGCTATTGTATGTTCCGTGATGTGGTGTAATAGCTTCATGGTACTTTGTGTCTTTGGATTTTTTTATGTGTGAATCTTCTACATATTTTATGTATTTTTTGACTAATCTGTATAGCTGTTGACGTATTTTGTGTATCTGTGAACGTAATGTATTTTGTATCTGGTGGCTTATTTTCTTGTATTTTTATGTATTTATATTATATATATAATATATATATATATATATATATATATATATATATATATATATATATAATATTTATATGTATGTATATAGCTTACGTTTTATATTTTTTAAGATGTATGTTTATATATTATATATATATTTCTATATCTATCTATCTATATATACTGTATATATATATATATATATATATATATATATATATATATATATATATATATATATATATATATATATATATATATATATATATATATATGTGTGTGTGTGTGTGTGTGTGTGTGTGTAATCATATACCAACAATTTTCCGACGTTAACTTTAAAAACAAGCCATTGGCAATTATCCTCTGGCTGCCATAGAACAGTAAAATTATGACGTAACACCCGATAATTTTAGGAGTTGGTCACTCACTCAATCACGTCGTAGCCACTGCTACGAGGAGAAAGGGAAAATGTCATTTGCGAAAGAAATAACGAAACAAGCGATTGTTATGAAAGGCGTATGCGTAAGCGGCTGGTCAGGTCCTAGTAGCAGGTAGCGTAATCTGTCGATGCATTGCGTCATCACTAGTTGATTACGGCTTTGGGTAATATATACCTGACCAAAAAGAGTCAAAAGGGAGAACTGATTTTATGAGAGTTTCCCTCCACCTCCTTCTGTCCATTTTTTCCCCTTTTATCATCTCCATAGGGACATCCCTCCTCTCCTCCTGTAGGTGAACACGCCCTTTCCATTCCGTCAAGTATATAACCAACCCCCCATCCGTCATTCCCCCACCATCGGGGACACCTCCGCCCCCTCTGTTCGTATTTATGTGAGCTGTTTGTTTTGCTGTGGGAGCAAACCTTACTACCCCCGGCCTCCAAGAGATTTGTTTTATGTCGGTTAGGCTGGCTAGGGATGGGGGTGGGGGTGTGGAAAAGGGGTTTGGAAAGGGAGGTGGGAAGTTGATCGCTAGCCTAAGCCTGAAGGGAGAAAAGCCAAGGAGGAGAATGGAAAACCAACAACATTTACTCTGTGACTCTGACCATTGGGGGAAAAATAACTGATGGTGAGGAAACATGTTTTATGGGTTTATTATAGCGCTCGAGCGCGCTAATGGGCTTCCAGGTATATGAGCGAGTATGCACGAGGACAGGATTAATAGAGTACACTATTAATCCTGGTTTGTACAGTAACGGGAAAATTTTTCTTCGTGAGGATGGTGATTCTTTAAGAACTGTGTGTATGCTCACTCGAAAAAGTGAATCGATGTTAATTCGATTATAGTTATTTTTGGTTAAAAGTTCTCAGTAACTTTTCACCTGGAAACAGATGACAAAGACCTATCTCTTCTTTGGGGAATTTGAACCCCTGACCTGTGATTTGCGAGGCCAATATTATATCCACCGTAATGTTCTTTTAAAGAGAATGTTTATCTTTATTGCTATTATTATTAGTTATTATTATTATAGCTGAAAAACATAATAAAGTTTAACGTCCTGTACGAACTGAAACTGAAAGTTTGTAAGTGGGAAAAGAATCTAAGTTTTATTGAAATGAAATCTTTATATTGACGAGCTTAGTGTAAAGCTTGTAAATGTGATTCCCGGTTTGTGTAGTTTTAAGGTTATGATATTATTTTCGTTATTATGTTTTTATTGATAAGTAATCAATCATGCGAGAAAAATCTGTAAAATAAGTGGTGAATTACCTTTGTAAACATTGTGAGATTAGAATCCTTGTATGTGATCAGAACGCTAAAAGACACGGAATGGATTGGGTAGGTCTTTTTTTTAACAAATTTAAAACATTGAATGCACAATTTTTTTTTTCAGTATTTTATGATATTGTGTGGCACAGTAGTCGATGTCCTAAAAGACTGTGGTCCATTCTACTATGATTTTTAAAGGACATGCAAGTTCAAAAGTCTTTTTTATTTCTAGGTAGACTAAGTCGCAACAGTCCTCCATAAGAGAATATTGTCACGCTTTTCCAATAGTAATTGTAATAATTCCGATATTATTTTTTAAAGTTCGATTTGAAACCGTGCTAAGATTACTGGAGACTGTATAAACAGAAACCCCATTTGATTATAGACAACTCTGCCTTCATAAGGAAAGTGTTATGATTTAGCCTCATTTTTATCCTTTATTGAATTTTAATATGTTGATGATATGTCATTTTTTTATTAGTTGTCAATGCA
>NC_089760.1:35107500-35127500 GCF_040412425.1 Macrobrachium rosenbergii | reverse complement strand
TATATATATATATATATATATATTATATGTGTATATGTGTGTGTGTGTGTGTGTATATATATATATATATATATATATATTATATATATATCCATGATACATGTGTGTGGTGATTCTACAAAAGAAAGCAAATGAAGGTCTCTGCCACATTCACAGGTCACTTCCATAAATGAGAGTTGGCTAAAACATTCGTTTATATATTCCTTTATTATATATTCCACATTAGAATTCTGGTTTCAAGTCTCCTGTTATAAACTCTGTTAGCATCTTTGCTTTGCCAATTCTGGGACTCACATGAGCGCTTGTAACATCTTTGCTTTGCCAATTCTGGGACTCACATGAGCGCTTGTTTTACCCTCAAGTGCAGTAGATACACTTAAATACCTAAACGAATTGACCCAGTGGCTCTCAACCCGGGTGGGCGACAGCAGTTTCCAAGGGGGTCGCGAACCCTAGGGAAATATTAAAAATTCTCTCATTATATTCGTTGTTAACAAGAGTCGGTAAGAAGCAGTGTCAAATATTTCACTAATTCATTCCCTTCACACTTTTTTTTTTTTTAAATTTCCTTTAAATCTGGGAGTGAATTCTACTCATACATGCAAGGGGGGGGGCCGTGGAGTGAGGGACCAACTCTTAGAGGGGGCATGGTAATAAAAAGGTTAAGAACCACTGAATTAACCACTACTCTTTTGCAGGATCCGCCTTAAGGTACACTACATAGCTCCTTAGTCTTGGTTTCCATTTACCATTATAACCTTACTCTCGTTCACATTAAACTCTCGGCTTCATGCCATGCAAGGACCGTGCTTCGTAGTCAGTCGATGTGGTTGGTCGTAGCTCTGGGGTTGAGAATTTAGCCGATTTCGAAACTCGTATTGAAAATTGGAAGTTTTCTAGGATGGAGAATTTTATTTTTGGAAGTCTCTCTCTCTCTCTCTCTCTCTCTCTCTCTCTCTCTCTCTCTCTCTCTCTCTCTCTCTCTCTGTATATATATATATATATATATATATATATATATATATATAATATATATATATATATATATATATATATATATATATATATATATATATATATATAGCTTATATATGCAGTATATATTTATATTTATGTATATATAAGAGAGAGAGAGAGAAAGAAGAGAGAGAGAAGAAGACAAGAGAGACAACCCCCAAACACAAAAGTACCTTTAGTTTTGGCTCATTAATGGCGTTCCTTCTCAATAATTTCTCTCTCTCTCTCTCTCTCTCTCTCTCTCTCTCTCTCTCTCTCTCTCTCTCTCTCTCTCTCTCTCTTTTCAAAGCGCAATTTTGTATTATTTTCGCGATAATGCAGGCTCATGTGGAACTGATTAATGAAAATGTCCAGCAGTTGGATTCCGTTTTGGGTCGCAAATTTTATGCCTGTTACCTTTAGTTTTGGCTTATTAATGGCGTTCCTTCTCATATAATATTTACCTCTCTCTCTCTCTCTCTCTCTCTCTCTCTCTCTCTCTCTCTCTCTCTCTCTCTCTCTCTCTCTCTCTCTTTTTCTTCAAAGCGCATTTTTGCATTATTTTCGCGATAATGCAGGCTTATGTGGAATTGATTAATGAAAATGTCCCGCAATTGGATTCCGTTTTGGGTCCCAAATTTTATGCCTGTTGAATAGCTTATTAATTTGTCGGATTGTTGGGCGGCAGGGGGCGGTGGGCGGAAATCATTATTTTCCCATTTAGTGACGTGATTTGCTTTAATTATAAAGGAACAGTATATATATACATTTGTGTAATACACACACACATTATATATATATATATATATATATATATATATATATATATATATATATATATATATATATATATATATATATATATATATATGTAGGCTATGTATGTATATAAAAGATGAAGATTGAATGCAGTATTCACTCTTCTGCATGTGCAAACCAGCAAATGTGACAGAAGCTTTCAGTGAAACTGATGTCAGTGTGAGTGACAGTGACAGACAATAAAGCCCAAAAAATGACAGGAATTTGGAAGCTATTGGTCTTCCGATTAGTGAAGCTGAGTGTGTTCTGAGTGACAGACTACTTTGCCACAAAGGCTCGAGTGACCATTCGTAAACTTGCAATGAACTTTATTGGCCTAACACAAGCGACAGTAGGTCATAATGAGGACTGAAAGCCTGCAGTTAGTGAAGACGGAGTCAAGGAGCCTTCATAGGGTATTGAAAGGCACAAGTAGGCCTCCTTGTACTTCTCTGGTCAGCATCTTCAAATTTATCGGCGTCATTTGCTTCCATGCACCAGGTGTTGCCATCATGTCTGGAGAGGCTCACCCCATGCTTCATTAAGTTTGGTAGTATCGAATCAAGGGCTCTCTGTTTAGTCATGCTTATTTTTATAAATATTGGTTTGGGAATTGCTTGTGATAACTCCATAACTGCACGCTGTCACCACTCTGCCAACCTCTTTGTATTCATCAAGCCTCTGTCTCACAGGTAATGTGTTGGCAAGTTGCTAGGTGCTGCTTGATTAGCCATTCTTATTACTTGCTGCTTTTCAATTCATGAATCTTTTTCCTTCCTCTGTTTTATGAATCATTTAATCTTAATTTTTTCTTAATGCATGTAGGCATTTTTCAAGAACATAAACATTTCTGTTGCACTGGTCGAGCTTGATTTGAAAGCAGATTCAACATTCGTAAATAATCAGTGATCCATTTTGACGTATACTTTTCTTTTTGTACTGCGTTCATGAAAATGGTAGAATGTCTTGTACGCATCGTTTTTTTTTTTTTTTTTTTTTTTACAGAGCGCTGATGCTCCATTTTTCTCTCGGACAGGGAATTTCTCTTGAAACCCACTCAGATTTATTTCGCCGCTTTGCAAGCTGTCACGTAAATGCCAATATCTTTTGGGGATTTTATTTATCCGGCAAACATAGCCGAAGAAGCGCTACTTTAATAACGTAAAGGTTGTCTTCGTAAAGCCGTCCGTTTTTAGGATTTTGATTTTATGCTTTTCTTTTGCCTTCTGTGCAAGGTACGAAGGCAAATTTGATTGTTTTTGAAAGCTGCATTTTCAGTTACGAAGTTTGGATAGTTGAAAGAAATAATTTTGCTGTCGAATTTTTAAAAAATTCTCTCCTGATGCTGTATGAAAGAAAGTATTACAGCAAACTGAGTAGATTGGTTATAAAATTTTCACCGAAATGTAATTGAAAAAATAAACGGGATATCAAAATGGTGGCCTGTTTTCTGCAAACTCGGAACTTGTGTTACACGGTATCTCTAATTGCTAAAATATATTGGGGGGAAAAAATCTGGATTTTTTCCTGTTGCTTTAAAACTATATTTGGCACAAGCTTATTTAATTTAGTAAAGGATGCACTGAAATCCCCAGATTTGACCTCCGTAAGTTCATCCTGTATTTTCCGACAAATGTAAAAAAGGTATAAATATATTATATATTTATTTTTATATATATATATATATATATATATATATATATATATATATATATATATATACATATATATATATATATATATATATATATACATATATATATATATATATATATATATATATATATATATACATATATATAGGAGAAAGAGAGAGAGAAACATGAGAGTATATATAGAGACACATGCATATATATATATATATATATACATACTATATATATATATATATATATATATATATATATATATATATATATATATATATATACATACATATATATTGTACATATATATTGTGTGGATATATTATGTTAGCGTGTTCACTTGCATCTTGACATCTGCCGCCATCTTTAACGAGCTGAAGTCATTTTAACTACCCTTATTTTATCGTAGGTTAGAATACATAACCTTTGCCTCATCCTGTCATCATTACGGGATTCCATTTTATCAGTCATTTTTATCACTCGGGCTGTGTAAAACTGCCTAATTTTTAGCTAATGGAGCTGTTCCAGCTCTGTTAATCGTTCCTTAAATTCCCTTCGTGTCGCTAATTCTTCATATATCATCTCTGTCCCCCATTACAAGCATTTCAAGTTATTATCTTCCGGCAAGACTAACGGTTATGCTATTGCTCAGGAGCATTTGATCAGCTGATTTCGCACGTTGCGTTTTTCGCGATCTTTACCGTTATGGTATTTTTCTGTGATTTTTATGTGTGTATGTGTATAATAGCGTTATTATCAAATTAACCAAACTTAGTGATTATAAATAAGTCACGCTTGTAAAGTGACTGTGTGTATGTGTGTATATATATATATATATATATATATATATATATATATATATATATATATATATATATATATATATATACACTTGTATTACGTTTTTCGTAATGAACCATTCAGAAAATCAGTGGTCGGTATTCAACGGTGATAATGTCAACGGCATAGGTCCTTGAGGCTTCGATGATCATCTCGAGAGCCAGGATATTGGGCCTAGTAACCTAATCCTAATGTACTTGCTGAGACCCCTGAAAATTGACGCCCACTGGTGCCACATCCTCTTGGGATATATATATATATATATATATATATATATATATATATATATATATATATATATATATATATATATATATATATATATATATATATATTATATATATATATATATATGTGTGTATATATATACATATATATATAAAGTTACGCCAAAAACTCAGCAATGATAATAAACTTGGAGCCAAACGAAAAACGAACACAAGTCCACAGGCAGAATTTCAGTAATTGTAAAGTTCGCGCGAAATGCAACGCGCGAGATCGGCTGATCAAAAATAATGTATGAATTATAGTCACTTCTACATCTACATGAGTGATTTTCATATTATGTTTCATATAATATATGTATATACAGTTAGTTATACAAAGTGCCTTGTATATTCTCTCCAATATTAAACCACATGTAGCACTTAATATCAAATTCACTATTACTTGTGAGTAACTTACATCCAGGAGGGAAATACAGTTTGATAAATGCATCTGCGTCGGCCAGGAATTCGAACCTGGACCTTTAATTCAGGTACAGTTATAGACAGTCGACTTTATCAGTCGGCCATCAAGGACCGAATCCTGGCCGGGCCAGACGCACTAACATAGAATTATCTCCGTTGGGTGTAAGCTAATTGGAAGATAATGTGAATGCGAAATATATGAAATTGAATTGTCACACCTCCCATACCATTTACAACAACGTAACAAAACCCTTTTTTTTTTTCTTTTACTTTTCTATTTATGATATTTTTATTACGTCTCGCCTGAAAACCTTGAAAATCAAAATCGGACATGAATTGATGACATTTCCCACTTTCCTTGTAGGATTCGGATCGTTTTTTTTTTTTTTTTTTTTTTTTTTGTTAAAAACTTAGGCTATTTATCTAAAAATCTTGAAAAATATTCCACACGCAGTAAAAATAAGCTCTTACCGACTTCATCAGCATTCCTGCACACACACTATCACGAGACTCTAAGTACCGTCGTTTGGGACATCAGCCATGTCACGTACCACCTTATTAGATGTGAGAATTTACGAATTGATGCCGCCAGTGAATGGCTTATTTAGTCAACCACAACCATTACAACCTGCATTTAACCTTTGCTGATTAGGTCAAAGGTCGCGCCGCTCGAGTGCGGTGCTGATCACATCTTTGAAGTCTGAAGGGCGTAGGGAAAATAAAAAAAAAGCAATTAAGAAGTGAAGGTTGTTAGAGAATAATTTCACTCACAAGCTCTTCCTAGATAGTGTGGTTGATTTTCCTTCTGTTTTTTTTTTTTTTTTTGGGGGTGGGTGGGGGGAGTTGAGGTACGGTGGGTTGGAGGTGGGATGTCACCTGTATCCGTACTTGTGTTTTTATAATTGGTTATGGTAATCATGTATATATATAAATTTATATATATATGTGTGTATATATATTCATTTATTATTTTCAGGTATATGCTGACATTTTGTGCTTGTGTGTGTGTGTGTGTGTGTGTGCGCGTGATTTCATAGTGCATATGTTTTTTTGTATGTTTGGGATTTTGTGCGTGCTCGAGCTTGCCGTGTACTTTCAAAATATATGGGTTTTTTAGTCTAAAGTAAAAGGTAGTAATGCGTGTGTATATATATATATATATATATATATATATATATATATATATATATATACATATATACATTTCATTTATTATTTTCAGTTATATGCGGACTTTTTTTTTAATGTGTGATTTCGTAGTAGGACATATGATTTTTTGTAGTTTCAAACTTTATGGTTTTTTTTAGTCTAAAGTAAATGGTAATTGTTATTATTATTGTTGTTTTGCTAAGAACTAAAGTTTATCGTTTTGTTTCTTTTATTTTGCATTCACCCTTGCAACAGTTTTCAGTATTGTTTATTAATTAGTTCAACCCTTTACTATGTATTATTATTATTATTATTATTATTATTATTATTATTATTATTATAACCCTTAAATTATTAGTGTATGGATTTGAACATTAGGTATTAGACGAACGATGTGTTTCACACTCAGGATTTTGCGTTTTACATCTTTCTTCTTGGGTTTAAGTTTTATTATTATTATTATTATTATATTATTATTATTATTATTATTATTATTATTATTATTATTATTATTATTATTATTATTATTACTGAAATAAGCCACTGACAATTATAGTTATAATTATTATTGAACTGAGCTTATATTAAAAAGGCCATGAATTTGGCCAAGTCATATGAAGAAATAGGAAAAATTATGAAAAATGTTTTGAAAAATTTAAACAAATAGGAATAAACTATGCAGGTTTTCCTTTGATGTAATTTTCATTAAGGAAGGAGTTGCATTGACTTTTTTTTTTTAAACAGTATCTCAGATACTTCAAATTAATTCGTGTTTTTTTATGACTTAACATAGTTTAACTTTGAAAATCTTAAATAAGTAAGTCTGCAGTTCTATCAGTAAAATGTAATATTTGTAAAAGTTAAAAACGAAGACTTCAGAACACTAGAGCGATGTTCCTCCTCAGGTTTGCGTTAAAGAAAAACTAAATACTGAGGAGGAACACCGTTCAGGTATTCGAAAGTTTTTGTTTTTAACTTTTCAAAATAGAGTTTATTGTTATCAGTGGAAATTTTGATTATACGCCAATAGCAGTGTAATATCTTGAAAACTGGAACATCCAGAACCCTCGGTGCTTGCTTGTCTGGATCCGAAAGTGCAGTGTAATGCAACTGCATAGTTTCTAAAAAAAAATAATCCTCCTCTCTGCTTCACATTCTTGAATTAACAGCAGAGTAGAAACCACATGAATACGGAATTTGAAATGCAAGGTAATGTTGGTCTTCGTTGGAAGTAAGTTCGGCGAGACTAATTATTCTCGGAAAACGAAATACATCTCAGCAAATTATATTTTCAAATGTTAATTTAGCATTTGTGGAGGAATGACGGTAACATGAAAATCAAAAAAAAAGAAGGGAATGTGTAATTGTTAATTATTGAAGGTAATGCTTTGAGATATTAATATTAAAGTTCATATATTTTATGAACTTTGATATTGATATTAATGTTAATGCTAGTATTGATGTTAAAGTTCGTAAAATGTATGAAATTTAATACAGATATCTCTGATATCTGTTAAAGTTCAAATATTTTGTGAAGGTAATAATATAATCTTTTTCATCACAAAAGAATTACAAATCAGGGATAGTTTTTTTTTTTTTTACTTTCCAGGAAGGATCTGAAGCTAATCACAAAAATCTGCTGTTTAGTCTGTCAGTGAGGGGAAATTATTATTATTATTATTATTATTATTATTATTATTATTATTATTATTATTATACGTTAGCCTTAATAGCCTTGTAAGAAATATGAAGTTCATTAAATTAAAAAAATGGGCTCTTGGGTCACAGCAACAAGCTCCCATTTCAAACTGAGAATTAAGTTTTTATCTAAATTGGCCAACAATCAGAGAAGTCGTTTTAGAAACATCATCATCATCATCATCATCATCATCATCTCCTCCAGCGCCGTGCGACACGAGGACCTCTGTGAAATTCCGCATCATCGTACTTCTCTCTTGAGATGTATCGTCCACCTTTCTTCCTTTAGTTCTCATCAAAGTAGTTGTGAGTCTTTCAACCCCTCAGGTGCTTCGGAGTCTGTCTGACACTATCAGGAGTTTTCATGTGGATTTTTATCATGTTATCTTATGTATCTAGATTGCGTGTATTGTATTCGTATATTCCATGTATATGGCCCTGAGCCGCAATAAAGGATATTATTATTATTATTATATGTCCAAGCCATCTTCATCATTATCTCATCCAATGTTCTGCAGCTTCTTTGTAATTACCCTAATGGCATCATTCGTCGTTTTGTCCTGTCATTCAACTCCTAATGTTCTTAAAACTTTAATCTCGAAGCGACAGAAGTCGATTTGAAAATTTAAAAAAGTATTTTATTTTTATAAGAACATTAAGCATTATACAGCATAATTTTACTCGCTTTTTTTCGAACGGGAGAAACTGTTTGAATTAAAGGTAGCATTTTGATATGACGAACGAATTCCAGTGAAATTATTTGCTCTTGGTATTTATGTCGTTCACAGGTTATAAACGCCTTATTAGATATATGAAATTTTGTTGGCAGTTACACATTTGTTACACCACTGCTCTCGACTTGGGAACTTAAGAACTTAAGTAGCAATGGGTTAGGTCTTTACTTGCATGGGTGACCATCTGTGAATGAATAACACTCAATCAAAATTTATCATGGCCTCGCTCAAATTCCTTTATAATATAGGTTCAAAGACTAATGATATCTAATTGCGGAGCTTATTGGTCTTGGGAGGAAAAATGTGCATAATTTTGTTTTCATGCTCGCAAGATTATTCTATTTAATTATTGAGAGAGAGAGAGAGAGAGAGAGAGAGAGAGAGAGAGAGAGAGAGAGAGAGAGAGAGAGAGAGAAATTCATTCTTGGGAGAATGAAATACTTACAGTAAATTTTTTTTTTTGTACTAAAGAAATTTCAATTTTTGAGAGAGAGAGAGAGAGAGAGAGAGAGAGAGAGAGAGAGAGAGAGAGACACACTAACCATTCTTGGGAGGATGAAATACTTACAGTAAATTATCTTTTTGTACTAAAGTAATTTTATTTTTGACAGAGAGAGAGAGAGAGAGAGAGAGAGAGAGAGAGAGAGAGAGAGAGAGAGAGAGAGAGAGAGAGAGAGAGAGAGGTGGTTTTGCTTGAACAATGGTCTGAATAAGAATGTTAATCCTGTTACATTTCTTAACTGTAGGTAGGCAGTAATTATTCCCCTTTTTTAAATTTTTGGCCGGAAGGCTGACATTTCGGAACGACAAGTAGAATGAGGAACTTCAGCTTTAATTAAAGGTCTGATGACATTAATTAAGTAATGTCATTCAGATGATTTGTCGTTGTAATGTGTGCGACTCTCTCTCTCTCTCTCTCTCTCTCTCTCTCTCTCTCTCAGATGTAGTGTATTTTTATTTTCTTTCAGGAGAAAGATTTAATATAAAATAATTTCTTCAGGGAACAGATCTCTCTCTCTCTCTCTCTCTCTCTCTCTCTCTCTCTCTCTCTCTCTCTCTCTCTCTCTCTCTCTCGGACACAGTTGTAGTTTAATTTTATTTTCTGTCAGGAGAAAGATTTAATATAAAATGATTTCTTCAGGGAACAGATCTTCTCTCTCTCTCTCTCTCTCTCTCTTGGATATAATGTATTTGTATTTTCCGTAAGTAGAAAGGTTTAGTATAAAATGTAAAACAGATCCATTCTCTCTCTCTCTCTCTCTCTCTCTCTCTCTCTCTCTCTCTCTCTCTCTGGCTCATACCGCAGTAGTAGCTCATATAGCTCACGAACTGAGCGATCCGTGTCTCATTCCTGAACCGGAAGAGGAAGGACGACATGACCTCATTCCGGAAAAACTAAATCTCGGGTTAGCCACTGACAATGTAAATGAAATTATATATTCACAAGTATTTACAACGATATGGCACCATTCTTATGACGTAGGTGATAATGAGATTTTTATAAATTATTCCTGAGTTTGAACCTTATTAAATATCCCTTATTCTGTTGGTAATGACTTCATATATTACTGTTTTATTTGCTGCTTTTATAAAAAAAGGTTGGAAAATATTAGTTGACGGTGAATCTGTTGCATACATCAAAAAGAAAGCGTCGTTTGTTCGAAACTGTTCGGATGGAAAAAACAAATCAAACCTAACTCCTGTGCAGTTTATACTGAATACAGAGGAAAGTCGGAGTCGATGACTTTCGTTGCTTTGACCCCAGTTCTTAAATTAATCATTCATTCAGCCAAAGGAAGGTCCATGAACCCTGAAGTTGATAAGACAGAATTTTTATTTTTATTTTTTAGTGGAATAGATTCGGTCCATTACTCCATTTCTAGGCTGTCTTTTTGGGCTGTCAATTTGATAATTTGGTCTGTGGGTAGACAAATGGATACAAATGGAGATATAATTAGGAAGTGACAAAGAGATTTATATATGTTCTGTAGTATATATATTTGTGACTTCTAATGCTCTATATCAGTCCTTCGTTAATGGCTTGAAAATAAAGTCGAAACCGGTCAGGACCTGCACACCCTGTCTTTTATTTTTCACCTGTGGTAATGTGTGATATATATATATATATATATATATATATACATACATACATACGTACATACATACATACATACACACACGCACGGCAATGTTTTTTTTTCTTCCTGTGGCCTGAGCTTCAGTAAATATATTTCCTTGAATTTTCTTATTTTGGAAGCGAGCTGGGCAGGGCGCAGACTCGGAGAGACGCACGCACGCTTTATGTAAATGCGACTTCATAATTTGGGATCTGCAGTAAGTCTTTCATTAGCTTCTATTCAGGTTGATGAAATTGCGGGAAAAAGTGAATAAGAATTTACAAATACGTTGGGGGTAATTAATGTTTACTAATTATTCATATAATTAAATTATATATATATAATATATACAGTTATATAATTATATACATAAATATTTATGTGTACATATATACATATATATATTTTATACATGTACATGTATACTTAATATATATGTATTTATGTATATATATACACATTTTGCATGTATATATATATGTATTTGTATATATATATATCTATATATATTTATAATATATATACACATACATACATACATACATACATACATACATACATACATACATACATACATACACTACAATTAGAAAGAATCAAGACACGAGATGTCATTTGTTCAAGGATGACATTGAACAATGGATGATTGCATATTTTCCCCATGATTAAGTTCTAATGTTCCCATCAATAATAACAGTCTTACGCAATACCTCCAGTGCTTAAGTCGCCGGCAAAATCATTCGTTACGGACATTTACCCAAGTAAGTCTTGTCATTAGGTAATTGTAGGTGATGACTTTGATTTTGTCAAGTATGCTCACTCTTATGATTGGGTTCGCTCTGCTGTCATAATATAAAGTTTCTGATGTGGTTTTTTTTCCGCATCTAATGTACCGATCTTTATCTTTGAGATTAAACTTTAAGTACAAGTCCTGTATATATATATATATATATATATATATATATATATATATATATATATATATATATATATATATATATGTGTGTGTGTGTGTGTGTGTGTTTATATATATATACACATATATATATATATATATGTATATGTATATATATATATATATCTACATATGAAAATAAAATAAGAAGATAACAAGACTTTCAACTTTATGCAAAGTCATCTTCAGGGTAATAAACAGTTTTAAGAAAACTTACACAAGAAAGGATTATGGGGTCACAGATAACAATAAAACACGTAAACAAGCCACTTAAGTAAATTAGGGGATCATTGTGAAAATACAAATATATATATATATATATATATATATATATATATATATATATATATATATATATATATATATACACATACATATACATACATACATACATACATACATACATACATACATACATACATACATACATACATACATACATACATACATACATACGTAATGAGAGAGAAATAGAGAGAGAGAGAGAGAGAGAGAGTTCGAACGAACCTGTCCCCATATTTTCTAGTTCACTTTTTCGTTTTCTGTAACATCTTTCTAAACTAGTAGTGAACTCACTCTGGTTTTTATTCCATTCAGGAAGGGCAGAGGAAACTTTAAAAAAAAAATGCCATTGCGAACCAGTAAAGTAAATAAAAGTTCCAGATTCCAAAGGGAAGTAGGTGAAGAAAGTTTCAGATTCCAGAGGGAAGTGAATTGCTGATAAGAAGTTGAGCCATAAGTTTATATTCTATCAGGAACTGGAGGGTGTGGTGAAAATTAATCAAAGCAACTGTAGGTGGCAATTCGAAACTACTGTAGAGTGATATCTTCAGAAAGGGGATACGCTCATAATGTTGGTTATTGCTGCTGTTAGTTTTGTAGCTTCTTTTCTGTAGTTTTAATTTCTTCTGTATCTTGTCACTACAGTGAATGTTTCTATTTAATTTCATCCGTATTCTGTTGGTGCTGTAAATGTTTATTTTTATTTCCTTTTAATACGCTATTTTTTATCTGTTTGTGTGTGTATGCACGTGTTAAGTGGACATAGGATTAGTTATCATTAGCTATGATGCTGGGGAGAAAAAGGAAGATTTATCAAGATTTCTATTTTGAAGGAAAAAAAAAAGTAAAAAGTGCGCCGAAGTTTCTTCGGCGGAATCGAGTTGTCTGTACAGCCGCTAAAGTGTATAATCAAGATCACTGAAAATAGATCTAACTTTCGGTGGTCTCGGTATAATGCTGTATTCACCGCGGCCCATGAAACTTTAACCAGTGCCCGGTGGTGGCCTATCCTATATCGTTGCCAGAAGCACGATTATGGCTAACTTTAATCTTAAATAAAATAAAAATGACTGAGGATAGAGGGCTGCAATGTGGTATGTTTGATGATTGGAGGGTCGATGATCAACATACCCATTTGCAGCCCTCTAGCCTAAGTGGTATTTAAGATCTGAGGGCGGGCAGAAAAAGTGCGGACAGAATAAAGTGCGGACGGACAGACAAAGCTGGCACAAAAGTTTTCTTTTACAGAAAACTAAAACGCATTTTCGTAATTATATATTTTTATCTTTTATGATACCACTATTGAAAGACCTTTAGTGTTAAATCGTCGCCAAGCATTTTGTTGTCACGCCAACTTCGTCTAATCAATTCATCACCTGCTGTCATTCTGGATGGG
Source organism: Macrobrachium rosenbergii (assembly GCF_040412425.1). Lineage (NCBI taxonomy): Eukaryota > Metazoa > Arthropoda > Malacostraca > Decapoda > Palaemonidae > Macrobrachium > Macrobrachium rosenbergii. Next base: position 35,114,200 of record NC_089760.1, on the reverse strand, counting down.
CTTATCACTGACTTTTGCAATCTCCTTATCGTGGTGTATTTGGCAGTGCGATAGCCACAGTAGAAAGAGATTTTGAGTTCGAATCTCGATTTGGAAACACTACTGCAAAGATTCGTTCTGCCTCCTTTGACGTAAGCAGTAAATTATGTATCTGTCTGTCTGTCAGTCGACTGTATTTTGGCGCGGTGAGAGAGAGAGAGAGAGAGAGAGAGCGAGAGAGAGACGGATGTTAAAGAAACATTAGTCAGTGATCAGCACACCATCAAAGTATATAAAGTTATCATAATACAAACTAAAGAAGCCCCTGTCGGGATGAAACCAGTCTTTGGATTTTTAGTATATCGAGGATTCCGGAATTCTATGAAGAATCCGGAATGGAGGGGGTACGCAGTAACTCGGTTCCTTGTGAAGTTGCCGGTCTTAGTATTCAATGAAGACGGCAAGCTTAAGGGAAGGCGGAGGCTCTGATAAAGCATTCCAGGACTGGCGGGCTTCGATCCAGCCGATATAACACTCTTCGGAACCTGCTGCCCCCCCCCCTCTTTTTTTTTCCTGCCAAAGGCTCCAAGGCGATAAAGGTCTGATTACAGTCTCTGAAAGGAAAGGCTCAAAGGCTTAAGAGATTGGCTGAATTGGGAGGGAAGGCTAATGGCAGAGAGAGAGAGAGAGAGAGAGAGAGAGAGAGAGAGAGAGAGAGAGAGAGAGAGAGGGGGCTAGAATGTGATGATTAGGCTACATTCAGAGAGAGAGAGATAGACTGTGATGATTTTTGTACAGAGAGAGAGAGAGAGAGAGAGAGAGAGAGAGAGAGAGAGGTGAGGGGACCACTGATGATTACTGCACTACGCTTACAGAGAGAGAGAGAGAGAGAGAGAGAGAGAGAGAGAGAGAGACTAGAGTGTGATGATTAGGCTACATTCGAGAGAGAGAGAGAGAGAGAGAGACTGTGGTGATTTTTGTACACACAGAGAGAGAGAGAGAGAGAGAGAGAGAGAGAGAGAGAGAGAGATTGATGATTTTGATGATTTTTGTGGAGAGAGAGGGAGACTGTGATGATTTTTGTGCAGAGAGAGAGAGAGAGAGAGAGAGAGAGAGAGAGAGAGAGAGAGAGAGAGAGAGAGAGAGAGAGAGAGACTGTGGTGATTTTTGTACAGAGAGAGAGAGAGAAAGAGGGAGAGAGAGAGATAGACTGATGATTTTTGTAGAGAGAGAGGGAGACTGTGATGATTTTTGTACAGAGAGAGAGAGAGAGAGAGACTGTAATGATTTTTGTACAGAGAGAGAGAGAGAGAGAGAGAGAGAGACTGTGATAATTTTTGTACAGAGAGAGAGAGAGAGAGAGAGAGAGAGGGAGGGATTAGATTTGATTTGCAAGCCACTGCTAATGACTTGATCCTTCCTCTTGTTCGTTGGAAGCGCAGTCCAGCTAATGAATGAGAAACTGGAAACCGTTCGTGATTACTTCACGGCGCGTCCTTGCTTTGTGAGAGAGTTTCTCCACAGTAAACATGGTTAAAAAGCGGTTTGTTTGCCTGTCAGTGCAACGCAACTAGGGAGGAGACTTTTTTTTTTCTCTCATGCATATACGTTCTGCTGCGTAGTTTGTTGTGTATCTTCGGGATGTATGTTGATTTATTTATATTTCCTTTAGGTTGTTGCAACTGGAGTTACGTTGTGTTTACGCGTCTCTCTCTCTCTCTCTCTCTCTCTCTCTCTCTCTCTCTCTCTCTCTCTCTCTCTCTCTCTCTCTCGTGAAACGAGTGATAAGAAAGTGAAATTCGAACTCCCCTCCCCCCCAGCTCTCTCTCATGAAACGAGTGATAGGAAAACGGAATTTGAAAAACTCTCTCTCTCTCTCTCTCTCTCTCTCTCTCTCTCTCTCTCTCTCTCTCTCGTGTAAAGAGTGATACGAAAACGGCATGCGAATACGCTTTTTCAAGTGGTTAAAGAAACAAACACACGTGAACAGTAAGCATATACAAATATCAACGCACTGAAAATTTAAAGATACCTGTGTAATTTTTAGTTATTGCATGGTATGGTGGACTGTTATGTAATATGTTAGTTATTACATGGTATGCTGGACTGGTATGTAACGTCTTAGTTATTAGAAGGTACAGTGGCCTTTCATTTTTGTTCCCTGGGGAGGGGGGCCTCCCTTCCTGTAGACATTTCATTGACTTTAAGAAAGTTTCCTCACGTAGTTTCCCCAAATGCCTAGAGACAGTTTAGGGGATACGCCCTTTTGTGCCTTTTTTTATGGACCAAATAAAGAACCATATGTTTATTTTTTCTTTCTAACTACTTGCGGTATTTGAAATGGCGTATTTTTATTATGGTATATATTTTCGGATATTTTTTTTTTAACTTATTGCTAAAGGTTGTAATATACAATGGTGCATCTTTGTGGTATAGATTTTATGAACCATGGGATGGCTACTGGTTGAGAGCACCCTCTGTAGTGCTTTGAAATTTTTTTTTTCAAAGGTGCACGTGAAAATGGTGATATATATTAACTATTATCTTTTGTCATTCAACTATCGGCTTTTCAAATGGAGCCATTTGGATTGTTTTATCAGTATGGTTAGTAAATGTCTGTCTGTTATTTTAATGGGATCCTGGTGATATGACTTGGAATGTAAATAAATGAGTTAAAGGCCAAGTTGATAAGTGAAATGCAGTTATTTACTGAAACATGAATAGCGAGTTTGTATAATCGACTTTTTAAATTGAAATGCTGGAATGCCACGAAAAAAATCAAATAAAAAATGCTTGAAAAAAAGCTATGATAAAGACAAAATAATAAAAAAATGAGACTTCAGTAAACAAAAAATGCCGTTCAAGATGATGATAAGGAATACGTGCAAGAATTGAAATAATAAATAATGCTGTATAAGATAAAAAAAAAAAAAAAAAAAAAAAATATATATATATATATATATATATATATATATATATATATATATATATATATATATATATATATATATATATATATATATATATAAGATAAAAAATATATATATATATATATATATATATAAGGTAAAGAAAACGGGGTCAAGTGAGAAAGCATTTTCGTAACCTCTGGTAATCACTCGTGCGCGCTGCTAGGTTTCTTGGTCCTCGTTTTGGCCCACCGCAGCTCAAGTGGGACTCCTAAGGCGTGTTGCAAGATTTTAATCATTAATTTTTTTTGCGAATGTGTGTACTAGCCATACCCATGCCCCAAAAACATCCAGAGGAGCTTATATGGTAATTTCGTAAGGGTTTCATTGCTAATAATCACTCATCTGAGTCCTGGAACTCTCATGTTCACTGTATTTCGAGTTGTAATTCGAAGCAGCTTCTTCATTCCTCGGGTTTCTTTCCCGTGCAATCTGCTGCTGTCGTGGGAAGACTTGGAAACGAATCACGTGTTGGAGTGTTTCAGTTAATATGGAGGGGTTCCTTCGTGTTGCTTGCAAGTTTGATGTTGTTTTAAATTGTACAAAGCTCCCGTTTGTTCTGATACTTGTTCTGTTGACGCTGCATCATGCCACAATCACCTCTTGGCTGTGATAATTTGTGTATTGGTTTCCTTAATTCATATCAGTTATTCTGTTTCATTCCTCTGATTTTTCTTTGTGTGTCTTGCCCTTTGTTCCTCTGACCAGTAAGAGTTGAGGAAATAATAGCGTAATTTCCTTCAATATCTTTTTGTTTTACAATTTGAAAGCCCTGTGTTGAATTAAAGAAACTGTCATTATTTGTAGGCAATTTTTGTATGTAATTGCCCATTTCCTTCGGTTTTAATGATAAAATTTTTTTAAAAGTTTTACCTCATATTCTAAAACTGTGAGTTATTAGTTTAGTCATCAGTTTAGTTGTGTGCGTGAAAGAGCATTTTCCACTCATTAGCCAAAGTAGTTTGTTTTAACATTCTGCCGTTTGTCAGTGCTTGTGCATGTGCGTCATTGAAACACACTAACGCCAGCATCCCTCAGTGTTGAGAAAACGACAGATTATAATGATAAGCAAAGAAAAATGTTTGTTTTTCACTCGTTTGTTTACTCTGGCCGATGGCCTACTAAAGGCCATATGGTCCAGTGGACGTTGCCTAATTTTGCGCTCGTTTCCCCCCCCGCCCCCTTCAGGAATTTGCTTCGGTGCCGTTTTGAAACAGGAGCCCTTTACATGATATGCTTTTGAAGGTCGTCGTCTGTTGCGAAATCTTCGCTGTTTATGACCGAGCTTTTGTTTTCGTTGTCGTTTTTGCCGATGCTGGTATTGTATACCTGTGGCGTCTTGGTTTGTTTTCTTTTTTTGTATTTATATATTTCCTCCCTGCCAGGATGCTTTTGGACGAGAACTCTTTAGAACTCGTAAATGTTGTTTCAAAGGTCATCTTTGATTGATAGAGTTGTTGTTGTTGTTGTTGTGTTTTGTAACAAGGCAAGAAAGTTTTCGTTTTAAAGATAATTTTATCCAGGAAGCCTTTAATATCTATCAGATTTTGTGCAGTTGGTATTTTTTTTTATTTATTTATTTTGGTCATCACCGTTGTACTTTGTTGTTTGTGTAGCCGCTTCTTTTTGTAGATATATTGTTATAGTGGCCGTAACCGTTACTGTTGTAGCTCTTGTAACTGTTGTTACTCTTACTGCATCTGGTATTTTATTTTTCCACGTGAATTCTTCTTTGAATGAATTTCTTGTCATTCTTTTTAAGTCAGGCTGTGAAACCTTTTCTGCTCAAGTTATTGCCATCGTTTCGATTCAAGTTATGTTGTGGCCTCTCGTTCTTCTTTTTTCGTTATTGATTCATTTTCGGTGTTTCCTCACTAGTCCCTCTGCCCTTTGCTTTTGGAGGGGCCATTCAAATAGTAGTTGGCCTTGAGGTGTGTATGGTAAAGATATGTTTGGTAGGGCTGTGTTCGTATGCTGCTTGAGTTTGGTTTTTGCTTCGAAGTGTAAATTTGAATTATGTTGTATGTTAGTATTTGTTTACATGCGTCGCTTACATGCGTAAGTATGTAAATTTCTCTGATTTCTGCGCATATTTCCTTATGTTTACTTATTTTTGCACTTATTTCCTCATATTTTTAGGTACATACTGCACGCTCATATATAAAAGTACGTAAACATACACACACATATATATTATATATATATATATATATATATATATATATATATATATATATATATATATATATATATATATATATATATATATATATATATATACACACACACACACACACACACACACCTAGTAATGTGCTTTTCCATTTTAAGAGGGTGGCTCCATAGAATGTTGCCGGCGATTTTCCTTTCCTTAGCAAGTCATGGCCACAGTCCACCACAGTAGACTAACTGCAAGTATCTACTTCACGGAGTAGGTCATCAGGCGCAATTAATTTTGCATAAAACAGTTTCAAGTCCTGTCTCCCTATCGCCATGAGACCGATATCTGATTTCGCTGGGAAGCAGATTTGGTAAATGAGAATTACCTGTATATACAGTATACCGTTTCAGTGCTGCGGGGTGGTTTCTCATTGTGTTAACGATTTTGGAATGAACAGAATAGCATGTTATGAATGGAATTAATGTCATTGAATAGAGTAGGTTGTGTTTAGGGGAGTAGCATTTACTGATTGCAGTAATCATATAAATACCCTTTTAAAAGATACGCTTATTAGCATGAGCCTTGAAATGGGGAAGCAAACCCACAGTTGTGTATGGGTACAAATATATTTAAAAATAAATCTAAACCGAGAGCTTTCTGTTTAGATTTATTTTTAAAATATATTTGTACCCGTAAATAGTTGTGGATCTGTTTCTCCAATACCGTTATAGTTTTATCGAATGATGTAGTTTGTTTGGAGTGTAGTGAATTATCTTGGATATTGTATGTTTGAGGAAGTGAAGTAGGTTGCACATTGTGGAGTAGTTTAAAGCAAATGACCTATGAATTATGCGTTCTGGATAATGTAGTCGGATTTTAGAGTTATATATAGTTTGAGATCATTCTCTGTTGTAATGCTTTAAATTCCGTGTTTTGCTTTACTCTACTGTAGTCTGCTGTACGCGACGCAAATTCCTGAGATGTATGCTAGTATTGCATCAGGCCCGTTTTTTTTTTTTGCCATGCCCTAGGTTAGGCTAGGTGAAGTTAGGGTTGAAACCGAGTAATTTGCTTGTGGAAAATATAATGAGCTTATTTTCAAGAAAATTCTATGGTTGGTTTTTAAGATATGGCGTCCAGCTTTTTTCAGGGAAAGGTCTCCGTACTCGGTTACATTTCGGGAAATGTGTACGGGATTGTACGGCACCGTATTGTAATGTTAAGTGCTCTGAAACTCTCTCTTATCGAGAATAGTATTATAAGTGGAAGCGTCGTGTTTGTTTACTTTGGTTATAAATCTTTCTATTAAGCATAACCCATATTTTATTTTTTGTCGTCTTGTATTTCCGTTACCTAGACTTTTATTTTTTTCTCTCTTTCTTTACTCATCCTGAAATTAGCTCGAGGCCTCGAAAACGTATCAACATTAATCTCCGCTCCAAGGTGGCCCAGTTAATCTTTATTTCCTTTATATTTAATGTGAGAGGTCTTTGTTCTTTTGCGAGGATTTTTCGAAGCTTGCTTCCTCCTCCTCCTCCTCCTCCTCCTCCTCCTCCTCCTCCTCCTCCTCCTCCTCCTCCTCCTCCTCCTC
>NC_089760.1:35085000-35102500 GCF_040412425.1 Macrobrachium rosenbergii | reverse complement strand
AGGTTCAGTGGAACGGTCAACTCAGTGTTGTATCTCTTCGGGTGCATTGCAGACAAGTAGAATCAAGGGGGAAATTCAACGAGTGGGGATTCATTTGGAAGAACGCTATAGATAATGTCAAAGATTATACGAATCGCGGATAAGGAGGCAAGGAGAGAGTTAAAGCTTGGCAGTAGAAGGAAAGAAAAGGTTGCTGAATTGCGTAATCCAAGGAATACTGATTTTCACAGAATATTTTTGGGTCTTCTCCCTTGAATCTCTCTGCTTTTCTGAGAGAGAGAGAGAGAGAGAGAGAGAGAGAGAGAGAGAGAGAGAGAGAGAGAGAGAGAGAGAGAGAGAAAGGCGATGCTTAGCATCCGATGTGGAAGAACTGAATGCCGTATGGTTCGATCTAAGATACGAGTATACTCTAGGAGTAGTCAGGTGTGGTGGGCAGTTGGTCAAGTGAGGCCCTAAGACCCAGCAGATTGAAGGACGAGCTCTTCCTCACTCATCTGGTTCTCTGGCCCTTTGTGACCGTCACCAGACCCTAGTAAGAGGAGTCTCCGAGCATTGAACTGAGCTGAGAGAATAAGTTCCTATAAAAGGCATAACAATTGCCGTCGTCTTCCTCCATTACGGGTGAAGGTTTTGAACTATAAGTTAGTGTAAAGGTTACCTGTTTTTTTTTATTATACCTTTGTTATGTTTACCATTCTGGTTGTTTTAAGTTTTTATAATGGTTAGGGGTCAGCAATTACAACTGCATTGTTTTATGCGCGAAGACAGAGTCGGACTCAGGAGCCTTAATCTATTTCGGCTTCTGTCAGAAGGTAGTAAATGGAAAAGTTGTAAATTAACCGGTGGGTTATGTTTAATAGTTAATGAACTGACTTAAAGTAATCTAAAGACAAGGGACCCAGTGTGAAGTTCCACATACTCTTTGTAAACTACCGTAGGCTGGCTACGAATCCCTGAGATAGAAATAAAACAAAAACTTCGGCCCAATCGAGTTTTCTGTACATCGTATAATCAAGGCCACCGAAAATAGATCTATCTTTCGGTGGTCTCGGTATAATGCTGTATGAGCCGCGACCCATGAAACTTTAACCACGGCCCGGTGGTGGCCTGTCCTATATCGTTGCCAGATGCACGATTATGGCTAACTTTAACCTTAAATAAACTAAAAATTAATGAGACTAGAGGGCTGCAATTTGGTATGTTTGATGAGTAGAAGGTGGATGATCAACATACCAATTTGCAGCCCTCTGGCGTCAATAGTTTTTAAGATCTGAGGGCGGACAGAAAAAAGTGCGGACGGGCAGACAAAGCCGGTACAATAGTTTTCTTTTCGGAAAACTAAAAGGCGAACAATAAGACTAAGAATACAGTCTTTTTTATAACCTTGTTTTATACACGAAAGGTTCAGTGCTACGATAGCTTGGTCATTCTTCTCTAGTTAAGCCACTTCTTGGGTCTTTTACTTCGTTAGGCTTCGCTGACAGGAAAAAGATATCCCATTTCATTCGTCCTTTAAGTTTTGATTGCGCGTTATTCGAGAATCGTTTTGATTTGGTTCGGGAAAGAAGGCAATCAGCGTTTCGGGGAAGTAATATGTTATTTTCTCGAAGTTGTAATTTTCAGTTATTAGTGTGGCTAGTTCATGTTAATGACTTTGTTGCTTTCGTTGATTTTTAAAAAGATTAATTAAATTTAAAAAATAATTTCTTAATTGGCCATCTTGCTCGGGGGTAAAATTTACTCTTGATTAAGAGTCTAGTAGACACATCATCAGATTGACAGTTATACGAGAGAAAGTGTAATGGACAGGTCCTTGCCCTAAAGACGTTATGTACCGTCCTTAAGCTCAGACTGAAGCACCTAAATTCTGCATGCGTATATAAGGGCCAGTGGTGAGAGTGGACTGACCCGGCCCGATCTGTACTAAAGGTCAAACGTGGAGCTTTTTATTCGTTGACTATTGATTTTACCTTGAAGAAATATGTGGATGAACACTATTAATTTTTATTCTGAAAAATCTGGATATATGTTATATTGATGTGTAGAGATTAAGTTAATATTGTGGTATTTGTATTCTGTGATATGATTTTGTATGCCTTCTACTCGCTTTACACACACACACATACACATGTATATATATATATATATATATATATATATATATATATATATATATATATATATATATATATATATATATATATATATACAGACATGCATACATACTGCAAATACCAGAATTAGGGTCATGTAACAGAATGCTTTCCAAGTACTCCCGTGCATTTTCTTTATACCTGTCTTCAAAGCATATGGATACAGTAAATATACGAAATCGCTAAGGAAGCATTCTTCTGTTTTGCCCTAATTGGGCTATTTTAAGTATATTTTCATAACTCGTTTTGAGTCATTTTTAGCTCTCTCTCTCTCTCTCTCTCTCTCTCTCTCTCTCTCTCTCTCTCTCTCTCTCTCTCTCTCTCTACTCATATATATATATATATATATATATATATATATATATATATATATATATATATATATATATTATATATATATATATATATATATATATATATATATATATATATATATATATATATATATATATATATATATATATATATATATATATATATATATATAATCAGATTAGCAGTTCAGAATTTTCCCAATAATTCTTTATAAGCTGGCAAAATGCCTTTCATCTTAGTTACCTTCAAGTATTTCCATGATTAAATTTAAATGATTAATACTGTGCCATCGTCATCATCATCGTTATCATCATCATGATTAATAGCTTTTAAACATTTCTTATTAAGGTAATAAATTTTTCATAGAGCTCCCTGCATAGATAACACCACAGATAGTGATTATTATAAAGCCATTTAACAGGAGTATAGGAAAGGGGCAAAATTTTATGCTTAAACTTAAAATTATGATAAATTAGGGGACTGTAACTCATCTTTCATGGAATTCGATTTTTGTAGATAAACTTACCTGTGTCATGTCTTGATTCTCAAGGAATCTTGACGGCTTAATATTATTTCCTTAAGGCATAAATAAAAAAAATCGAAGACAAAGCCATCCAAAGCGAGAGTTTGAGATCAGCGCCAAACAGTTCACTGTTCATATTAGGCTAAGACACAGGCCACGCCCCTCAGCTGGAAGAGCTGCCATTGTTTCCCAGAGAAGAAACTATTAAATATTCACATGACCTCTGGAGAGATCGGGCTGTTGTTTCTATCCAGTGGATGGGGCTTGTGTCTTAGGGTGGAAGGAAATCATCGTTAAAGAAATATAATCTACCATGGCTGCAGTACTTACAACAATCGTAGTATGACGGGCAGCAAGAGAATGATCGGTATCTCGGCCGGCACCCTTCTACGGGCAGCAAGCACTTGGGTGCAACGCACCGCTGCTTGCCCCGAATACAGAAGCAGTAAGAGCATTCGTCAGGGGATACCATAGCCGAGCCCTCGGCAAAGACTGCGGCCTCTGTCACGCAGCCTGATGATGTTGTCGCCATTGTCAGGTTAGCCGTTAGATTGCAAGAACGGGAGAAACACACAGACATGCTTATGTTTAGTCCGAATGCCATGCTTCATTTATTAAAATTATTCTAATTTTTGCAGTCTTGCAACTTGATGAATTGAGGAGTTTAATTTGTGATATGTGTTTACGAGCAGTGCTTCCTTCTGAAAATTCCTTATATTCACTGTAATGGGGGACGTTAGTATGTACGTGCTGCTTTTTTTTCATATTAATTCCAAAAAAGTTGCTGAGACTGCTTGGACTAATAGTAAACAGGCAGAAAACATTTCATTTAGCTTAAATGGTAACTTCCTTGAAGACCTGAAGAAAAGAGAATTGTAGGAGAGTGCTTTTGTAAGTTGGTATGGAGAGCTGATGTTATTGCGAAAGATTATCCATGTAGAGATACTGGTTTAATGGGTTATTAGGCATGGCATACACAGAGGTATTTTCAGGGGGTGTGCGAGAAGGCGATGAGATAAATAGTGTTTAAATGCATTTAAGTTGAAAATTGTTGTAGGAGGTGATGTAAGGTCAACTTTCCTTGTATTTTGCTAAATAGAAAAAACAGTATGGAAAATCTTTAGGAAAGAGTCCTTACGGAGGCTTCCAAAAATTTAGAAATACTGGTTTTAAAATACTGAGCGCCCACATGAACCACAATACACTGCTTTTGATGAATATTCAGCAGAGTGTATAAGGCAAGCTACTGGAAGTGTTTCTTCAAGGAAACAGGCCATGTTAAGTATGTTTTTCAAGGATAAATAGCTGCGTAAGGTTTATGGGATGCTTATCAGGGATGAGAGCAGAATAATCTGCATCTTGTCAGAAACACGAGGATAGAACCAAGTGGAATACTTAGGGATGACAACCTTTTCAGAACTGGAGCAAGAACTGTCAAGAGATGAAGGAACCAGTGCTAGCTTAGAGCCACAAGGCTTGAGGGTCCTGTGCCTGTTCTAGGACACATGGATGAAACCCACCATAAAATTAAGGGATAAAAGTATTGCCCAAGGATTAGGAATATTAAAATTTTCAAGGACAAAGAGATATATCCCTATTCAGTAGAATAACAAAGTACACATGTTCAGTGACTTAGAGTAGATGACCTTTGCAGAGGATTGAAACAACATTAGGCTCAAGAACGGTGCTTCAATTATCTTTCCAAGGACATAAGGTCAGAGAATACCCAGAAACAAGATATGTAACTGAGGGGGGGATGGCATGTTCAGGGTCTTGAAACAGTAGCTATGCTAAGCACTGAGGGACAAGCAACTGTTCTAGAAACGATTTCAAGGAACTGGTCAAGGTTTTGCCAGGATTAAAAGATGGAAACCTACTGACGATAGGTGAGGTAAGGTACTGTCAAAGAACTCTGGTAGAGGAAGGGCACGGATAATGATCTACTTTGACACCTTAGAAAAATTGCTGATTTTAAGACTCAAGGACAAATTTCTCCTCAAGTACAATGATAACGAACAGGTTAAGGACCGAAGGACTAGGGTAAATGTAATAGGACTTAGGTTAAGGACCTGCCTGAGAAGTCAAGGAGAAGGCCCTGCTCAGGAACGAACATCAGGAAATATGTTGTGCTACTCAGGTGTGCTTTACTTTTCATATTTTCATGTTCAAGCGAAGTATAAAGTTGAAGGAAATAAGGGAAGCAGTTTCTTAAAAGATAAATTTGAGTGACATTTTAGTGAAATGTTCACCTTCAGTTTTATGGAATTCCCTAGCAATATTAACTTACATTTTAATCCAAAAACTGAGGCATGCTTTAGGTATAAGTAGAAATCATGGTTCTTAAAGTACAAGGAAGATTTTGTTTGTATAAGCTGGTTTTTCATAAGGTCCCATTATCCTATTCTATACAGTATTTTTTTAATGGAAAATTTTCAAAAATGAGGAAGGTTTGAATAATTATATTCCCAATAATTAATATATTAATATAGCGATGTTGGTTAAAGGACTAAGAATATAGTAGAAGAAGCGAACGAAAGACAAGGTTTGAACAGATTATATATATATATATATATATATATATATATATATATATATATATATATATATATATATATATATATATATATATATGAAATACATAAATACATTAAATGACTGAAATATTTTTTTCTTTTTCCACAGGCTCCTGTGATTGCAGGTGAAGAGGTGAGTTGTAAAAAGCATCGTCATCTGTGTTATCAGAAAGCAAAAGTGTATTATTCGCGAAGCGGACACGTTAGAATATTGTTACGATTTAACCAGCAGTAAATTGTATCTTGTTATACTGACGTCACGGGTTTTGGATTAGTTTTTGTGTTTTATTTTATTTCTTGACGTGGATGTGCTTGTTTTTTGTTTCCAGTAAAATTTTTTATTTGTTTGCTTTTGGGCTTGTTTGCAAAATCAATTGTCAGTATGACAAGTATATTTATTTTGAGTTTTTGTTCAAGTGATTGAATGAAATCATAATCGTTCTTCTACCACGTGTGGATGTTTATATATGTATGTATGTATGTATTTATAAATATATTTACATATATGTATATATGTGTGTATGTATAGATATAAATGTATGGATGAATTGTGTGTATATATGTGTGTATGTGTAGATATAAATGTATGGATGAATTGTGTAGGTATCTTGAGATAATTTCTCATCTACCAGTAAATGTGTGGGTTTTAAATTAATGTGAAGAGAATTGTATGAATGACTTATTCAGGTCACTGAACGAAAACCATTAATTTGATGTGAAAGATTGAAATTAAAAATACGAAAGTGAGTTAATTGTTGTTAATTATTGGGTGATTAGTTGTTAGTCGGATTATTTCTTCCGTCTGTTTTGTCGGTTCCTGTTCGCTATTTAGTCTTTGTAATATGGTGTCAAGGTTACTCGTGATCTGCCGTTAAATATTCTTTATGTTCCTAATGTTGTTCTTCCTTCTGGTGTTGCTCTCCTTGCTCATTTCCGCTTTATGTTGTGTCGTTCCGTTATCATCGTCATTCCTCCTGGTTGGTTTTTTGTTAAATATTGTATTCCTTACTTGGTTATTTCTACTGATTTTGGGTTCAATAGTTTGGGTTATTTAATCTATTTCTTAATTTCCCATTTTTATTTCACATTTTAAAAGATTTTTCGCCGAAGAATCCCTCCTTTTTTCAGTGTGTGTTGGTTATTTATTTCAAGTTAATATGACATGTTTATTTGACGTAAGTATGACATACTTTTTTAACAAAAATATGACATTTATATATCCCCTAAATATGACAGACGTAATTGTTTATCTCACTGTTATCGCATTCGAATTTGCATGCGTCGTTGACTTTGACTCTCTTATCGGTAAAACGTTTACGGTCAGTTTATCAAATCAAATTAGCGATGAAAGAGTTGACAAATTTGTATCGTTAAAGTTAATCGCCTTGTTAATGAACAACAGAAGTCTCTCTCTAGTAATTTCGGTATTAGCACGTTTTCGGACGTGTGTATAATATATATATATATATATATATATATATATATATATATATATATATATATATATATATATATATATATATACATATATATATATACACACAGTATATAACATATATGTTTATAACATATATTTATTTGTGTTCGTGTTTTTTTCTCAGTTTTGCCATGCATGAATATTTGAATAATTATCAGGTGTACACACTAATGTGGTATCACAGTGTAACTCAGAATCACTGATTTAGAAAAGTGTATTTCATATTTATGGAAAATATGAAGACTCATAGAAAAAAAATTCATTACTGAAAATCTATTAGGATTATTTATACGCGTTTGTATTCAATTGTAGGAAAAGTAACCCTTCTTTTCTTCGCTATTTTTTCTTTATATATATATATACATATAGGCTGTTCCTTGAAGTCTGCTGTATGGCATAAAGTTTTTTATTTTTCTAAAAAAAAATACCCGCTCATGCTGTCAGTAAAAATAATAATAATTTTTCCCACAAATTCCTGGAAATGATATGAAAAATCCTATCGGATGCGAGATCGACTTCGATTTTTTTTTTTTTTTTTTAGATGGAACCGTTATCTCAAAAGGGAACCACCTTCAGTTGCTGATAAAATCTCTCAAGATAAAGCATTGAAAGACTGGACCAATGAACTATAAAAAGGAGGAACCTTCAAAGAAAATTCATGACTGACGAAATATAATGTTTGGACCAGGAGTATAACGATAACAAGTGACTGCTGTACGTGGGTCGGTCACGCAAAGGATTTGACATTTGGAACTTGACGGATTAACTGTCTTATCAAGGATTTCATTGTGTGCAAGAGTGTGTTCTATATGGTGTATATGTGTGTGTGTAGATTATATATATAAATATTTATTATATATATAAGATAATATATATATATACACAAACTTAGCTGTATATGTATATATATATATATATATATATATATATATATATATATATATATATATATATATATATATATATATATATATATATATATATATATATATATATATATATATATATATGTGTGTGTGTGTGTGTACATGTATGTATATATATATATATATATATATATATATATATATATATATATATATATATATATAAATTGTGTGTACTTATGCATGTTTGCGTGCATGTACGCGTGCGCGCACATGCGAATAAAGTGTAGAGAAACACATGTATATTGGTAATGTCCTTCAATCCTAACTGTAGCTCCAAGAGCCCAGACGTTAGCTAAACCTTACTATTTCTTACCCCTTGAACTGGGTTTGGTCACGTTCTGTTGGGAGCCCCGCCGCCGCGTTCCGAAGACGGAGGCGATCGCGGCCGGATCACTTATGTGGACGTTTTCCAGCTCGGCCTCTGGGCCGTCCTGAACGCCCTCCAGCTGCGTGTCTTTCCGATACAGACGGTTGTTTTCCAACTCACCTTCTGGAAGAGAGAGGAGATAAGGTGTCATTAGCGAACGAGGAACGGATGATTAGTCTAATCTTTCATTAGCGAACAAGGGACGGATGATGAACCTAATCTTTCATTAGCGGACAAGGAACGGATGATTAAACTAATCTCCGTAACGTTGTTTTCCTTACTACCTGAAAGGAATTTTTATAAGGAGGGGAACATTTTTTAATAAAATCTGGCTTATGTTATGGATACACAACACCTTTGTTGTTTGTTTGTAAGTGAATGGCAGTATGGGTTCGTGTTCTCGTACATTTCAGAAGTGTGCGCGTTCATGAATGTAGAAAATCTATTATTGTAGGAGTGTATATTTTAACATACGATTATGGTATACTTCTTTTCAATTAGAACAATCCATGTTACGTAATTCATTATATATATACATATACTTATAAATGTATATATATATATATATATATATATATATATATATATATATATATATATACACACACACATATGTATATATATATGTATATAGATATACACGCACACTCAAACACACACATAGGCTATATACACATTCATATAGCATATATAACAAAAAGACAAGTTTTACTAAAAGGGAGTGGCCCCAAAAAGAAAAAAACGCAAGTCACCGTAAGCCTGCGCGCGCGCACACACACACACACACACACACACACACACACACACACACACACACACACACACACACACACACACCACGTATATCACCCTCACGACAACACAAAAAGGCGTAGGTTCGAGGCCTGGTCATAGTAGTTATTTGTGATTTAATATTTAGATTTAAGTGTATATACATATAAACATATATATATATATGTGTGTGTGTGTGTGTGTGTGTGTGTGTGTGTGTGTGTGTGTGTGTGTGTGTGTGCCCTAAAAAAGTAATTCAAAGCATTCACTAGTTGCGCTTAATGGATTTTATTAAAGCCATTCGAAACGATGCCTCAGTGCGGGGAGAGGATGAGACCGCTCATTTTAGGAAATATAAAAAGACTTCAGATTTTTCCTCGCTATTATTCCTTGGCCTTTCAGTTTCACGAAACTTTTATGTAACCAAAGGTCTGGGTCGGCTCTTTAACCTTGAAATTCTCTAAAAGAGAGAGAGAAAGAAAGAGAGATGAAGAGAGAGAATTTTGACCGGAGGGTCGTCGTTGAGGTGGTCTGCAAAGATCAAGAGGTTATACGAGTTCGCGAGTGAAGTTGATTTGGGCAAATTACATGCGTTGGTGATTTCAATGAAGGTATGCAAATGATCTGTCTCTTTCTGTAGGCAGTTTAGGAATTCTCTCGCCGCTGCGCTTTCTTACTGGATTAAAATGAGGGATGGAAGTCATTATTTGTGAAATACGAGTCTGCTACACGATTAAAACCGTCACCAAAATTTCAGGAGCAGGTATCAAATGTTAAATCGTCGACAGGAATATTTTTTTTTTTAGATATTAAATAACCCCAAAATACGTAATCGATATGAGGATCATTGAATCTTGAGAATGGTTTAGAAATTATGTCTTTTATATTCATACACGCACACATATATGTATTATATATAGGCCTATTTATTTATTAAATAATACAAGAATCAAGTGTCATTTTACACACCAACAATTTTTGTCTTCTAAAAGAGGGTGGTTCAGAGAAAAACAAATGACAGTCGCATCCATGTTGACCTCATAATTGCTTGATTCATGGATGACACACCTGCTTATATACCTGTGTAATAACGTATCAGCATTACATATCTATTCAGAGAACACTTATGGTGTTGGACAGTTTTTGGATTGGTTAAAAATCTTTTAAATCCGATGCTGAAAGTTTTATATACATTTGCAATGATTAAATTATTAATCTCGAACTTGGGTTTGTCGTTATTGCCCTTTATTATGTATCCATACAATTAGTAAATGTTTGTGCCTGAACAGATATATACATTTCGAAACTCCCTCTTATCAGTAGAAATAATATTTTGTTTTATAACACATTCTTCCGTATGATAGCTTCTTTTGATAAGTCGAGTAAAAGCCCTTGGATAAAACCGAACAGACCTAGGCGCCCGGTCCTCGTTCCCCCCAGCAGCAAAAGTTGAAGGTCGAGCTAAAAGTGAAATTATGTCTCGAGAAGCGACGACGCTGGGGATTCGTAGAGACTTCGTGAGGAAGATGTAATCGGAGAACGAAAAATGATAATTCCTTGAGAGGGGTTCCAAATACCTGTGGTTGAGGGTTTTTTTCTTTCTTTCTTTCCCTAATGTGGGCATGGTTTTGCTCTTTTCGTCATCGTCTCTCTCTCTCTCTCTCTCTCTCTCTCTCTCTCTCTCTCTCTCTCTCTCTCTCTCTCTCTCTCTCCTTATATGGTCTCGTAATACTAAATTAAGGTAGTGCCAGCTAGTGATCTCTCTCCGTGTCTTTCTCGATTTTGAGGTCTTATATCCTTTCATATAGGCATTTCCTGGTATTTAGACTCTCTCTCTCTCTCTCTCTCTCTCTCTCTCTCTCTCTCTCTCTCTCTCTCTCTCTCTCTCTCTATCTATATATATATATATATATATATATATATATATATATATATATATATATATATACGGACACTAATCCTTAATCAACCAGAACATTATTATTATTATTATTATTATTATTATTATTATTATTATTATTATTATTATTATTATTATTACCACGCTGCATATGTCGATAAATGAAGTCCTGCGGTTAATCCACAGTTCATTGAATTTTAACGACCATTTAGTTACTGTAAATCCGTTCCACAAATTGCTTCCGCAGGATTGGATTTATAGTGAGATGGCACCGAATTCGTTCGCAAATTGCCTCATTTAAAGGAAAACTATCCTGACTGATCTCTGAGGATTTGTGGCAGTGTAATTGGAACCAAATTATAGGAAGAGCTTTTCTTCGCCTACACCGGAAATGTCGGTTTTCAAAATTCGCCTCGCCAATAGGAATGAACTGTAGAATTACAGCGTCATGAGATATTTTTCAAGGAAAGGCAAAGAGAAAAACAGAGGCAAGTAATCTCTCGTAGGCCGAACCTACACTCAAGTTGGGATTCCCGTATCACACGTTCCGTTAGAGGGACTTCTGTTCTGTTCTTGGAAATGTGCTTGAGGGCCTTGGCAAAGGGTTCACACGAGTTAGTGGATGGAAATCAGATGTCCAAACACATGTCTTTGGTTACAATATTATCGTTATTATGGCTGCTGCCAGACTTTGAAACTCTTCCTGCTTTCGTTTTCTCCGTTTCAGTAATCGTACATTCTCCAAGAGGCAGGGCTTTCGGTTCCTTACTGCATTATTATTTTTAGTTTTCTGTAAAACTTTTTTCTGTCTGTACTTTTTCTGTCCGCCCTCAAATCTTAAAAACTGCTGAGGCTAGAGGTCTGCAAGTTGGTATGTTCATCATCCACCCTCCAATCATCAAACATACCAAATTGCAGCCCTCCAGCCTCAGCAGTTTTGATTTTATTTAAGGTTAAAGTTAGCCATAGCCGTGCTTGGCAGCGATATAGGATAGGCAACCACCTGGCTGTGGTTAAAGTTTCACGGGCTGCGGCTCATACAGCATTATACCGAGACCACCGAAAGATAGATCCATTTTCGGTGGTCGTGATTATACGCTGTAGCGACTGTACGGAAAACTCGATTGCGCCGACGAAACTTCGGCGCATATTTTACTTGTTTCTTTTGTTTACTTCCGCCCCGAGCCCGGTAAACGCATTGGGTTGCCCGTCCCATCCGCCTCGTCCTTTAAAATATACACTCTTACGAAGCCTAACTGGTGTTCAGCTTATAATGACCATATGTGGAAGAGATGAAAGGATCAAAATAAGGCGGGATCAAGGTCAGTTACAGAAAAGATTGATGGTAAAGGAATAAGTACGAATAAATAATAACGTATTTTGAACACGTCTAACTTGTGACGTAAGTGGTAAATGGTAGTTACCATCTATTTAAACACACTAAGTCTGGGGTAATTTCTCAAGATATTCCTGTCGCTTTTATAACAGTACTAATATGAATCTTGACATTGAATATTTATTCCAAAAGGTGTTCATTACTCTTCAGAACTCAGCTAGGCCCATGGCCTCCTCACATGGCAGATATACCAAGTCCTCTTACAAGTGAGACGAATGTCACAAACAGTAGATTCAGAGGCCCCAATTACTGTCATTGTTCTTATTCAGAACGTGCAAATATTCATGTAAAGCAAACTTTAAGACCATTAAGCTATAACATGAGCTTCTGCTAAATAGATTGTCCATGCAAATAAAAATAAGGAAAGAAAGAATTGTAATCTCATGCTTATAAACATTGAAGAAATTTTATGGTAACTTAGTAATATGAAAAAAAGAAATACAGCGTAACATCTGGATATTGCACATTCATAGCACCGCAGAAAATATATATATAAAAACGAATACTCATGCAAACGTGAGGAAGATTTATTAGCAGGTAAATGCAAACACCAGACGCGGCATTAACGGAAGAAAGGATTTTTAAATATTCATAACACGCTTGAAGGTAATTTATGTTACCTCGCCGCCAGGGACAGCGGTGGAAAGTTTGTTGCGTATAAGTCTTGCAGGTTGCGTAAAACACTTTCAGTATTTCTCTCTCTCTCTTTCTCTATGTAAAACACTTTCAGTATTCTCTCTCTGTCTGCGTTAAACACACACACACACACACACACACACACACACACACACACTCTCTCTCTCTCTCTCTCTCTCTCTCTTTCTCTCTCTCTCTCTCTCTCTCTCTCTCTCTCTCTGTGTAAAACACTTTCGGTATCGTCCATGTTTGCGTAAAACTTCCTCTCTCTCTCTCTCTCTCTCTCTCTCTCTCTCTCTCTCTCTCTCTCTCTCTCTCTCTCTCTCTCTCTCTCTCAAAGTACATGTAATTTCCATGTTGCAGACTTGAGCATATTACCTAGTGGCAAATGTTAGATATTTTTCTTAGAGCGTGTATTCGAAAATAATGTGCAGTGAAATCTTTCAGCATTTCACGAACAATAGCTTAATAGCAATAATCAAATATGATGGTTCCAAATGCCGTCCTTGTGGAGACCCATTTAAACAACCCGAAGTGTCCTTGGAAGAAACACCTCTGTTGCCAAGGATCGTAGAAAGTTATGTACACGAAGTGAAAGAACCCGGATGGGAACGTCCGCCACTCCTTTTTGGGAACGTGGAAGATGTTACTTAACATTCGAGAATCCTTGAATTGAAGATCTCGGGAGTCCTTGAATTGTAAGTAAGCCTCTACGCTCGGATGTACTTAACGGGTACTATCGAAAGGTGGCCATTACTAACCAACTCTGAATAGAATTTTAATGGTTTTAATGCTACGGAGTTTGCGGCATTTTTATGTGCTATGAAGTTGATTCATGAGGATTTCTTTACTGTAAAGTTGTTTTGTTTGTTGTATATTCTCGTTCCCGATGCTGTTTATTTATATTTCTAAATTTCTTATATGAGTATAGTTATTCTATTTATATTTGTTTAAACTTGGAAATTTTTAAACAGTTTTTGAAAGCGGAATTTTTACTTTGCTCTGTTTTTTAATTAAAAAGCTCTCGATCTTAATAGTATGAATTCAGAGGTTTTATTCAGTTTCCCGTACGCCGCAATACGCTTTAGTTGACGCTCGCTGCGTTTACAAAAGCGTAGAGTAGTAATTCCAGGCAAACGGGAGTTTTATTATAACGGACAAGAATAATTACTACGAGAGGGGTTGATGTCCTAACGTTGAGCGTAGACCGCGAATTATCTCTGTAGGGCGATGATGATTCTTCACTGCGCAATTTAAGAATTTGAGACCCAGGAGGAATTTCCTGTTATGTTGAGGGTGGAAGTGCGTTATTTATTAAACAAACAAACAAATACGGTTAGCAGTAAACTTATTAAGTTACTTTATGTAAGCTTAAGTTTTAAAGTGACTGGTTCTTTTACGTAAACTCTAAATACTTACGTCAGTGTAAAAGCATAACAATTTCAGAAAAAAATTCTTATTTCGTGGTCATACTAATTTTCACGTGAATATCAGATAAATTTACTAGTACCCCTGTCAGCCAATTTGAAGTATTTCTAACGACTATACTCAACTTAGTATGAAATTACTGCTAAGTCTCGGTCCATAAAATGCGCAGAACACCATCATACTGTGGGTTAAGAAAAGGATGATTTTATAAAAAAATTCTCACAACTGAGAACACACTCATCTTATTAACCAAATTGTGGAATAGCCTTGTTTGTCGTATTTTAAATTCACAGGACGTTTTCAAATTAAATTCTTGAAATTTTTATACATTTCTTATGGCGACGCCACAGAACTGAGGACTATTTTTATATCAGCCTGACCTTGCATGCCAGCTAATCATATCCTTTTTAAAAGGAAGGTCTGGTGACGATGCTATCTCGGGCCCTTCAGAAAGCCGGTCCGTCCATTCCTTGCTGCTCGCCCTTCTCGTCTATTCCCCTTCCATCCTCTTCTTCCTTTTTGTAATCAGTCATCTCACTCACCCTCTCATCTCTTAATCACCGTCTCCCTTTTCTCCGCCTCTACCCGTCTAAGCCTCAAATACCGTCTTTTTATCCCCACAATCTTCTTCCTCGAATCCTGTTTTGAACTAACCCTAAACTAAAATCCTTTGGCCAGATTCTGTCATTTCCTGGTGGTGAGGTAATCGAAGGATCTGTCTTTGTATGGTGATGACTTCGCCTGGGAGATTTTCAGAGGGACTAAAACTTTTGAAAATGACCCAGACTTTAATTTTTTTTTTTAAGCCATGTATTGTGTATGTTAGATCCTCAGATTTTGGTTCACTTTAAAGGACGTCCATCTTTTGTCAGTCTGTGGAATATTTTGGGGCACAAGAGGATAACCATGCACGTAAACTTTTTCTCCATTTGATTTTTCTTGTTGCTTCTTATGCTGTACTTTGGGTGGGTTTGTCAAAATTCGGGTATTTGTTTTCACATTTGACTGTGTTATATCTGTCGGTTTGCTATTTGGTCATTCTTCATTACCTCTAATCTTGAATTTTGTGTACGTCTGTCATGTGTTTATTTCTTTACTTTTGTATATATATTTTTTATCATAGTGCGTCCAGATGTGTAAGAAATTCCGTCTGGTTTAAAATAATCATATTGGGATTTTCTGTGGAACTGGGTATTCCCTGTATTGGCCGTGATTTTTACCTAGTTTTGAACAATTTCCGGTGTCTACAGTATGTTTCTTGGTAAGAAAAATGGTCATCTTTGCTTTCATCTGGTGCTGAACTCCCTTATCGTCTCCCACCACACACTTTGCAATTAATTATCTGCGAGTGTTTAGCCGGTCCGCTGGTATAATGGTTGGACTCGTGGCATGCCACTCAGATGTCGCGAAGTTCGCGTCTCCCCTAGGGCGATGAAAAATCATTGGCTTTGTGTCATGATCAGTTACTGCTGCAGTGTGGGGTCTGCGGTGGGAGGTTGAAACCAACATTCTTTGCAAGCTTGAATTTCAAGTCAGTGGCCCCTTTGGTGTGCTTGTTCCATGTGAATAGGTTTCATCTACTGAAATAATAATAATAATATATAATAATGCGGTAGATTGAACAGCAGTATGTATTTCCATCAGCTTCAGGAACTTATATTTTTGTGTCGACCGTATGTATAACTAAAATCAGAATCACTTTCAAGTATTGAACAATTTTTAATGAAACCTCTCTTTATACTGTCATCATGCGACTCCCGCTGCATGATTTGGTGGCTATCAATAAAGGTCTAGCATTTTTTCACTACGGAAGTCATGCCAAATCCTCAACGATATCCATCAAAGGTTATTACCTGGAGGAAGTCTTCCTGTGAAATTTTCTGCCAAATTTCAACTTCCGTTCGCGAGATATTTGGTATTTGTTTCCGTCTCGGTCCTGAAGATATCTCAAAATATATTTATTTAAAATTTTGAGAACGATTTTGATACAGCACCGTTTTTAGCGCCATGTTCTTCTTTACTTACGTAACTTGCTCTGTAACTTGTGTACTATTTTCGCGTGCTTATTTTGTTGTATGGTACATTTATTTATTTATTTGTGATATTTGCTATAGTTTTTTCATTTATCGTCTGTGTTTTGTATATTTTATTTTAGGATCATAAAAAATTCCACAGGGGCAACTTTGCGTTCGAATTGCTAATGCCCTGGACTCTCACTCGAAAGACCGGTGTTCGGTCCCGTGGTGAATCAGAAACTTATGTGTATATATATATATATATATATATATATATATATATATATATATATATATATATATATATATATATATATATATATATATATATATATATATATATTTCTCTTCTTCTCGTGTCATACCTAAGACGTTCTTGTTCATTCCAAAATTTCTCGTTTCTATTTTCTCCGATTGGGATTTCTAGGCCGTGTACTTTGCTGTGTCATGGCTTGAACTTTAGGCGGAACAATAACCCTCTCTCTCTCTCTCTCTCTCTCTCTCTCTCTCTCTCTCTCTCTCTCTCTCTCTCTCTCTCTCTCTCTGTTCAGGTATATGTACTCGGTCGCTTTTGTGTTACTGTTTAAGATGTAATTTTGTAAATGAATATATCACTTTCTGATACTTGATACATCTTTCGCTTATCTATCTATTAATCTATCTATCTACCTGTGCATATATCTGTCTATTTATTTCTCTGTCTATCTATCTGTCTATCTGTTCATATATCTATCTATCTCTCTATCTGTGTATCTATCTGTGCATATATCTGTCTATCTATCTATCTATCTCTATCTACCTGTGCATATATTTATCTATCTATCTATCTATCTGTGCATATATCTATCTATCTATCTATCTTAGCATATATCTATCTGTCTATCAGTCTATCTGTCTGTGCAGATATCTATCTATCTATCTGTCTATCTATCTATCTATCTGTCTATCTGTGCATATATCTATCTATCTATCTATCTATATATCTATCTATCTATCTATCTATCTATCTATCTATGT
>NC_089760.1:35075000-35080000 GCF_040412425.1 Macrobrachium rosenbergii | reverse complement strand
TAAGTTTCATGCAAGGCCAGAAAATAAACGCTATGTTAGATCATCATCTAATGTTAGATTGTTGGTGAACTAATCGAAAGTATTATTATATACATTGTATGTACAAGAAACTGGAAATTTGAAAGGAAATTCATATGATTACATGGTATAAGTGAGATGCTCATGACGTTTGTGAAGATTATTTAGAGTTTAATTATTTGGGTATACAAATTTCCTCCTAGTTGCCCAGTTACTTCAGAAACACGAAAAACGTTTCGTATGTTTTGGGAAATAAGTGGTGCCTTGCCCAGTACCCTGGGATATTTTGTATTTCAGTTGATTTTGGTATCTGTAAAGATTGGAGCCTTTTATCATTGGGGTAATGAGCTTGCTGGGCAACCATTTTTAGACGGCAGTCATACATTTCTCTCAGTCTCATGGGTGTTTCCTCCTGTTAGGCTTACCCTCCGATTCTTTCCCAAATTTAGCGACCTTCCATATACCAATATATATATATATATATATATATATATATATATATATATATATATATATATATATATATATATATATATATACATTATATACATACATATATATACATATATGTATATATATATACATATATATACATATATATACAGTATGTGTATATATAAATTATATGTGTATGTATATATATATATATTTGTGTGTGTGTATAAGTATACATATGTGTGTTTTTATATGTGTATGTATGTCTATAGTTTCTCCTGAAGATTTTTTCCTTAACGTACCTTTACAAAGGTGCTCTCAACTATTTTCGTTACCACTGCCATCTTGCCGAGGCAAAGCCACTGCCAGGGATGTAATATTCATACCAAGATCACTTTTTTAGCAGCCTTGGTTTGACCAGTTTGAAGTATGGCCCTTGGCGTGTTTTTGTTCTGTTTTAAGGTCTTGAGATTTTTGCATATTTTCAGCCTTACGGATGGAGGCCTTTTACAGTTCTGTCATGCTGATACTGCGATATGTTTCAAGAACAGCTTTCGTTGAATATCTTTTAACTTGTGGTGGTATGTGGTGTAATGAGTTAATTCCAGAATTTCGGAACTGCAACTCTCAGGTTACGAATGACTCAATAGGCTTTTGTTAATATTTGTCCTCTATGAACATTTCGGTAATCTTCGTTATGCCAAATTGGGAGGGAGCCCACATACAATGTGTACACTTCTAAGTCCCAAAAGTATAACTTTCATTCAGTGCTTGTGCGAGTTTCAAGCTGTCACAGTAGCTAGACTGAATGCCTGTAATTTTGAGGAAGAAAAGTCTTTGGTGTTGAAAACTTTTCTTTTCAACGTCTTTGCAAGTGTCATTATATATATATATATATATATATATATATATATATATATATATATATATATTATATACATATATATATACATTTTATATAAAAGTAAGCATTTGTGTACATGATTTTTCCAGCTGAGTTCGAAAATATCTTAAAAGTTTATTATTTAATGATCTTAAGACTGAATATCTTGAAGTTGAAATCCTTTATGCTTGACAGAAGATAGGCAGAGTTCTTCTGTAGAGAAACGTAGAAGTGCATTTTGACATACTTGTTTCTCCAGAAGGAAATACCGATTGCAGCACAAGAAAACTCGGAATATTTGACAGTTCTTGACATGAGTCATGATATATTATCCTTGAAAATGAAAGGGAAAGCCGGCCATCAGTATAAAATATTTATCCACTTGACTGGGTCAAAGCTTGAATACCCCCGAAAAGGGCTTGAAGTGAGCGAAAAATGAGGAAAGCGAAATCGAACCAAGACAGTCTTCGTATGTGCCATCTAAGCAACGCCCTGGAAAGCACGTATTCTTCACTCCTTACGTGCATTCGTCGTACGTGTCAGAATCGCATGATTCTCGTTGATAGCATCAAATAAGTGGGTGTGTGTGTGTGTGTTGCACCCGTGTACAGTTGTGGGTAGGGCGGGATCGACTGATCACCATGGAGCCATACAGTATATCTGGGAGAGCTGCCCTCCTCGCCTTCCACCTCCACCTGCAGGAGGAAAACGCCCTTCATAATGACTGGCTTTATCGACAAGAAACTCGTACACTTAAAGACTGACACCAGGGTCCCCTTCCACCCAAGACACGAGAAGTACTGGGTAAGTAGCTGTTCATAATCGGGGTACGGGATTTGAGGATTTACCGGAAAGTTACTGTAATCCTTTTCTCTTTCTCTTACATATTTTTTTTTTTTTGTACTTTGGAAACCTGAAGATCGAAGGGTCGTCTTGGTGGTTGGGTACGGAATTTGGAAATTATGTATTGATCGTTACTTCTTCGAAATGTATTTCAAGTTCATTTGAAGCCTTATTTATCATCTGTGTATATTTGTATTCACTTGTCTTTTGTGGATATTTTCCAAGACGCTTATATACAATATTCATATAATTTTTTCCTCTGTTTTCCGGACGCTTATGATTCTTTCCTCTCATGTATATTTCATTGAATAAATTTTTCTTTGTATAAACCGTGATTCCATTAGCACCATCCAGGCAGTAGAAATAATGGAAAAACCTTTGCTGAATCAGGATGTGAACGAAAACGTATTTAAAAAATCCACGGTGATAATAATAATAATAATAATAATAATAAATAATAATAATAATAATAATAAAATACTTATTTCGACAAACAATCGAACGCCTATAAACTTTAATATCTGGAGCTTTCTTTCATGACATAATCATATATATATATATATATATATATATATATATATATATATATATATATATATATATATTAATAATAATAATAATAGTAATATACTTAAATCAGTAAACAGTCGAACGTCTACATACCATTTACTATCCGGAACTTTCTTTCATTACAGTATCATATATTTTTTCTAATATTTAGTTTTCCTATCTTAGTCTGCACTTGGGAGAATTATAGTAACAAACTCGCGTCGCCTCGTCCTACTTTAATGGTCAGTGCAGCCGCCGCGATGTCCATATTTGTTTTGGGTGTTATTGAACCTCAGTCAAACAGTATTTTATTGTCTTTGGTGTGAATATAGAATATAGGATTGAATATAGAATTTTGGCCAAAGGCCAAGCACTGGGACCTATGAGGTCATTCAGCACTGAAACGGAAATTGACAGTAGAAGGTTTGAAAAGTGTAACGGGGGAAAACCTCGCAGTTGCACTATGAATCAGTTGTTAGGAGAGGGTGGAACGTAAGATGGGAGAAAGAATATGAAAGGAGTTACATTAAAAGGAATGGAAGGGGTTGCAGCTAGGGTCCGAAAGCACGCTGCAAAGAACCTTAAGTAATGCCTACAGTGCACCGCATGAGGTGCACTGACGGCACTACCTCCCTACGGGGGTCTTTGGTGTGGATCTGGCGAAAACTGGAATCAAATGCAAGGATTATTGAGAATCTCTTGGTATGATTTTGATATGAACTTTATCATTACTGTTGATGGTGGTGGTGTTGTTGTTTTTGTTATTGTGTTGTCGTTTGTATTGTTGTTTTATATTAACTTTATCATAATTGTTATTGTTGTTATTTTTTTATTGTTGTTGTTATCATCACTATTATTATTGTTTTTTTTTATATTGCGTTGACGTTGGAAATGTTATTTTATGATATTACCTTAATCATCACGTATTGTTGTTATTTATGTTATTGTGTTGTCGTTGGTATTGTTATTATTTGATATTAACTTTTTCGTCACTGTTATTGTTGTTTTTTATTTTGGTGTCGTTGTTAGTGTTATTATTTGGTAATTAACTTTATCGTCACTGTTATAGTTGTTATTATTATTATTGTGTTATCGTTATTTGATAATAACTTTATCGTTACTGCTATTGTTGTTATTTTTTTGTTTTTGTTATTATGTCGCCGTTGTCATTGTTATTGTGATACTGTTCTCTCATTCATGGATTCTCGGGCATCACTATTGATTCATTGGCACGCAACCCAGACGCCCAAGGTCTGTCGCAAGTAATGTTATATTATTGTTTCTTGTGGGGACAGGGTTATACTGTCAATTAATCGTAAAGAAACGTGAAGTCTGTGCGTTTAGTTACAGTTATGCAATGCACGATTGCCACGGAATAAATAAAAGTGGTTTCAAAAATCTTCGTTTGCTTTAGAAATTTACTTGGGGACGAGTTGTCCCTGTGTATTTCACACAGGCAATTTTATTGAAGGTGAGACCTGCACGATATTTGTTTTTTTTTTTTTATTCCTTTCACTTGAGCTGTTTGTATTACTGCATATTTCGTATCTTGTTTTATCATCTGTTTTCCATGTATGTTTTCTGTTTATTTTTAAAAAGAGTTTTGTGTACATTCATTCCCATATCCAATATGTTATTTAATTTTGTATCCATTGTGTTTGCTCGTAACATTTTTCTTTACAGTACTCAGTTTCTTATCAGATCTTAATCAGAGGCTCCTTGTAATGCCTCATAAGGCAAACGCCTCACATTTCTTAGTACCTTACTTAAATAGCTACATTACCTTAAGAGGATTATCAATTTTCTGCCTCCACACACCAGTGATTTTTTTTCTTCTTCTTCTTCTGGTACACCTCTAACACCGTAAGAGTGTCTCATTTTCATTCATTCTGTTGCAGCCTGTTCTCCTTGACATACAAAACCGCGATGACGACTTTATGCCTCTTGTCTCGGAGATAACTGTAAAAGTGATCCTTCTACAGCTGGGTAAGGTCGCGAGGCATTTCCCATTCCTGCCCTTGAGAGGATGTCATGATTTTGGGGATGTTTAAAGGCGAAATGATTCAGGCTTGGCTCTTGTCTCTCTCCCCTCTCTCACACTCTCGGTTTCTAGATTGTAAATTTCTTCACTGTAATGTTTATTCTTCTCTGTCTGTCTGTCTGTCTGTCTGTCTGTCTGTCTGTCTGTCTGTTTTTAGATTGTAAACTTCCCAACTGTAAATTCATTCTCTCAGCTTTTTATTTTACATAATTACTATATAATCTCTCTCTC
>NC_089760.1:35055000-35060000 GCF_040412425.1 Macrobrachium rosenbergii | reverse complement strand
TAGAGGACTGTAAATTGGTATGTTGATCTTCCACCCTCCAATCATCAAACACACGAAATTGCAACCCTCTAGCCTCAGTAGTTCTTACTTGATGTAAGGTTAAAGTTAGCATAGTCGTGCATCTGGCAACGATGTTGGCCAGGCCACCACCGGGCTGTGGTTAAAGTTTCATGGGCTCATGGCCTTGATTATACGTTGTACAGAAAACTCGATTGAACCGAAGACACTTCGCCCTATTTTTTTCTTGTTTCATGGCGTTAATGAAGGGAAGGTTAATTGCACATGAATAACTCATCATTCATCACCTTTGTCAACATAGATCCAGTGATGATTTAGATGGAAACTGAGTCTTTCCGGCCCTTGTGCCGAATATGCCTTTGTTATTGTTTAAAAAATACGCACAAAATATGTTGATTACTGTGTTATAAGAAAATCAGCAAACTCATCAATAAATTATCCCTAATAAGTAACAATATTTTTTTTATGTGTATATATTACAACTTTACACAAGTTTGAATTTATAACTTGTTACCGTCATAAATTGATATTTACGAATAAAGTTGCACGTTTACTCATACATTACCCATAACAAATACAAAAATGTTATATTTTTTAATAAGAAAAATGGTATAATTGTACAAAAATGTTATACACACACCACTGCAGTTCGACGTCGAAGAATAAATTTCCAAATTATCTTACACATTATTCCGAACGAGGGAGTAATTTGGACAACAGTTCCCCAAGTCCCCCTTTCCCCAAACGGGAGAACACACAGACACAGCCCACTCATCCGGTCGAATATGGCCACTCCTCATTGCCTCTCTGCCTCTTGCAAGCTGCCTTATCGCCCCTCCATATTGCTTTATCACCACTCCACACTGCCTTACTGCCCCTTTCCGAGTCGGCTGCGGAGTGGAGGAGGACCGTCCCTCCTATTCAGCGCAGTAACTCTTTGTTTTGTTAGGCTCTTACGCTCTGCTGGGGACAGCCCAGGCGTCCTGCGCTCACCCTTTAGAGGGTATTCTCTCGGGTCTTCGCTTTGTTTTAATGCACAGGGCCAGTTGGGGGGTGGGGTTAGGTAAAAACACGGAGAAGCAGTGAAAGGAATGGAGGCTGACTCCCGGTCGAAGGGCGTAAAGGATGGAAGAAGGGTTTTTATTTCAAAAAGAGTTAGAAGAGATTTCTAAGGATTGGAAGAGACGAGGCGTTGAGTTCTCCTTCGCAGGATATTTTATTTAGGTCTTTGTGTTACTTCATTTTCTATTCTAGGGATAAAAAAAACGTAATTTTAGGGAATGCTGTCGCTACCCTGCTGCGAACCACTGCAGTCGGGTAACAGCCGGTTACGTAATTCATTACTTGGGTCTGTAGGGACACTGAGTTTTTCAAGCAACGGACCCGGACATCTTTCGTTTCCGCAGCATCAGCCCCGGGTTTCTTTCCAGGACCGAACGCATTTATACTTGTGTGTGTGAAAGTGCCTCAGGTTGACAGTTTGCTTAAAGTTTAACAGCATTGCACATTCATCATCTTCATCATCATCGTCATATCCTCATAGCCTCCAATTCAGTAAACCGCAAAGGGCCTCAGTGAAATTCTGCAACTCATGTCTTTCTTTTGCTTTCTCATGCCTTTCTTGTGCTTTCACTCCAAAAATTTCCGCTTGTCTTCTGCTTCCCATGAATAATGTTTGTGTACTATACCTGAAAATATAGCGTATAACAAAAATTCTTGGTGAAGTTCAGTTAAGGCAGTTGCTGACAGGCATTATTTTATGTAGAGTAATAAGGTGGGCTCCATTTCTTGTTGATTATGTGTTCGTATATATGTACGTGGCTTAAAACGTAATCTATTTATAACACCTTAGCAAATGCCATTAATATTCACGCTAAACCCTCTAAGTCCCCCTTCCTCTTAGCAGGAGTGTTAACCTTGTAACCTGATTCTTAACCTCATCAACGTCGATTTAACCCCAGAACAGGTTAACCTCGCTACCGCGTCCCTAAGTCAACAACCTCATGGCTGGATGGTTGCCAGTTGGGACTGCCTCTCTCAACCTCTTAGTACCTCTGCATCCCCCTCCCCCCCCCTCCCCTCCCCTCCCCTCCCGTCAACCCCATTCAGAGTATCAAGGGCCTGCAAAGGACTTGCTCCCCCTCTCTCTCTCTCTCTCTCTCTCTCTCTCTCTCTCTCTCTCTCTCTCTCTCTCTCTCTCTCCGTCCCAGTTCAGTTCAGGCCCTCTGCTGCTACCATCTCTACATTCATCCAAGTTGCAACGAGAGAGACCTTCTTCCTTCCTTCCTTCCATCCATGCATCTCTCCTGGGTAGGAGAAGGAAATGCAGAGGAAGCGAGAATGAGGGGAGAAACAATGAAGGCTGGAATGCGCTCATGAGCCGCGACAGGATGAAATTTATATTGACCCGTTTCGTTTTTTTTTTTTTTTTTTTTTATTTTTTTCGTTCTCCAGGTTCCCATTGCATAGCTTTTTCCCTTTTTTTTTTTATTCAAGAATTGCTTTGAAAATTTAAAGGTTTGATTCCCTTTGATATGTACTAAATAATCAATGGACGATCGGCCCTTGATTGAGTTTCTTGATTGTTAATAACTAAATTCTGACTACTATGAGATGAAACAATTTGTATATAATCAAGTCATTAAAGAAAAATAATTTTTAGTTTGTTTATACACACACACACACACACACACACACATATATATATATATATATATATATATATATATATATATATATATATTTACTGTATATATCGGTAAAATAAAGTCTGCAAGCAAGTACAAAAGTTCTTTATATTTTAATACGCTGAATGTAAGCAACATGGCTACTGGTTAGTACTCTTATGTAACCACTAAGAAATGCTCGACGTCGTCAGCATATAAGCCCATCCGTATGGAAGCCATGGGGCTAGCAACCTCATCCAAAAATGCTTTTTGTAGACCGACAGGGTAGCGGCTTATGGTGCCACCTCCTCCAAGAAAAAAATTTGTGCATATTTTTTTTCCTCCGCATACGCCATTAGGGTAGGAGCCCTCCGGTTTCCATTGAGAGTTAGTTAGGTCGACTGGTAGGAGGCAGGTAGAATCAAAACACGAACCTTGCAGATATGAGCCGAGAGCTGCTTTACTTAAAAAATGTGTGACGCTATGTAATAACTTATCTTTTAAGACTCTCTGTAGGGAGAGCGTTCTGTGGTCGAACCTGATAGTGGGGCCATAATCAATATTTATTTCTAAATAATCTTTAGCTCTAAACATCAGTTAGCTTTGAAAAATCGGAAACTACAATATTTTGCAATTTCCACGATTGGTAATTTGTATCTCTTAGGAGGTGGTACTATATTAATTTTAACTTGTAATAACTCGTAATTGCAAAGTAAACCATCGTTGTCACCAACCATCAGCTCTAGCTAAACCTTATCATGGACGAAACTGTATCTTTCGGTATGCGACTGTATCTGTGAATAATTAGTATTGTAAATAAACAGTAGCAGTAGAAAATCTGTATTTTTATTATCATCATTATTTCGGTAGACGAAACTATTCACATAGAACAAGGCCACGGGGCCATTGACTTGAAATTCAAGCTTCCAAAGAATGTTGGTTTCAACCTCCCACCGCAGACCCCACACCTCAGCTGTAACTGACCATGATACAAAGCCAGTGACTTTTTCGTCGCCCGGGGGGAGGCGCGAACTCGCGACATGTGAGCGGCATGTCACGACACTAGGTACCATACCAGCGGACCAGCTGTATCTAGAAATAAACCGTAAAGCCCAAATTATCTGTATGTTTGTTACGGTAGATTCCCTTAACCGTAACTTGTGTGTGACTGCAACTGCCGTTGACACGTGGCACTGTTTACTGGTGACGCATGGCGCTGTTTATTGGTGACACATGGCACTGTTTACTGGTGACACATGGCAATGTTTATTGGTGACACGTGGCACTGTTTACTGGTGACACATGGCACTGTTTTATGGTGAAACATGGCACTTTTTACCGGTGACACATGGCAATGTTTATTGGTGACACGTGGCACTGTTTACTGGTGACACATGGCACTGTTTTATGGTGAAACATGGCACTTTTTACCGGTGACACATGGCACTGTTTACCGGTGACACATGGTATTGTTTACTGGTGACACATAGCACTGTTTATTGGTGACAGTGGCACTGTTTACTGGTGGAACATGGCACTGTTTATTGGTGACACATGGAACTGTTAACTGGTAACAATGGCACTGTTTACTGGTGACACATGCCACTGTTTACTGGTGACACTTGGCATTGTTTACTGGTGACACATGTCACTGTTAACTGGTGAAACATGGCACTGTTTACTGGTGACACTGGAAGCATTCCAGAGAGTAATGGAGAATACACAGTCTTTACTGTCTCCCCCCCCATCCTTCCCTCCATACATCTCCCTACTCCTCATCCCAATCCTCCTTTCCCATTTCGCTCGAACAAACACGTCATGGTGTTTGTCTAGCGGTTGTGCGTCAAGATGTGAAGTGTGGCATCAGAGAGAGAGAGAGAGAGAGAGAGAGAGAGAGAGAGAGATTTATGACTGCTTAAACTGGCGTCACAACACCTAGGTTATTGACGCCGTAATAAAAATTAAATAGGCAACTAAAATCATAAATAAATAAATTTAAAAGGGATTCATATAGGGAATATCTAAAAATATATATATTTAATCATACCTGTAAATTCATATATGCTATGCTGTGTATACATACTGAGTGTGTATATGGTTTAAAATTTGTTGAGGATGCCCGCCTCCCTCACAAAGATATATAACTGCTCTACTGTATATTACAATCCTCTCCGAAAATTGTAGCTAGGATAAAATGCCCTTCTCTGTCACATCCCCAGGGAAGGGACCTATGTCTCAGATTCCCAAGGCCGGGACATTCGACCAGAGAATGTCTCACAGTCAAGGAAAGAGAGAGAGAGAGAGAGAGAGAGAGAG
>NC_089760.1:35035000-35045000 GCF_040412425.1 Macrobrachium rosenbergii | reverse complement strand
ATATATATATATATATATATATATATATATATATATATATATATATATATAATGTTTCTCATTCTATTTATCTACACCGCAACATTTGAGTTTTTCATAGAATTATTATTATTATTATTATTATTATTATTATTCATGATGCCCATGTATTCATAGGGGAGCCATAAACGCTATTAACCTGCAACGTAAAATTCTACAAACTAGGATTTAAGAATATTATAGAGAAACAGTTAAATGAAGAAAGATTAATAAAGTGATAAAAAATATAGAACCCAAGAAAAAAAAATTATTAAATAATAAATATTTGATCGTAGAAAGTAGTATACACTTTTACCTCTAAAAAATGGCCAGTATGAGTAACAGACAAACAGACCAGAGAAATAAACTCAGTAAACTCAGTGAAATAAACAAGAAAATTCACGTAGAAATGAATGGACTTATAAATAGATTTCAGAGGAAAGTGGAGTGAAATTAAGTCAGATATTCTCATTATTATTTCTCACTCAGTCCACTGGTAATTCCCACCTGGAACCGAACCAGTAAATTGAGTGAAATAAACAAGGTAACTCTCTTACAAATGAATGCCCTCATAAATAAATCTCAGAGGAAGGAAGAATGAAATAAAGTCAGATATTATTACTGTTATTTTCAGTCAGTCCACCGACAAGTCCCACTTGGCACCGGACTAGTAAATTTAGTTAAATAAACAAGGACATTCAGTTAGAAATGAAAGCACTCTTAAATAAATTTGAGAAGGAGGGAGAATTATTATTATTATTATTATTATTATTATTATTATTATTATTATTATTATTATTATTATTATTTCTCAGTCAGTCCACCTGTCACCGAACTAGTAAACTCAGTGAAATAAACAAGGTAATTCTCATATAAATGAATGCAATAATAAATAAATTTCAGAAGAAAGTAAAATGAAATAAAGTCAGAAATTATTATTATTTTCAGTCAGTCCACTGACAGTTTCCACTTAGCACCGAACTAGTAAATTCAGTGAAATAAAAAAGGTAATGAATGCCCTCGTAAATGGATGTCAGAGGGAGGCAGAATGAAATACGAGGAAAGTGAGATATTATTATTATTATTATTATTATTATTATTATTATTATTATTATTATTATTATTATTATTATTATTATTATTATTATTTCTCACTCAGTCCACCTGGCACCGAATTGTGTGACTAGCTTCTTGGTTGTTCTGAACAACTTCGAAACAACTTGGAAACAGCCTCTTTGAAGCCCGTCTCAAGCGACCTTCGCGAGTTCGTCCAATACAACCGAACTTGTGCCGAGATCTTTGTCATATTATTCCGGGTTGAATTCGCCTGTCCACTCGCATTCATCGGCTTGAATGCATTGACTGAATTCATTGTGTCGAAATCTGGTCTCCCTTTGTTTCCATTTTCATGAATTTTAATGTCTCTTTGCATTCCTCAACTTTTTTTTGTGGAGTGGCTCATTCCTCAGCTTTCTCTATAAAGTGGTTTGTTGAATGATTACATTGTCTATAGGTGTCTTTTCCGTCTCGTCTCTTTGTAATCTTGGCGATGTTTTACTATTTTAATGTGTAACGTTTAGACCAGTGGTTCCCAAGCTTTTATTTGGCCATGCCCCACCTAATTGCCTCTAAAAACTGATGCCCCCTACGGTGGTATATAATTATTATTATTCAAAAAGTGTAGGAACCCTAAAAGGCCATTAACTTTAGGTGTCAACATTCTTGAATTGCCCCCTTAAAAATCAGAATACCCAACGTTGGGAACCACTGGTTTAGACGAACACATACGTTAGATATCTTGGATTATGCTAGTGATTTCATATTTATATTTTGTTATTTTGTTTTTTATGGGGGTTAGTAACCTCTTAAGGAAAAGTATTCTTTTTTTATTATGAGTCTTGATGGTTTTTTAGTTTTATTGTTCGTTTATTTATATATTTATTTATTTGTTTTTTATTTATTTATTGGTGGTGTTGAGTGTTGTAACTATTTTATTATTAATAGTCTTACAGTAATGTTTTGGCGTATAAAGGTAATAACATAGCGTTATTATATTTGATGTATATCCTTTGTGGATCGGTCTGCTCCCCCAGAAAGTTGTTGAATGTTTTGTGGGAAACCTTTCGAATAATATTATGATGGGCGTGACTGGTTTATGCAAAATCTTTTCAGCGCGTTACGTAACATTTTGTAAACATGTAGATTTCGACATAAACATCTAGCCTTATGGAAAGTTGTAGAATCTAGGTGAAAGTGTTCTTTTATCGATGATTTATAAATGCCTCTTTTCTTTATTTGAAATTGCTGTTATATTTTCCTTCCTCTGTTTCCAGTTCTCCGTAAGTGGGGTCTTTCTTTTTTTTTTTATTTCGATTCTTCTGTGATATTTCATTAAATTTTCTCTTCCCGTTTGTCTTCTGCGTCTCACATTTCGCTCTTTCCCTTCGTGATAGTTTTTCTTCGTTTTTCCCCAGTTTGTCTCAGCTTCTCTCTCTATCTCTGTCTCTCTCTTTCTTCATATTTGGGGAATTGGACGGATTCCCCCCCCCTCCTCTCCCCTCCCCTCTCCTCCCATGCCTACCTGAACTCAAAATGTTCTCTCTATTTGTCAGTGTCATTTTTCTGAGAAACTTTCTCCTTGGCGTGGACCTTTGCTTCTCTCTCTCTCTCTCTCTCTCTCTCTCTCTCTCTCTCTCTCTCTCTCTCTCTCTCTCTCTCTCTCTCTATATATATATATATATATATATATATATATATATATATATATATATATATATAGAAGTGGGTGTATATATATGTATATAGATGTTTTCATATATATAATATACATATATACATACATACATACGTACATACACACACATCCACCGATTCTTGCAAGTATTGATGGAAGTGGACTCTCTCCATCTCTCTTTTTTTTTCCCTGTTATTTTTTGCTTTTTTTTCTTTTTATTCCAACCGCTTTCACCATTCTTCCTGTCCCAATATATTCACATAAAAGTTTTCGTCCTGGTTTTTACCGTTTCTTCGGACATTGCACTCATCTGATTTTGATTCTACCAAATGTTTTGTTTCGGTTATGGTTTGGTAGTAATGATACCATACTACTACTACTACTACTACTACTACTACTACTACTACTACTACTACTACTACTAATAATAATAATAATAATATAATAATAATAATAATAATAATAATAATAATAATAATAGTTTTTATGTTTGAGACATTACATAAATAAAACTTTAGATGATTTTATTTCCGTTGCGTAGTAAAGATAATGACGATTACATTT
This sequence comes from Macrobrachium rosenbergii, assembly GCF_040412425.1. NCBI lineage: Eukaryota > Metazoa > Arthropoda > Malacostraca > Decapoda > Palaemonidae > Macrobrachium > Macrobrachium rosenbergii. The sequence continues at coordinate 35,041,684 of NC_089760.1, read as the reverse complement.
GTGGTGATTCTCTTGATGAAGGTAATCAATCCACCATTTGATTCCACGACGATTTCACAACATTTCTCTTTCTCCTTTAACAAAATTCACCCCGGGTATTTCAGCGGACGTTAATCAAACGCCACTCGATTACAGAGCCGTTTCACAATTACCCTGCGCTCTCTCTCTCTCTCTCTCTCTCTCTCTCTCTCTGTCATGAATTATAAGGGATACTAATCACCCGCCATTCGATTACAGAACCATTGCACAATTTCTCTACTCTCTCTCTCTCTTTCTCTCTCTATGAGTTTTAGTGGATGCTAATCAACCATTGCACAATTACCCTACTCTCTCTCTCTCTCTCTCTCTCTCTCTCTCTCTCTCTCTCTCATGAATTTTGTGGATGCTAATCACCCACCATTCGATTACAGAACCATTGCACAATTACCATACTCTCTCTCTCTCTCTCTCTCTCTCTCTCTCTCTCTCTCTCTCTCTCTCTCTCTCTCTCTCTCTCTCTCATGAATTTTAGTGGATGCTAATCACCCTCCGTTCAATTGGAGAACCATTGCACAATTACCCTACTCTCTCTCTCTCTCTCTCTCTCTCTCTCTCTCTCTCTCTCTCTCTCTCTCTCTCTCTCTCTCTCTCTCTCTCTCATGAGTTTTAGTGGATGTTGATCACCCACCATTCGATTGCATGCATAAATCTCTCTAAACAAAATTTTGCTGCAACATTTTGCAATAATGATCAGTCCCAATTTCAACTCACCTTCCCACCTGTTGTTGTCTTTTCGTTGCAATAGATTTATCGTTGATATTATGCCAGTCACAGGGGGCCTGTAATTGCGAATCGGCCCCTTTATCTCTCCCCCCCTCCTCTCTCCTACCCCCCCACCCTCCGACACACCCCACCCCACCGTAATAGCATGCTCATAAGCTTCTTTGTGCTCCTGAGTGATTGTGTTAATATCGACTCTGCTAATGACGTGTGGTAATGACTGGGGAGTTTGATGGCTCTGTTGCCCTTATCATTGGGTCATGTTATTATTATTATTGTTATTATTGGTAATACTGTTATTGCTGATATTGTTACTGTTATCGCTGTTGCATTTGTTTGTTCTAGATTTTTTTTACAGGTTGTTTTTGGATACCGTCTGAAAACATTCTTCTCCACGCAGTTCTTATTATTGTTATTTTGATTATCATCATTTGGTATTCAGCAATTATCTGATAACTTTTCATTTATAGATCTCATAAAGTAAAATACAAGAAGATTATTGCAGGTTTTATTTCTTTAATATGATTACGTTTGTAATTATGTAGTGGAATCAGCATTAAACCTTGATTGGTTTAATTAGTTCATGGGAACTTGCAGGAGAGCTGAATAAATGCGCTTGTGCTAGATCTGATAATAGTGTGTCGCCCTCCGTAATAATAATAATAATAATAATAAGAATAATAATAATAATAATAATAATAATAATAATAATGCTATTATTATTATTATTATTATTATTATTATTATTATTAATTTTGTTACTGTTACTTGCAGTAGCAGTAGTGCCAGTCTTAATAATAATAATAATAATAATAATAATAATAATAATAATAATAATAATAATAATAATAATAATAATAATATTATTGTTTTTGTTGTTGTACTTGCAGTAGCAATATTGCCATTTTATTGTTAATAATAATAATAATAATAATAATAATAATAATAATAATAAATTATGACTTTGTAGTTACTTTCAGTAGTATATTGGTACTCTCAGTAGCAACAGCAGTGTGGCAGTAGTAAAATAAAACTGAAAGCTCAGTTTCTTACTCGCCGAGCAAATGAAGTGCCTTAACTGGGTTCAGGGTATCTGGGTACACCTTTAACCGTTGGGCATTAATCTCTTGGACTAATTTTTCGTACCCGAAGGTTTATTCGGAATTTAAAGTAATTGGGTTTAAGGAGATTTATTTTCATGGGTCCTCTCTCTCTCTCTCTCTCTCTCTCTCTCTCTCTCTCTCTCTCTCTCTCTCTCTCTCTCTCTCTCTGTTGAGCACACCCTTAAATTGTAGATAATCCTCTCGGATTTGTCAAATTCTCTCTCTCTCTCTCTCTCTCTCTCTCTCTCTCTCTCTCTCTCTCTCTCTCTCTCTCTCTGTTATACACAGCCTTAAATTGTAGATAATCCGCCTGGATTTGTCAAATTGTCTCTCTCTCTCGCTTTCAGTTATAAACACCCTTAAAGCGTAGATAATCCTCCTGGCGTTGTCAAATGTCTCTCTCTCTCTCTCTCTCTCTCTCTCTCTCTCTCTCTCTCTCTCTCTCTCTCTCTCTCTCTCTCTCTCTCTCCTTTGGTCATGCAAATAACGTATATCCATAAGTTGTCAGAATACTGGGGACTATTATTCTCTCTCTCCCCTCTCTCTCTCTCTCTCTGTCTGTAGGTCATGCTTACCATGCATGTGCAAACATAACTTCGTTATCGTCATGCATTGTGTGTCAGTGGACCGCTGATATGAGGTCACCGTCTCCTTGCCTCGACTTTGGGATCATTCTCTCGCGTTGTCTGCCTCTCCACCATGCAAGTTGACGGCGCTGCTGAATATGGCTTTCATTTTGCATTAGGTACGATGGGCCGGTTTGTCTTCGTTGTTGTTGCATCGTGTGTTTATTGTCTGTTTTTTTGTTTTTCAGTGTGATAGTATGTTTATTTTCTTTGTCTGTGGAACTTGTGTTTAGTGTCATTACAGATGCGTCGTTTGTTTATTGTTTTTTTTTTTTTTCAGTTAGATCGTATGTTTATTTTCTTTGTTTGTGGATCGTTTGTTTATTGTCTTTTCAGATGGATCGCCTGTTTGTTTTTTCAGTGTGGTCGTATGTTTATTTTCTTGTTTTGGATCTTGTGTTTATTGTCTTTTCAGATGGATCATTTGTTTATTTGTTTTCAGTTGGATCTTATGTTTATTTTCTCTTTTTAATGATTGTGTGTTTATTGTCTTTTCAGATGGATCGTTTGTATTTTATTTTTTCAGTTGGATCGTATGTTTATTTTCATTGTTGGTGGATCGTGATTTTATTGTCTTTTCAGGCGAATCATACTTTTTTTTTTTGCATTTTCAGATGGATCGTATGTTTATTGTCTTTTCAGTGTGTTGTTTCTTTGTGACTTTTTATTGTGAGATTTGAGTTGTCATTTAGATTTGACTTCACAAAGTTTGTAGAGTGTGGTGATCTCGGATTATGTCTTAACGTCTTTTGACATATTTATGTACGTTCCAATTGGAAGTTTTCATTAACCTTTATTGTTGGGTAAAGTAAATATTAAGCAACTTGAATATATACATTTATATATATATATATATATATATATATATATATATATATATATATATATATATATATATATATATATATATATCTTTATCTGTTTCTTCCAAAGTTGGAGGTATGGAAGGATCGTTAAGCCAGCTATCCTTTAAGAAGTGAGATGAAGATTAACATAGGTTAACGCCGTTCGGGTGAACTGATTGCATAATATGTTTTGCCTATGAAGGGTTGAAACGATGAGGGAATGTTGCAAGACGAATATTGCTGCACAGTAAAGAGCAGGTGAAAAGTTGGATTAAATTTGTCGAGATGGTTTGGTTATGAAAAGAAAATAGAAGACTTAGAAAGTTCTGGGAGGGAAGGTTATTTGAACGGAAGAGGGTCAGTGCACTATGAAGCAGTCTTCTCTTTCTTTGGAGCCACCTTTTGGAAAAGGAAAAAGGAGTATATATATATATATATATATATATATATATATATATATATATATGTATATATATATATATATATATATATATATATATATATATATATATATATATATATATGTATGTATGTATGTATATATATATATATGAATGAATTTTATCACATCACCGTGATTCATATACAAGCATTAACCTACAAATGTCCTTTAATATCCAATTCGCTCTGCTTCGGAAGTAATATCTTTTCATATATACAGTATTACCTGGAGGGGAATTTTTCAGTTGATAATAAGTTCGTCGTCTCGTGGGCTCGAACCACGGAAGACAAGAACTCAGGGCTGCAGTGACGCCTTAAACCACACAGCCATATATACCTACGTACATATGGATGGATATGCAGTTTAGTTTGTTTTTGTTACGCTTTTCATAGTTGGTATTTTCATAAAATTTGTATTTATATTTGTGCATGGTCGTCAATAACTGATTTTAAGTAAGAATTGTTAACGCAATGGGTGCCTTTAATTCTCCTGATCTGTATATTTATAATCATTATTATCATCACCTCCAACGATGTGCGACGTACACATATATATATATATATATTTATTCTGTATTTATAATTTAAAACGAATATTATTATATTAGTCTCATTTCTTTCAGTGTATTTGAATGAATAAATGATTATCTTCCTGCACAAATCTTGATAATAATAATAATAATAATAATAATAATAATAATAATAATAATAATAATAATAATAATAATTTTATATTATGCATTTCTACTTGCTTCTTGTTTCTATGATAATGATAAAGATGTATATGGTTTTATTATTATTATTATTATTATTATTATTATTATTATTATTATTATTATTATTATTATTATTTGTTACCTTCCTCTACCGGAAAACTCCCCTTCCCCCTCGTCCTCATTTTATCCTGCATTAACGTGATATGCCTTCTTAGTGCTCGGATTCCTCGAGGGGAATCTCGTCAAAGGACAGGGGCAGGGATTGCCCGAAAGGGGAACCCGGCCAAAGGGCTTCTCCCACTTTTGCCTGCTTGATCCTGAAGGAATTCTGTACCCAGATTCATTGTTCAATTTATTTGCTTGTTTTATTTATTTGTTAGTTTGCTTTCGTATTTTTTTTTTATTTTATTGCATTTCTTGATTTTTTTTTTGTTTTTGTTTTTCTGTTTGTTTATTCAGTTACGTTTTATGTATTGTTTAAATTTAAGTTAAATGTGTAAATTTAACTTTAAATATTTAGTTTTAATATAAGTTTACATTTCTTAATTTAAATTTAAATTTTTAAATTCAAGTTTAAATTTGTAAATTTAAGTTTACATTTTTAAATTTAAGCTCAAATTTTTTAATTTATGTATACATCGTTAAATTTAACTTTAAATGGTTTAAATTTAAACTTACAGATTTTATTTATTATTTAAATTTAAGTCATTGACTTTATTTTACACCTTGAAAACATGTTCGTTTTCCTAAACCTATTTTTCATACTCGTTAAAGTTTTATATATGAAAGTTTCATATTTTGATATTCCCTATTAGGAGGTTTCGTATATAATAATAACTCCGTGTGTTGTCACTCCTGTAATTCAGGTCAGTGACGTAACGGAGTTCCATTGCTGTAGCCACGTAATGCTTATTCCATATTATTCAGTGCTCAACTCTCCATCCGCGTTATACCTATTCATTACTTATTTTAGTAACCGTGTAATGCATGACAATCACTGCTTATTTCCTCCCCTTGTTTGTAATAGTCAGCGCTTAATCTTAATTATTGTAAGATGTATTCATTGGTTATTGTACCACGTATTCGAATGTGATTTCTTTCTTTGAATTTCCTGTTCGATTCTTGTACTGTACGTTTGAAGTGGCTTCTCTGTATTTATATTGTGAAACGTGAAATTCGTAACTCCCCAGCTGGTTACTAATGAGAACTTTTGCTCCGTGGTATCTAATGGTGATATCTGTCTACTTTACCTGAAAGTAGGTGTTCTCCCCTCTCCTCCCTCCTCTCCAGCCACCTATCTAGAGATGAGGAGGTATGAGTAAAAAGCGACAATAATGTAAATGAGAGACTGTATTTTTCCAAAATACAAAAAACGGTCGAAAGCTCCCCCTGTTTTTTAACCTTTTTTTGTATTTTGGAAAAATACAGTCTCTCATTTACATCATTGTCGCTTTTTACTCATTATTTCCGGTCACAAGATAGTGGTGCACCATAGATAAGGAGGTACGTTGTTTGTGGTTATATCTGTTATGTGGTTATATCTGTTGTGATGTCATTTTGGTTATTAGTAATTAAATACCTGTTAGTTTGGTTTATGTTCGCTGCTCTTGAAAGTGAAATGCAATTGCGATATGATTTCTATTTGACCAGTTGACCTTGGTCAAGAAAAAAGAAACTATCATGGGGACTGCAAAGGCTTCACTTGGGATTGGTTAATAGTTGTCGTCAGAGAATGGATTTAAAACAGTGGCTCTTAACCTGGGGGGCGCCCCCCTAGGGGAACGTCAGCAATTTCCAGGGGTCAGGGGCGAGCCCTATGGAAAAATTTAAAATTCTCTAATTATATTCGCTATTCTCTTAACAAGAGTCGCTAAGAAGCAGTGTTATGTATCTAGCTAATTCTGTCCAAAAGAATAAAAACACCCCTTCTCTTTCTGTTTTTTTTCTCCCACTTTTCTTTAAACCTGAGAGGGAGTTTTACTCATAGATGCAAGGTGGGGGGGGGGGTTGTGGAGGGGAGGGAATGACCAACTCTTAGAGGGGGGCATGGGAATAAAAAGGTTAAGAACCTCTGATTTAAAACTTTCGTCTGGTCTCCATTTCGAATGTATTTGTAATGGAAAAACATTTATTATTCATTTCTAATATGTTATGTAAATTTGTGTAAGAAATTTCCCGGGGACGAACACTTTTT
>NC_089760.1:35017500-35030000 GCF_040412425.1 Macrobrachium rosenbergii | reverse complement strand
ATATATATATATATATATATATATATATATATATATATATATATATATATATATATATATATATATATCAAGAGAGAGAGAGAGAAAAGCATACCTTTCCTTTTTCATTAAGACCAAGATATCCTCCCACAGTCCAACTGTACATGCCAAGCTGCTTGACAGTGTACTGTACATTCTTCAGTACCTTGGTACACAATGGGCATTACAGACACGCATTCCCGGTACCCACCCACCCACCACTTCTCTTCGATCGACCCCGGCACCTTTGCACGATTAGATAACGGGATCATGCCCTGGCATCTCTTGTGCCCTCACCACCTCCTTTCCCCTCCCCCCACCCCTTCCTTCCCCCCTCCTCCCACCCCTCTCCTCCTCCCCCTTCTTCTTTTCTTTGTCTTCTTCCCCTCCTCTCCCTCTTCCCTCCGGCCCTCCGCTTCCCTTTAACCATTCCAAGACTCATTTATAATTAGGAGTCATTTCCAGTCACCTGGCGAGCGCCCAGGTATGCGGCGTCCCATGGGTCACCTGTGTGTTTGTGCTGCTGTGTGCTTATTTCTCAATGAGTGCGAGTTTGTGATACTGCCCTTTTTATGTGCGACACCTCTGTATGTTTGCCGTGTCTTTGTGCTTTTTTATATTTATACGGTTTTGCTGTCAAATGTAAGTTTTGCTATTAAATGTGAGGTTTGCTACTTAATGTAAGCTTTGCTATTGAATGTAAGTTTTGCTGTTGAATGTAAGCTTTGCTATTGAATGTAAGCTTTGCTATTGAATGTAAGCTTTGCTGTTGAATGTAAGTTTATGAAAGTTTTGTAAGCAGTATTTATTTTGTCTCCCAAGTAGTCATGGATGTTACACATGCTCTTATCCTACAGAGTTTGATTAAGTAATAATCATTAATTTTATTCCAGTTTGAATTACTGCAGTTTAAGTTACTAGCAGACTTAATTGTTTTTTATTAAGTGTGAGCATGTGGACGAAGGAAAGTTTTCCTGCTTCTATATTGCAGTATTTTATTATATTTGCATAAACCAAGTTTGAGTGAAACAAATGGTAGTAACTGGCAGCAGCAGCTGCATTTCAGTGACATTTTGAGTTACACAGAAATAATTAACATCAACCAGAAATTATTCTTGACAGCGGTCTCAAGTGAAAATTAATTTGATTTGCATAGCAATAATTATCAGAAACCAGAAATTATTCATTACTGCAGTGTTCTCTCGTGTTAAAAGAAAAGTCTTTGGAATTTTGAAGTATGTCAGTAAAACCAAAACTAATCTTTACACTTCTTCGCCTCCGATTTGTACTGTAAAACCAGTATGTGACAGAGGAGACTATAAATGGCATATCTTGACAAGTTCGGCTCAAGACGGTTCGTTTGACTGCTTACGCCTCTGTAAATCATGTAGAAGTTTGGCTCCCTACTTTCCGTACGTTTGCTGTAGAACTCAAGCTTGTAGGTTCTTGTGTATTTGGTTACGTGTATATACAAGCAGGTTGCATTTTCTGTTTCTCTGGACCTCTGTGACAGTGTTCTCTTTGGTTGTATGTTTGTGCTTTTGTTCCACAACTAGCTTTGTGTTGCCTGCTTTTGGGCTCTGTTCCGTTCTCTTATCTTTCCAGAAGAATGTGAGTCCATAAAGATGGTGATAATGATAGTAATAATAATACTAACGTTCAGTTCCCTGCTTTTGTGCTATTTGCAGTTCTCTTTCTTTTTTATTCCAGAAGAATATGCGTCCATTAAGAATAGTAATAATGATCATGACAACAATATTAACAATGCAGTTCCCTCTTTTTGTGTTATTTTCAATTCTCTTTCTTCTTTTTTTCCAAAAGAATATTATGTTATTTTCAATTCTCTTTCTTGTTTTTTCCAAAAGAATATTAAAATTGAAGTTCCCTGCTTTTGTTATTTTCATTACTCTTTTTGCGTTCTTTACAGAAGGATATGCGTCCATTAACAATAGTAATAGTGCTAATAACATTACTAATGTTCACATTCAGTTCGTTTGTATTGCACTGCATGCGTTTGCCGGATGATTTGTTGGGACCCTTCGGTCGGTAATGACGAGTGACGGATGGCCGAAATTGCTTCACTCCGTCTTAGCAGGGAGAGTCATTTGGATGACTGTGGCTTCCTTCCCCCCGTGATGTCATGTGTCTTGGTCCCGCTCTAACTGATTAGATTGCTCGGAGGGATAGATTGAGGTTTATGGATTGGCTTGCCGTCTCTTTTCTTTCGTGACTTTTGCGGTGGAACGATGGGGTTTTGTATGTGGGGATGCTAGAATGCTGTATTTAATACACAGACATATATATATATATATATATATATATATATATATATATATATATATATATATATATATATATATATATATATATATATATATATATATATAGTACTTAACGTCAGGCCTGGACCTGGTATTTTAATCTAATCCCTCAGGCCAGCCGTATGGGGAGCTGAAAGTCACCTCACTGGTCAGGTTAAACTACTTTAATAATATATATATATATATATATATATATATATATATATATATATATATATATATATATATATATATATATATATATATATATATATATATATATATATATATATATATATATATATATATATGTGTGTGTGTGTGTGTGTGTGTGTGTGTGTGTGTGTCGATAACGTATATATGTATATACAGTATATACATATAAAATATATATATATATATATATATTATATGTATATATACACACATGTAGACATACTTTTATGCTACAGTATCTACAGTATATGTCGTCGTCGTACGTGTATATGTATGGAAAGACAGAAACGTCCTTATAAAGGTTAATAGAAAGCCTGTTTTGCGAAATTCTCCTTCTTTCTTTCTCCCTCTCACTCCATCAAGAAAATTGGAATGGAAGAAGAGAAACGACATCGATTCAATCTTGAGATTGAGCCGTTTGATAGCGCTATCGAAGGAGTTTTAAGATTCGATCCTCCGACTATTCGCGATAATGGCGGGAAATCGCAGACGCGGACGCTGGAGGCGGGAAATCGGAGTCACTCGCTCCGTGTGATTCTTTCATCCTTGCCGCGCGGGAGTTCGCTCGCTGGCTCCCTTTAGCTTCCTTGCCTGTTCCTCTGCTTTTCCCATGCTGGTTTAACCGCTCTCATGCATGCCCTTGCTTCCAGGAGCCTTTATTTTCCGTTGCGTGTGCGTGCTCCTTGAAGAATAAGCGAATAGACTTTCCTGGTGCTACAAAGATTGGATTTCTGTCTGTTTTGTCTTCTTCTTTCTTTTCTCTGCTTTACTTCTGCCATTTTTCGTCTCTGGAGATGATTACGGTTTCTTTTGACGTGTTTTGGGTGTTGGCCTTTTCACTTAGTTATTTGCTATGGCTTTTGTCTTGTTTTGGCTGATTGTATTTGATCCATTTTCGATTTCGTTTTTCTTTGTATATTATCGAAAGTCGTTCTTTTCTATAAGTTACTCACTATTTTACAATAAATAGTAATGCTCTTCCAAAGACTTTCCTAATAATGGTTTTCAGAATTTTTTTCCGTTATCGGAGAGTTGTTACTTTTTTTTATTTATATTTCGAGAATAATATTTGTTGATGCGTTGCAGGTTTTACTGAATATTTTTCTCGTCCACATATGTTGTTTCCAGCCGGAGGAATTTTTCATACTTGTAGTGATTTTTGTTTCATTTGCGATTCAGTATTTCCGTAATATTTTTTCCCATCGTAATTTTATTACATTTCTACTAAAAATGAGCATTTTGCAAGGATTGCAGACGAGGCTGGCGATTTTGATTTTAGTTTAAGTGCAAGGATATATGTGTATGTATATGAGTATATATAAATTATATATAATATACATAATATATATATGTATATATATAAACATATCCATAATTATATATATATATATGTATATATATATGGTAGTAGATTCAGATGTATTTTCATGTTTTATTTGGGTATTAATTGCACACACATCGCGAGTCAAATCTGAATTTTAGTCGTCATAAAATAATGAATGATTCAATACGGCGTTGATTTTTTAAAATTTCAGTTCAAGTATTTTGATATATTGTATATAGGTGTATTTTATTTTTGCGCATATTACACATGCACCGTGAATGCCATCATGGTTTTTTAGACACTGAATAATGACGTCCAAGAATTTTTTTTTTCATGTAGCTCTCTAGTCCATAAAACAGCGTACCATAACGGCGTGTTTGGGAGCATTGAGCACATGTTCAACAGAAATAACTATTCCAGGTATTAAAATTTCTTACAACTTTGATAGGTAACCTGGCTGTAGCTCTATACCACATACTTAAAGCAGTTAACGTTTAAGTACAAAGGATAGTAGTCTCCCATTTGTTAAGGCGCTATAAAACGTATTTAAGAAAAATTTTAATGACCTTTTTAAGATTACAGCAAGGTTTGAAGATGCTTCCTTTAAGTTATGGTCAGTCTCTCAATTCCCCCTAATCCTTTTTTTTTTTTTGTTATCTGTTAAATATCCGTTTCCAATAAGAAAAGAACGGAGAGAGAGAGAGAGAGAGAGAGAGAGAGAGAGAGAGAGAGAGAGAGAGAGAGAGAGAGAGAGAGAGAGAAAGAACGAAAGTTGTATTGAAAGTGAATGTCCGTTCTCACTTTCGGAGCTGAAAGTGAAAAGAAAGCTCGTCATACGTGCGGTTGCGAAGGTCAAGGTAGCGGTGATAAATTTAGGCAAATTGTAGGCCTAGGAACTCGTTAAAGCGGCCTCTCGTAGACCTGCTGGAATTCCAGGATGAATTTTCCGCGCCTGGAAGGAAAGTTGGTGATCGTCTTTCCATCCTCTGTAAGGCGCTTTCTTTTGTTCCTCTTATTTCATTTACTTTTCACTGCTACAGTAATTGGTTCTGGAGGGGCAGCTGTTTTTTCCTTTTTCTTTTTTGCTTTTATCTTTCTCGCAACTTTTGGTGGAAATGGGTTCCCCCTTAGTTTGTTAAATGTTGAATTGTGCTACATTTTCCGATATGTTTTTTTCTTTTTACTCACTTTCTTTTTGGTATTCTGAAAAGAAAGCTATTGTGCTGGCTTTGTCTGTCCGTCCGCACTTTTTTCTGTCCGTCTTCAGATCTTAAAAACTACTGAGGCTAGAGGGCTGCAAATTGGTATGATGATCATCCACCCTCCAAACATCAAACATACCAAATTGCAGCCCTCTAGCCTTAGTGGTTTTTATTTTATTTAAGGTTAAAGTTAACCATAATCGTGCTTCTGGCAGCGTTGTAGGATAGGCCACCACCGGGCCGTGGATAAAGATTAATGGGCTGCGGCTCATATGCCACTATACCGAGACCACCGAAAGATAGATCTATTTTCGGTGGCCTTGATTATACGCTGTAAAGAAAACTCGATTGCGCTGAAGAAACTTCGGCGCATTTTTTACTTTTTTTTTTTTTAGTAATCTGCACATTTAAACAACGCTTTTTAATATTTTTTTTTTTATTGCAAACATACTAATGAAACCAGGTGTTTATTTTGATGGGCGTACACGAATTAGACTCAAGTCCGTACATGTATTATGTTTATGTATAGAATGCATGTACTTTATATTTATCTATCAATGCATTGTAAATATAGCAAGGTTTTTTTTTTAATTAATATTAAACATGTTAGCTGTAAGTTAACATTTTAGCAGTTAGAATCAAAAACAAGAATCAAAAATACCACCTCTGTTAGTGAAAGTCACCTAGCTTGTTAGAACAGTTGCTAAGATATTAGATATTCACAGGAAGGGAATAGGGGACGAGTTGTACACAAGGAGGAACCGGACAACCGACCGGAAGTGAATTATTTGACTTACTTGTGAATTCAAAAGTTCCGAAGTCTCCCGGCACGATGATTTCAGCGACTTCTGAAAAAGATTGAATTATACGTTATTAACTTGGGGAAAGAATTCAAAGGAAGAATTTTATTTTAAGTTAAAGGAGATTAAGTTGATGTTCCTGACTAAATGGAATGTTACCGCTAAGAGTGGGCGGCCTTTGCGAAAAGCATGACGGTCGTTACTGTCGTATTCACGCTCTTACGGTTTCCCCGATAATGGGGTTTCAGTTCATGACAGTTTTGAAGGTAAAATGTTTTCAAGTGACGGAATTTCAGTTTCTTTGGTATTGTTTTATTAACAAGTTGTATTGTAATGGTGGGTGTCTTCAGTTTATCGTACTTTTTATTGAGAAGTTTTTACTGTAATTGTGGGTGTCTTCAGTTTATCATACTTTTTATTAATAAGTTTTTATTGTAATTGTGGGTGTCTTCAGTTTATCATACTTTGTATTAATAAATTTTTTTATTGTAATTGTGGGTGTCTTCAGTTTATCATACTGTTTATTAATAAGTTTTTATTGTAATTGTAGGTGTCTTCAGTTTATCATACTGTTTATTAATAAATTTTTATTGTAATTGTGGGTGTCTCCAGTTTATGATACTTTTTATTAATACTTTTTTATTGTAATTGTGGGTGTCGTCAGTTTATCATACTGTTTATTAATAAATTTTTATTGTAATTGTGGGTGTCTCCAGTTTATGATACTTTTAATTAATACTTTTTTATTGTAATTGTGGGTGTCTTCAGTGAAATCCAGGCGACAGTCGTTGCCACAGTCTCATCCTTCAGGGTCAAGACCAAAGATAAAACCCGTGTTGAAATTTATGTGATAAATAAATTTCAGTTTAGGAGCAATTGCAAACAAAAATAACTGATGAAAATACGGACGAAAAATTTTTGAATTGTTGGAAAATGTCTCTTGGGTGTCAGGTCAACGTGATTATGATGTACTAAGATGTCGTTTTCTTCTAAATAAAGAGATGAATGTTATTACAGATTCGCTAGTTCATTATAAATGTTTAGTTTTTAGTTTTCTGTAAAACAAAACTGTTGTGCCGACTTTGCCTGTCCGTCCGCACTTTTTCTGTCCGCCCTCAGATCTTAGAAACTACTGAGGCTATAGGGCTGCGAATTGATAAGTTGATCATCCAGCCTCCAACCATCAATCATACTAAATTGCAGCCCTCTAGCCTCAGTAAATTTTCATGGGCCGCGGCTCATACAGCATAATACCGAGGCCGCCGAAAGATAGATCTATTTCCGGTGGCCTTGATTATACTCTGTAGCGGTTGTACAGAAAACTCGATTGTGTTGAAGAAACTTCTGCACATTTTTTACTTGTTTCTGAATGAATTCAAGATCGTCTAAACCAACGAATATTAAACATAAGTTCTTCGCACTTTCTAAAAAAAAAATATATATATATATTAAAGTATTTTGCGTAAAAACGATTTGACTGGAAATACAGTATTGATGGCTGTTGGAAAAAAAAAAGTGACAAGATATGTATTTCCTATCTAGATATGAAGGCCGACGGGTAATTTAATGCCCTTGTCTGAAGTCAGATTTGAAGGCCTTAAAAAGAAAAAAAAGAAGTGGGTTCGAACCTTACTCTAAACGGCACACTCGGCTTTTCAATGATGAAAGGTTGCGAGAATCTGTTAAACGAACCTAGGCAAGGAATTTCTCTCTCTTTTAAAGGGGGAAGGAAGCAAGTTCGGAGATCCCTGATTTTACCAGACTAGATGTAGGGTGAAGCGGTCGTGTGTGTGTGTGTGTGTGTGTGTGTGTGTGTGTGTGTGTGTGTGTGTGTGTGTGACGTGGTTGTCAGGTAAAAGGAAACTAACAGAAATAAGTAGGCATAGCAATATTTTACTTGAGATCAGAAGAATGAGAAAACTAGCTGCTGTAACGATATATTTTTTAACAATTGGGCCTGATAAATCATTACGATGGAAGTGGGTGAATTGATGGCACATGGAGTGTCGAGTAAATATTAATTGGGGCTCAATTATGTGCATGTTTGTTGTTTTTGCATGTTTATTTGTCTGTTCATTTCTTATTACCAGTATTTTGAAGTGCTTCTCTTGGCTCTTAGTTTTTCTTGCTTTTATTATTATTATTAATATTATTATTATTATTATTATTATTATTATTATTATTATTATTATTATTATTATTACTGTTGTTATTATTATTATTATAAGGTGGAAGACCCTCTCTTAAACCGTCCTTTTTTTTAATTATATTATTATTATTATTATTATTATTATTATTATTATTATTATTATTATTATTATTATTATTATTATTATTCATGGAAATTATACTTGCTTATCGTCAGCTCGGGGGAAACCACCTCCTCACCTGTATGATTTAATTTCCATTTCAACAATACTTGTCTGAAAGGGAGTGGTTTTTATTTTTCCCCTGTTTAATTGAAAGTGAGTTTTTTCCCCCCAAGTTTAATTCATTTATTTTTCCACTGGGAGCCAACCCTCGTTTATTATCGCTCTGTTTGACGCGTTATTCAACAACACACTTTTTTTTTTTTTTTTACCTTCAGTATTTATAAATGGATTTGTTAGCATTTCACCGAAAAGATCATGAAATCTTTTGAAATGCTGCTTTGGGATTGTTGTGTTCGCTCGCCTGAGGTAGCTTGCCTTCTGTCACGGTAGGCTGTGGGGTTTCGGTAGCTGTGGGTGATTTCTGGGTAAATTTGGGTGTGGGGTAAATGGGTGGAGTGGTTGGATGTGAGTTGGTTACTGGGTGGGAGATGGTGGCTCAGTTTTTGAGTTGGGGATAAAAGGGACCTTTTGCTTTCTTCAAGCTTAATTCACTTTCTTCAAGCTTAATTCACTCTCTTCAAGCTTAATTCATTTTCTTCAAGCTTAATTCACTTCTCAGTGGCATTTCCGTTCATTATAATCTGTTTCAGAGCGTGGGAATGTCTCACGAATGTGCACGTACACACACACACATTCTCATTCTCACTCCTTCGTACATATTCGCACATACCTAGGGAGTACCGTCGAGTCCTGGTAACAAAAGACTCAGACCATCGTGGTTTTGGGCATTGCGGTCTGAGCCTACCTTTGTGCCCGCTACCTGTGTATACCCTGGAGATAAGTACATGCCTGGCCACGAATACCAATTGTGGCGGAACAATGAGACCTTTGTAACGTAACTGAATAACTAACTGTGTATCTGCGTAACGTGATGAATGAATTCTGTATTGGACGAATAATATCTACAGAAGGATTTGACGCTCACAAAGACGACAAAGAAATTATGGGTTTAGCAAAAATTGCCTTTGATGAAGGCTTTCATTGAATTACTTTATGAGAGCTTCTCGCATTACTCTTTGAGATTGAATGCTGTTCGTGATGATTGCTGTGATGTTGAGAGAGAGAGAGAGAGAGAGAGAGAGAGAGAGAGAGAGAGAGAGAGAGAGAGAGAGAGAGAGAGAGAGAGAATCTTTGTTGGGGATTTTATGTTTTAATGTTGAACATTGTTATGAGCTAGTATATTGATTTTATTGCAGAGGAGAAAGGTTGTGTGTATGCTTGTGTGTGTGTGTGTGTGTGTGAGAGAGAGAGAGAGAGAGAGAGAGAGAGAGAGAGAGAGAGAGAGAGAGAGAGAGAGAGATCAAAGCCAGATGAGATGGTAAACAGTAACGGGACGGGGTTTTGGTGCAGTTGGAAGCGTGGGAAGAAGTCACTACAGTTCTCTCTCTCTCTCTCTCTCTCTCTCTCTCTCTCTCTCTCTCTCTCTCTCTCTCTACACACACACACACACACACACACACACACACACACCCTTGAGAATTGAACTTTTCAAAAAAAACAAAAAAAAAAGGATAAGTACTTTATAGCTCTAAGCCTTTTACTTAATATTTTATGACCAGACCACAGGTTAGCTAATGCTATATTGGTATAGAAATTTATGTTTATGTTGTTTTCTCACTTTTTAGAAAAAATAATAGTAATGCTATTGTACACGTTTTCCCCGTTGAAGTTATTTTCATTTATTTATTTATTTATATTTTTTTGTTGCTTCACAAGTACATGTTGTAAATGTAAGTTTCATTATTCTTATTAAAATTTCCCAGCTAGATTTTGTATGATAATATGGCACTCATTAGATGATATTACCATTTTTTCAGTATATCACTTTAACCTTTCATGTCTGTCGTCTTCATAAGATTCGCAGAGTAGTCCTTCGTTAAGTGCTCTCTTGTACAAAGAGTAACAATGTCACCAAAACTGTTTGTTCTTCATTCTTTGCATACTGCTATTCATCCTAGCTTGTACCTTTTCTCATCTCTCTCTCTCTCTCTCTCTCTCTCTCTCTCTCTCTGTTTATATGAAATAAATTATATATATATATATATATATATATATCCACACACACATACATACATACATACAGTACATACATACATAATATAATATATATACATACATACATACATACATATATTTATCTATATATGTGTGCGTGTATGTGCGTGCGTGTGTGTGTGTTGTGTGGGGATGTGCTCATTTACACATCCGCATTTACGTTCCGATAAGCACTTGTAATTAATTATTTATTTCCAATGATAGTATACTTACAGTCAGGTCTCTCTCTCTCTCTCTCTCTCTCTCTCTCTCTCTCTCTCTCTCTCTTCCCCCACCCTCCCTGTTCACCTCCCGGTTTCCCCGCGACTACAGAGTTAACGAGGCGAAAAATGAGATGCAATGGAGATGCCTCACTTTTCATGCATTCCATTTTTGGTTAAAATGTTATGTGTATATTTTAAGGGTAACTGAAGCACTCTCGGTTATTGAGTTTTTTTATTTTATTTTATATTTTTTTTTTTGAAAACATTGTGCGCTCTGCCATTTATTGTTCGCTCAGGCCGTGGCAATGCTGCGTTTATTGGGCCGAAGGTAATGGTTCAGCTTTCATCACCGTAATGTTATTTATTATTTGTACGATGTATTGCAAGGATTTATGATACAATTTATGTGAGTGTATATACTGTATATACTGTATATATATATATATATATATATATATATATATATATATATATATATATATATATATAATATGAATATTAAATATATATAGCCTATATGTATGTATATATATATTTTATTTATATAAATGTATATATGTTTATAATTTATATATGTGTATATGTGTTTATGTATGGGTGAGAGAGAAAGTGTGTGTGTGCGCGCGTTGTGTATGCAGTATATATATATATATATATATATATATATATATATATATATATATATATATATATATATATATATATATATATATATATATATATATATATATATATATATATTTATATATGTATGCATATATATACATACACACACATGTATGTGCACATACTTTTGTATTCCAGACTTTTCTCTGACGTTAGTTAAACTACATATGCTATTTATACGAGAGAGAGAGAGAGAGAGAGAGAGAGAGAGAGAGAGAGAGAGAGAGAGAGAGAGAGAGAGAGAGAGAGGGGGTGCTGGGCGGATGGAAATCTAAGCAATTTTTTTCCATTTGCAGGCAACCATCCTTGAAGAGTAAGACTTAAAAGCCTTGCTATTCCCCCTCCGCCGAGTTATACACCTTCCAAAAAAGGAGGTAATTTTAGCGAATGCAAAAGGCACGTAATTTTCGCGAAATTTATGCTGAGGTTTCAGGACATCGCTCTCTCTCTCTCTCTCTCTCTCTCTCTCTCTCTCTCTCTCTCTCTCTCTCTCTCTCTCTTTCGTAGATGGGCTTAACGCAAATAAGAGTGAGGAAAGTGTTTGGGATCCTTTTATGCTTTTTTGCTCTTGAGATATTTCCATTTATATGAATTCCTCTTTTCGTATGGTTTTCCCTCCTTTTTTTTTTGCTACTTTGTTATTATTACCTTATAAGTAGTTTTTCTTATGTAAGATGAATCACTTACGTACATATGTGTATATAAATTTATAAATATAAATTTTATATATATATATATATGTATGTATGTATGTATGTATGTATGTATGTATGTATGTATAGTGTGTGGGGGGGGCGCGAACGAGTATACACACGTTTCAAATCATAAATACAAATTTAAAAATTTGAATTCTCTCCGCGCTAATTATTTTTGGCCCATCTCAAATAATTAAGGCCGAAAAGAGGTTTACTTTTAATGAATGGTGTCCCCGTTCAAAAGTACCCCATATTATGTATTTAAAAAACTGAGACGCTCACGAGAGCCACACACACACACACACACACACACACACACACACACACACACACACACACACACAGTCAGACATGCACATACACACTATATATATATATATATATATATATATATATATATATATATATATATATATGTGTGTGTGTATATATATATATATATATATATATATATATGTGTGTGTATATATATATATATATATATATATATATATATATATATATATATATATATATATATATATGTGTGTGTGTGTGTGTTTGTGTGTTCATTTAGAAATATGATTCTCTAGTCGTAACATTTCACCATCACTCGTTGCTACCTCTTACCATTCGTCTACCACAAAACGAGCAACAATGACAAAAACAG
>NC_089760.1:35007500-35012500 GCF_040412425.1 Macrobrachium rosenbergii | reverse complement strand
TTTCCGGCTCGCGGAGAAACGCTTTCGGTTATAGGTTTCATGACGGTTTTGCGGATTTGTTGATATACTTTATTGTTTATACGCTGTTTTATCGTATTTTTTTTTTTATAAATATCCTTATACTTGTGTTTCATTTAAATATTCCATGATCTCTCTCTCTCTCTCTCTCTCTCTCTCTCTCTCTCTCTCTCTCTCTCTCTCTCTCTCTCTCTCTCTCTATATATATATATATATATATATATATATATATATATATATATATATATATATATATATATATATATATATATATATATATACATACATATATGTGTATGTGTAATGTATACACACGTAGATATGTACACATATATGTGGAATTTTCTAGGCATGTATAGTGTACTGAAAACCGCAAATATGACTGGACAAGAAGGATGTTAAAATTGAAGATGCATCATCTATTTTGTATCAAAATGAGGGCAAAAGGAAAGGACAAGGAAGTGAGAGAGAGAGAGAGAGAGAGAGAGAGAGAGAGAGAGAGACTAAAAATCTGCAGCTTCCGTTCCTGCAGGGAGAGAGAGAGAGAGAGAGAGAGAGAGAGAGAGAGAGAGAGAGAGAGAGCAAGGCTACGGAACGCGCCTCATTCACTCCACCACCTGTGGGGAGAGGTAGCTTCTGCGGCCGTAGCTACTGCTGCGGGTCACTGGCCCCTTTGGACCGTCTTCACTTTTGTCAGCTCTTTTTTTTTTTTTTTTTTTTTTAGGAGGTCCACCTTCTCCTCCTCCTCCTTCTCCTCCTATTACTACTGCTCCTACTGTGACGACACAGCCACGCATGCGCAACGGCTATGTGTTTTGCGTAGACGGGAAATGCTTATCGTTGCTCTCTAGGATGATTTATTTATGATTTCATACTCTCTCTCTCTCTCTCTCTCTCTCTCTCTCTCTCTCTCTCTCTCTCTCTCTCTTCAGTCAGTTCAGTTTTGGTTTCTGTACATCTCTCTCTCTCTCTCTCTCTCTCTCTCTCTCTCTCTCTCTCTCTCTCTCTATATATATATATATATAAATATATATATATATATATATATATATATATATATATATATATATATATATATATATATATATATATAACATCCTTACATAAATTCTACGCAGATATTGCACATGCAGAAACGCACGTACTTATATAAGATGTTTGTTATTTTACAAGTGACAAACGATTGTTACATGGTTTCGCTAAGACAGTATAAGAAGAGGTATGAAATATGAGGACACGCTTAAGTATTCGGTAATGAGATTTTATAGCTCTTGGCAATAGCTTATAAGAAAACATAAAGATCATTTTTTCAAAACGAGAAAAAGAAGACCGGTTTTGTTAGGTAGAGGTGTATGGAATGAGGGTGAGAGAGAGAGAGTATTCCTACACCCGAAAGAAGTGGTCCTGTAACTCTCTTCCAGAAGAAGAATAACCGTATAGAAGAGAAGACAGAAAACCAGAGATTATCGTCATTATTATAATTCAGGTAGATGACTTCTCTCAAACTAATTTAGTAAACAATATTGGTACACCGCATGAGCTGACTCTTCCTGTGTAGCAATACTGCTTAATGATATTATTATTATTATTATTATTATTATTATTATTATTATTATTATTATTATTTATTATTATTATTATTATCATAATGAAATAGTAATATGGCCACATTTTTAATCATCAAAGAACAAAGCAAAGAAGTTAGTTATATGATGAAAAAATTAATAAACATAGGAAGGAAGGATTCTTAAACTCAGACATGTGGAAGGCTATGGTATGGAGTCTGTGGTATTGCGAAAGATTTAGGATGACCTATCAGTCATAAGTAGCAGCCCAGGTGCTTTACTTAAAGTGACCAAAACATAGTTGATATTTTTAAGTAAAAAAAAAAGATACTTATGATATATACATAAATATACTGTACTATTTGGAGCCCTTAGCTCTCCTGTTCAGTGAGGTTGAACAATATTGGGTGTTAGTTTATACTTGGATGGGTGACCACTACTGGGGCATGGGCATGGGTCACGCCACCTCATTCTAAAGTACTCTGCTTATAAATGTGAACCAAAAACTGGTCCCAGTGAGACTCAAGAAGCACTTCACGTGGTGCACTGTAGGCATTACTTAAGGTTCTTTGCAGCGCCCCTTCGGCCCTAGGTGCAACATCTTTCGTTTCTTTAACTGTACCTCCGTTCGTATTCTTTTTCTACCATCTTACATTCCACGCTCTCCTAACAATTGTTTCTTAATGCAACTGCAAAGTTTTTCTCCTGTTACACCTTTCAGACCTTCTTTACTGTCAATTTCCCCTTCAGCGCTGAAAAAACTCTTAGGTCCCAGAGCTTGGCCTTTGGCCTAAATTCTGTATTCCTATTATTCCTGTTCCTATTGAAGAAGCTAAGGAAGTGATTCAGTGTCAGTCCTCTTGGCTCTGGAGGTGCCGGTTGATCATGCAAGATTGCCGGATAGCGATCGTATTTCCCCTTTGCAATGATCGTGTTGCAATGCTCAGCATTTGCGTCACTTGCGTAAGCTGGTTTCCCTGGTGGAATCCGGAAGCGGGTTATGTGATGCGCCATTTTTTTTGTTTCATTTTATGTTATGAAATGAAAGGTTCTCTGTTTTCTGTATAAATTTTTAAAAATTGTTGTCATGTCACTGAACTTTATTATTATTATTATTATTATTATTATTATTATTATTATTATTATTATTATTATTATTATTATTATTATTATTATTTTTATTATTATTATTATTATGTACCTGGGTCCTTCGAAATGACGAAGCTATATAAATGAATTTGTGACTGTATAGTGATTATGATATGTAAAATACAAAATGTACTTCACTCGCTCAAGTTCAGTGCTTCATGAATATTAATAAATGTACGGGAAAAATAACACTGAGGTAAAGTGTATCCTTTGTGCTGACTGTGTCATAAAAGAATATATTTAATGGTACAGTATAATAAATGAAAATTATTTTTAGTACGTATAACGTATTCATACTGCCATTAATAATGGCGATATATTTAGTGTGCCATGACGGACATAAATTGCAATACTTTATGTCAGTTCGTGGACGCTTTGTACTGATTTTTGCGTAATGTAAAAATATTTTGTATCTCTATTGCTTTATTTATGCTGAATATGTATTTTATATATATATATATATATATATATATATATATATATACTGTATATACACACACTTTGGGGGGGGGGCTGATTTCAACAATGTAAAAAGTTAATTTATGTTGTTTAGCTTTTTTAAACATACTGAGAAAGATTACAGTTATTCGCCTTTAAAATGACACCAGAATAAGCATGCAAGGAAGAATAAAGTTAGTTTTCTGCTTTCTGGCTTAATATTTGTTACGGCAAAGCATTGAAATGCAAAATTACAGCCAACATCAATCCATCATTGTAACCTGACATTTTTATTTTACTTTTATAAACATTCTGCGATAAAGCACCATGATTCAGCTGTAAAATGACGCCAAATTTAGGATCCTAGCGTGTAAAATAAATAAATATTGAACTCTGAAAGAATCATCGGCTAGAGAAAGGTAAGAATCTTGCTTCAGCAGGCAAAGCAATCTTCGAACAATGTTAATAATTTTCTCTCTTCACTTAGTATCGTTTTACCTTTTTTCTCCCTTTTCTCACAAGTCATAGGCATTATCACGGCCAATGAATTCCTCACGGTTGGTCAACCAAGCTGGAATATGTTTTAAAAAACTAGAATATTCCCTCAGACGTGTTTGGTTCCGACCCGAAAAATAGATCCAACTTTCTCTCTCTCTCTCTCTCTCTCTCTCTCTCTCTCTCTCTCTCTCTCTCTCTCTCTCTCTCTCTCTCTCTCTCTCTCAACTTTCCTTTTTTCTGGATTAATTGAAAGTTCCCTTAGCCTCGGGCAGCACTCTAAAGTTTCCAAAAGAGAAGATGCATTCCCTTCATGTTGCTGCAATCAAGTCCCTTTGCTTTTTTCTGAGTAGGAATGTTTGAAGGGCTTGTGCTGGCGCACGTAAAACATCTATGCTTACGTGTATACATAAATACATGGGTGACTGTTTATATATATATATATATATATATATATATATATATATATATTTATATTTATATTTATATATATATATATATATATATATATATTTATATTTATATTTATATTTATATATATATATTTATATTTATATTTATATATTTAATGTGTATATATATACGTATGTATGAGTTTATGAATGTGTATGTATGTGATAAATATATATACCTTTATTTTAATCTCTCGATATTTCATATAAATACGACCATGAGTAATTTTTTTTTTTATTGGACTTGCTTTAAATATTGAATAGTATAACAATTATGATAAACACACACATACTTTATTTAAATAAATAAATAAATAAATATAAATAAATATATATATATATATATTTTTATATACTTATATAAATATTGAATAGTATATAAATATATATATATATATATATATATATATAATATATATATATATATATATATATATATATATATATATATATATATATATATATATATATATATATATATATATATATATATATATATATATATGTGTGTGTGTGTGTGTGTCTGTATGTATGTATGTTTGTATGTTATATAAATGGAATTTGCGTAGAGAATTGCTAATAGTCTGCTTGACTCTGGCAACTTTCCCACCAGACTGGTCATTCCGCTTCAGTCGGTCGTCGTGGAAAAATCTTGCTTCTTCATTTATTTATGTATGTTTGACCTTGGCCTTGGATCTCTCTCTCTCTCTCTCTCTCTCTCTCTCTCTCTCTCTCTCTCTCTCTCTCTCTGTACTGTTGCCATTTGTCACTTCTGTGACTACCTAACCGGTTGCAGCATCCCTACTTGATTTACAAATGGGCAATCCTGTAGGGGCAGGCAGCCAGTTATGGCTGCAATATATGGAGTTATGGTCATTACCAT
>NC_089760.1:34972500-35002500 GCF_040412425.1 Macrobrachium rosenbergii | reverse complement strand
CACTTCGGCGCATACTGAAGGCGAAGGGGATGCCTCGGGAATGAAAGAAAGGGCGCAGAGAAAGTGCGGGCGGAAAAAGAAAGTCGAGCTATTTAACTGACTAATGCTTTCTAATCTGATTCCCCGCACGTTTTTCTCGGGGAAAGAGGACAATTTCCCCGTCGGCGAAAGGAATTGCGCGAGTAGTGGTGGTGATGGCGGCAGTTGTAGTTGTTGCAGGTGTTGTAGCGATAGTTGTAGTTGCTGGAATACTAGTTTTTATTCAAAAGGCCTCTGATATTTAGAGGGATGGTGACAGTAATGCCTAATGCTTCCATTATGTGATATTGTACTTTTTAGAGGTCGCCAGCATCCCTGGATTATTTTTTTACCGTTGCTTTAAGTGCTGCCTTGGTCTTTCCCGGTATTAATAATTATGATTTGGAGTATCATAAAAAAAAGATTCCGTGCTTCCCTTTGCATTGTTGACCCATAGCGCATGCGCATTGTGAGTAAGTGCGTTCCACTTGTTTTACCTTCTATTTTTTCCTGATAAAAGTATATAAATTAAAATAAAATATGAAAAATATAAAAATTTTAAAATATAAAAATGAATAAAAAATATAAATAGTTCAAAAGTCATGATAATAAAAATTAATACATTTAAACATACAGAATTTTAAGAAAAATAAAATTATTTAAATGCTTCAATATTTCACTGTTTCCAACCGAAGATCTCTCAAGTCCCTCGACCTAAAAATATGGAGCGATCATCCTGTCAGTGTAATAGAGCCTGTAATGGTACAGCAGCGTGCCATGCTCCCGTATCTCAATTAATTTAACCAGATCGTTTCAGATCGGTCCAATTTTTTTTAATGAATTCTTAAACATTTGTTTTTCGGTTTCCTCTGTATTTTGCTAGACGTACCAGTCTTCCTGAAGCTCCCCCACCTTCCCTGTCGAGCTTTCTCCTCTGAGGAAGCTGGAGTGGTGGTATTATAAGATTTCTGGTTCGTCATCGTCAGTATCTGCACTCTTTGAATAATAATTTCCCTAATGGCTCATGAATAGTAATATACCTAATAACTCGCCACTTCCCTTGCTTGAAGGATCTAATTGTTGCCTGTTATTGTTAATTGTAACTTTCCCATTTCTCCTTTTTTAGAATGGTACATTGTCGTTATTGTTATGACAGTTAATAATAATAATAATAATAATAATAATAAATAATAATAATAATAATAATAATAATAATAATAATAATAATATAATTTGGCAGCAGACCCTCTTTTAAACAGGTTCTATTGAATATTATTGCTGCTTCAGCTGCATTTATTTTTGTAGAAGACTTTTATATTTTTCTTATTGCGGACTTTTGAAGAGAAGTCCGCAATAAGGAAAATAGAAAAAGTCTTCTACAAAATAAATGCAGCTGAAGCAGCAATAATATTCAATAATAATAATAATATTAATAATAATAATAATAATTTATGAAACAAATCCACAGTTACTTATTTGTACAATTATTAAAGATAAATCTCTACAGAGAGCTTTCGCGAATCTGTTCGAACAGATTCCCGAAAGCTCTCTGTAGGTATTTATTTTTAAATAATTGAACAAATACATAACAGTGGGTTTGTTTTGCCATTATTATTATTATTATTATTATTATTATTATTATTATTATTATTATTATTATTATTATTATTATTATTATTATTATTATTATTATTATTGAGAATTAAAAGACACATTAGAACACTACTGTGGTTTTTAATTCTGAATATTATAGCCTCGTTACAGGGTCGTCTTGTTTCGTTATTATTATTATTATTATTATTATTATTATTATTATTATTATTATTATTATTATTTATTATTATTATTATTATATATTTGTATTTATCTCCATTTCAAGAATCATGCTACTGTGAGTATTTCTTAATAATAATAATAATGATAGTAATAATAATAAAATTCACGCCTCTTTTTACGGAGGGGAAGATCTCATAGTGCTGTTATCTCTCTGCCTCAACCTCCACGGCTTTCGTCTGCCGGGAGGACCTTCTCTAACCGAAAGGTAATTGTTAACTCATACCTGAAGCTGCCACGTATTACCTGCTGCCCCCCGGCTACGCATAATATTATGGTAATGATAGAGTTACTCCCCACTCTTAATCCCCTCTCCCCCCTCCCCCCCTAAAACCTACAGTCCCCCATCCAGCACTTGTCTCATTCTGATGTCAGACGCAGATTACAGACGTGCGTGGGCCAGAATTGTAATATTTGTGGAAATATTAGTTAATAGGCTTATGAAGTGCTTTCTGAGGTCTTTGGTCTTGTAGCCCTTTGGGAATAAGAAAAAAAAAGGGAAAATTGTTCTCCCAAATTATTTGCACTGACTTGGCGTTAAATTTTTTATTTATTTATTATTTTTTTGTGAAAGGCTTTTGGAGTTCTTTGGGCTAAGCACCGGCACGAGAAAAGAAGGAAATTGAAGAGATTCCAAGTAATCTCAGAGTTCGGAGACCCATTAAATGCTTTAACGGACTGCATATTTTTTAAGGTTTTTTGTTCAATGGCTAGCAGGACCTCGCGATCTTCAGTTTTGCTTATACAGCGTTGAATTATTTTGTTTATTGCTTTACAGTTTTCTTTTATTGTACAGAATATGTTTTTTGTTTGTTATGTTTCTATTCCCCTTTTATTCTTTGTGTTACTCTCGTATTAACGCCTGTATTCATTTGTCTTTTATGTCTGTGGATGAAATGCATGAAATTTCCATAACGTTGGTGATGGATGCTTATACGAGAGAGAGAGAGAGAGAGAGAGAGAGAGAGAGAGAGAGAGAGAGAGAGAGAGAGAGAGAGAGAGAGAGAGAGAGAGAGTGTGTCTACATGCAGACGTATACTTTAGTTACAAGCGCTCTACATTGATGTGTATCTGTTTACAACAGCTAAGAAACTAGCACTAAAAATTTTTATTATTAGTTAGTAAACATAGGTGTGCTTATGTCCAGGTCGTAACACGGCATAGCCCTCACTGAATTCTTTAGTATTCATAATATCTTTGATGTGTTTCTATTATCCGTCAAACATGATCTCTCTCTCTCTCTCTCTCTCTCTCTCTCTCTCTCTCTCTCTCTCTCTCTCTCTCTCTCCTTCCTATATCTCATTGAATTTTTATGGAAGGTATTTCCTCATTATAACGCAAGGGTTCTCCCCTTCAAAGTTGCTAACATGTTTTTAATTGCTGAGGTAATATTCCGTGTGTTTGCAATGGAATGAGAGAATCAGGTCTTTCAATGAGAATATGCATAAGTTGTAGGGAGAATATAGAGTATTTTGCATTCTGCATTGTGGTACTGAATTTTTCAATTATATAATGGAAAATACCCTTGAAACATTTAAAATTTTGATCTGAATTTTTCTAGAGTTCGGTACATTGTCCGTTACAGCCAGAATAAAGTAAATTTAGAATCTATGTTACAAATTCTTTGTAAATATTTTTTTTTACAATGCGTCATATCGCCATACAGAGCCAGTTACTAAAATTAATAGCGAATTATTTTTTTTTTTTCAGGAAAATTTAACAGTACGTGGCTAATTTTTTTTGTTCTAATTTTTCTGACTTCGGCACATTGCCAGTTACTGACAGAATTAAAGTGAAATGAGAATCTACAAGTTACAATTTTATAAAAAATAATTTTTTTTTTGACGGAACGTCATTTCGCCAGGTGCTAAAACTAATAAAGTTAATTTATTTTTTCAAAAAATTTTTCACCAAATTTGGCTTTGCTACTTCGAGCTTGATCGCAATGCTTTCCAGGAAAAGAGTGGATTTCAACTTACTGTCTTTTGTGCGAGTGATAAATGACAGCTCGAAAAACATCCGAGGAAAATGATAAAGCCTGGGAGAAGATTATTGTGTATTGCTGTTATAGTGTAAAAGGACAGTAGTTTGTACAACACGCAGACACAAAGAATATTGTCCAAATGTTACAGAGGTGAATATCAGAGACAAGGGAATAATAGATACATAAGAGAGAAGTGACAAAATAAATTATTATAGAATATACCCTTTCCAGTTCCAGTGAAATATATAGCAGGGTATGAGAAATATAAACTTTGGTAATCAATATCCTTATGTGGGGGTTTTAATTGAATAGCATGAAAAGTGTCGAACACATGCTGTATAGATAATCGTTTTTATTCCCCCGTAGGTGGGCAGTGGCGTCAGTGCACCTCAGGCGGTGCATTGTAGGCACTAATTAAGTTTCTTTGCAACGTCCCCTCGGCCTGTAACTGCAACCCCATTTATTTCTTTTACTGTACCTCCGTTCACATTCTCTTTCTTCCATCTTACTTTCCACGCTCATAGTGCAGCTGCGAGATTTTCCTCCTGTTACACCTTTCGAACCTTTATACTACTAATTTCCGTTTCAGCGCTGAATGACCACGCAGGTCGCAGAGCTTGGCCATTAGCCTAAATTCTATATTCTATTCTTAGGTGAGATTCACTAGACATTCATCTTTTGCAAGAAATCTGTTCAGAGATGAGAAATCGTAAATTCAGCCAATATCTCCTAAGCGTTAACTGTCAGTGGAAAGTTAACTAATGAAAATATCGACAAAGTTTTACAAATTCAAATTCATCTCCCCCGTTCTTACTACTTGCTAACACGCATTCACAAACTCCGACCGGCTCGGCTAAAAACATAATCTGCTTACAACTTCGGTGGCGGAGATAAAATTGAATCAGCATACTAATTGGAAGAGTACTGTGTACGTCAAGGCGGCAGTGAGTGCCGCTATTAAGGAGTAGGCTTATTGTTGTCTCTCGGACTTTTAGATTTTCTGTTTCTTGCGTCATTTTAACAGCTAGGTTATAGACCATTTTTTTAGGGCAGTTTTGAATTACCTGTATGTAGCACTGTAAATTTCAAGGACTTGGTTTAAAGTCAGTTTACAGGGTACAATCACGAACGTATGTACTAGAATGCGTATCCCAATCTCTCTCTCTCTCTCTCATACACATACACACTTGAGATTTGCCCTTTCTATAAAAAAACACGGATCTGTCTCTGTATAAACCCAACCTTTACAGAAAGTTCCATATATCCTACAATATAGGAAGCGGATATTCAGTATTCAGCTCAGCATTTTGAAGATTTATTGACGCGCTATCGAAAGTGAGACCAAGATATATATAGTTATAGTCGATAAATCTCAGACATGCTGAACAAACTCTATATAAACCAACCTGTATTACAGAAAGTTCCAGTAAGTCCTACAATCCGAAGGAAGCGGATATTCAGTATTCAGCTCAGCATTTTGAAGATTTATTGTGTGGTGTGTGAAAGTGAGACCATTATGTGTATTTATAAGTGTAAATCTCAGACATGCTGAACAAACATATACCATTTTCACTGTTTTGTGGTTTATGAACAGATATATGTATATATATATATATATATATATATATATATATATATATATATATATATATATATATATATATATGTATGTATGTGTATGAGATATGTATGTATAGAGAGAGAGAGAGAGAGAGAGAGAGAGAGAGAGAGAGAGAGAGAGAGAGAGAGGGTACATGTGTGGTTGTTTTATTTGCGAGTATTTTTATTGAATGTGCTTATATGTTTGAGAGAAAATTAGAGAGAGTAGCTAATAATATATATAAGATTATAATTAAAGATGTGGTGACGATTATTACAAATCCCTGTTATCTTTGATTCTTAATAGATGGCATTCCCATGTATATGGGACAAGTTAAATGGTTTTATGCTTGGTGCATATGATTAGTCTTTGTCGCTTGTCAGAGAATTGTATTTTATTGTCGGTCATTGTTCTCTTAAGATTAATTGGATAAATAAATCTAGTGCTAGTATTACTCTTGGTTCTGCATTTTATTACTGCTTTAATGTGTCATCGTTGCGTTCGGAATTATACAACGAATGATTATGTTTACCTGTTTCTAAATCAGGCAACGGTTGGAATACTAACGGTAACTGAGCACTTATCAATTATAATTCCCCTTGGGTGAATATTAAATGATATTGGTGGCTTAATATTTATGGATATACATATATAGGTGTGTGTGTATGACTGTGTGTGTGCATGTGTGTTCTTAGATATATATATATATATATATATATATATATATATATATATATATATATATATATATATATATATATATATATATATATATATATATGTATGTATGTATGTATGTATATGTATATATAATGTGTGTGTGTTTGTGTTTGTGTATATGTATGATGCACGCATGTATGTGTGTATGCATGAACGTAATGTGTGCGTGTATACGCTCATTTGCATACGCTTATTAAAGCAAAGTCATTTTTGAAGGACCAGCCTTCAACCTTCCTTTTTAGGCCGTCCTCAAATTATCAGGCCGGTGGTCGGTCTCCTGCATTAATATTTTACAGCTTGGATCTTCGATATTAAGTAGCAAATATGTTACGCTCTTTTTATTCCTTAATTTCTCTTTGATGATAAAGGTGGGATGGGAGCGAGGTCATATTTTATGCTCCTTTGGGCAAGAGTAAATAATCTAAAACATTATACAAATTAATCACAGTCTACGAGGACCTCCCCCTCCCCCACCTTCGCGTAATGTTTATCATCTAAATTTCCCTCGAATTTGTATTTTTTACCTTCTGTTCGTATTTTCTCATATTTTGCGGACTTTTCGTAAATTGTAACTTTTTCGTCTTTTCCAACTCTTCACCGTCTCATTACCTCCACCATTTAATATATATTTTTTTTATTCTTCTAATCATCGTATGGCTTCTATTTTATCCTGATCATCTATTCTACCCTCTTGGCTTTTACCTTTGCCCCCTCCTCTACTTCCTTATTATATATTGTATTTTTCACCTTTTATCTACCTTCTTATCCGCCCTTCTTTCAGTTCCCCCAGCTCAACTTTGTTGTCCATCCTTTTTCCATTTCTTCCAACTTATCCTTCCCTTTAATCCTATCTCCCTTTCATCCATTTCATCTTCCTCTTCCGCTCTTCATACTCATTCTTCATAATGTGGTCGTTTTTCATCACGTTCAGTGTCTCAGGAGATGTCTTTTTGCAAATTTTATGTGGATCATTAAGCATTGCCTCGACAGTTTCTTCAGCGTTATGTTTGAATCATCTTGCATTTACTAGTTGTATATGTGGTTTTTCTTAATTTCCTGAGTGCTCTGGTGCTTAGTTTGCTCCTGATTAGCTCTGTCTTCGATGCGTAGGAACTTCAGGAAGAAGGCCGTGAGTGGTTTTTTATAAAGGTTTATTTCAGTTATTTTTGTTATTGTTTATACCTTTCCTTGTTGATTGGTCGCCTTTTACCTGAACTGCTTGCCCTCACAGATACCCGTGAAACTACAAATACTGTTCAGTACGACAACCGTGTATTAAAAATAGAGATTCATTAAAAAGAGTCTTATTGAATGTATATTTTTTATCTCGAGATCATGTGTTTTTCAGATCATTCCTTTTCTGACATGAATCGTGCCCTTTTATCATTTTCGGTTTGACGTCTCTAAACGTGTTTTCTAATAATATTAGCCTAGCCGCTGGCCCCATGACGGTTTAACTTTCCCTTATATGAAAGCTAATAAACTGTTTACGCCATCAATATGCAAATTGCTTTTAGACAGAGTACTTTAAATATGAATAAGTCTGAAGCTCATATCTTATGCATATTTTCTTTTAATATTCATGGGGAAAGTTCCAAACCGTCAGCATTACTGAAAAATACGTTTGGCTGCCTACATCAAGGTCTAGATAATACATTGTGGCGGCAACGGAGCGCTTCGTGTCTTGGTAACACTGGAAATCCTTATTTACGCTTTCGGCAGAGCTTCATAAACTTCTGGTAACACTGGAACGCCACCTCGCGTCTTCTGGCAACTTAGAGCATCTTCGCGTCTTCTGGCAACTTAGATTCATCTTCGCGTCTTCTGGCAACTTAGAGCTTACGACTTCTGCGCGTCTTCTGGCAGTGTTAGCTCTTTCATCCTGGCCATCATAGGAATTCCCCGTTGTGTTTCGGTTTCTCGGAAGGTGAACGAGGTAGCCGGTTTAGGAGGGATCGTTGTTATTTATTTATTTGTTTGTTATCTCTGGAGGTTTTTTTGGGGGGGGGGAATTTATTTGTTTTGCTTTTTCCAGGGGAAGAGAGAGAGAGAGAGAGAGAGAGAGAGAGAGAGAGAGAGAGAGAGAGAGAGAGAGAGAGTTGGTTCTTGGGAAACAGAGAAGTTGCTGAATTAGGTTTGAGAAGTTTTTAATTTATTTGTTTGTTGATCCTTTCGGAGTGATGTTTGTTTTTTTTTATTTACTCTCGTGTTTATTTGTTTTTTTATTTCCTCGTGTTTATTTATTTTAGTAACTAGGAAAAGGAGGAAGTTTACGATTGTAGGAAAAACAATCGGTACAGATTTTATATTTTTTTGGAAGTAGATAAAAGAGGCACTGAAACAATTCAGAAATGTGTGTTCACTAACAAAAATAGAAGAAAAAATAAGTAAACAGGTAAGTTACCCTGAGATATACGCACTGAAGCAAAAGCGCAAGCGTAAACAGGTAAATTTTGAGGAACAGCAAATATACAGCGTAGGCTTAATTCATGCAAGATTGGAAGCACTAAGGTTGTTTATAGTTTACTACCCAAATTTTGCAGGAAAATTTGTTTAACGATTTTCTTGGAAGAATACAGTGGAATAATAAAGTAAAAGTTTGTCAAATATGTTATTTGAGAATAATTACCGGAAGATCATTCACTTCGGTGTTGGTAATTTTTTATTATGTTACATAGAGTACATATATTAATCAAGCAGAATTGTAATGCTCACAGCTGAGCTCGTATGTACGAGTATGTACTATCGGTGTGCGTGCTTATATTTTCATATGTCCCATAGACATACAACACACTTATATGCAGATTCACAAGCAGATTTAACTGCATGATGATTTCGTACGTTAGTGCTTATCCCTTCATTGGGTAATGTGGCGCTGATGGTGATACCTGTATACTAGGAATGAAAGAAAAGTGAAAAATGCACCAAGTTTTCAGTACAGCGTATAATGCTGTATGAAACTTTTAGCCACGGCCCATGAAACTCTTAGCCGCAGCCCGGTGGTGGCTTGTGTTGGCACCTATAGCGGTGGCAGACGCACGATTATGGCTAAATTTAACCTTAAATAAAGTAAAAACTACTGAGGCTAGAGGGCTGCAATTTGGTATGGTTAATGATTGAAGGGTGGATGATCAACATACCAATTTGCAGCCCTCTAGCCTCAGTAGTTTTTAAGATCTGAGGACGGGCAGAAAAAGTGCGGGCGGAGAGACAAATAGCCATCTCAATAGTTTTCTTTTACAGAGAACTAAAACATCCAATTTGATAAAGATGAAAGAAGCACTAGCATCCATTATGAAGCAACTGGAGACTCTGAATCCCTAATCACAGGCGGTTTGTCATGCAAACTTAAATTAAAGGCGGAAACCTCGTCATTCATCAAATCCGCTGACACCCTGCTAAGCCAGCGGGAGAGAAACCTAGTGTAATGTCTGAAATACAAAAAATGCCGATTGAGTTTGCGAAAGATGGAAAAAGGGGCCTACACTTCTGGACTTTTAGTTTTCTGTAAAGGAAAACTATTGTGCCGGCTTTGTCGATCCCTCCGCACTTATTCTGTCCGCACTTTTTCTGTTCGCCCTCAGATTTTAAAAACTACTGAGGCTAGAGGGCTTCAAATTGGTATATTGATCATCCACCCTCCAATCATCAAACATTCCAAATTGCCGCCCTCTAGTCTCAGTAGTTTTTATTTTATTCAAGGTTAAAGTCAGCCATAATCGTGCTTCTGGCAGCAATATTGGATATGCCACCACCGGACCGTGGTTAAAGTTTCATGGACCGCGGAACATTCAGCATTAAACCGAGACCACCGAAAGATAGATCTATTTTCGGTGACCTTGATTATACGCTGTAGCGGCTGTACGGAAAAGTCGATTGCGCCGAAGAAACTTTGCGCATTTTTTACTAGTTTTTAGTCGAAGACGGTATAGACTGCTAAGAGGGAGATTATGGAAAAATGATGAGATACAGATTACTTGCTGATGAGAAAAGAATGGTGACCCGCAGGATGATGACAGCAGATGGGCCACATGATGATGATGAAGAGGGAATTTAGAATACGTAAGAGAAAATAATCCCTAACGTCAGGATCTGATCAAAGAAGAATATTATATGAAAGCTGCACCCTTGAAATCGGAGACTGAAATTTGGAAATACGGTCCTGAAATGGCTACCATAGGTAAATTGGAGTATTAATAAACGAATGATGAGCTATTTAAAAAATGAAACCATAGATAAATGGGAGCATAAATAAACAAATGATAAGCTATATAAGAAGTGAAACCATAGATAAATGGGAGAATGAATAAACGAATAACAAGCTATTTAAAAAGTAAAACCATAGATAAATGGGAGCATAAATAAACGAATGATAAGTTATTTAAAAAGTGAAACCGTAGATAAATAGGAGCATAAATAAACGAATGATAAGCTATTTAAAAAGTGAAACCATTGGTAAATGGGAGCATAAATAAACGAAAAACAGCTACTTTAACAGTGAATAATGTAATGTCGTTGACAGTTACCACGCCACACTACGTCTGTTACAAATGCCATTAATTCAGACATTATCTCGACTCGAGTTTTAGGGTATGCAAATGTGCCACAGGAATGAGGAAAGTTGCAGGTCAAGTGGGTTACACTGAGCTCCTGCAAATAATGCAATATGCAACAGACTTGAGGCAGTAGGAACTGTAAAGAGGACATAATGGAAAACGTCACTGGTCATGGAAAACAATTGTAAATTAAAATTGCTGATAAACATTCATTCAAAGGGAATTTAACAAGTGACGTGAGAAAACTTGATACGTACAGCTTGATGTTATGCAAATAAATTCTTGCTTAGTAATAATGGTGTCAGTGTGTTACATAAATATAAAGACGTTTGATCTCACGCGTCACGAATCCCAGGTTAATCAGTGAGATGTTCTAAGAATTAAAAAAATGCAAATATGAAAATTTATTCAAGAGGAAAATACAATTGCTAAAAGCAAACAACGGCAGTCGGAGGGAGAAACTCCTGACGAATAAGAGCGCCTCCAAAAATAAACATTGAGATGGATATATTTTTAAATGTAGCGAAACATCAATGTCATTCTCCGGTGTCGGGAAACAATAACCGAGAATTGGAAAGTAAAAGAAAGAAAATGGAAAAAGTTTGTGCTAGTAGCAATTCCTGCTTCCCAATGCAATTTCTGCAAATTGTGCCCGAAGATTATTTACATACGAGAGAAGATGACGTCGTGTCTCAGAATCCATCATCATCATCATCTGCGTCCTCTCTCTCTTCCTCCGCTTTATCTTTAAAAGAAGAGAGAGAAAAAGGAAAAAAAACATCGGGGTGGATGAGAATGAAGAAATTGCATCCGGATCACGAAAAGAAGAGCACGTTAAAAAAGAAAATAGTAAAAATGGAAGAATGAAGCAATAGAATCAGCATGAAAATCACGAACCGGCAACAGCAGCATCCGAAGCAGGAAAAGCGGCTGTCAGAGAAGAAGAATCAGCAGAAGTAGCAGAAGCAGTGGAACGGCAGCAGAATTGAAATTAAAAATCTATAATTTGAGTATTTTCGTATGTCAACCTTTTCTCCCTTGTCATTCTACCTTACAAATGTCGTGTTTGATAAAGATGAAGATAATGATGATGATGAAAGTCATAAAAGTGGCGATAATCATGTGTAATTTGATTGTTATGAATATGTAGATGATAATAGTAATGTTGGTATGGTGGATGATTTTGTACAGTATTATGAAAATAATAATGGTGCCAATGATTTTGGTCTCTCTACCCTACGACTATATTACTTGATAAAGATGATGATGATGATGATGATGATGATGGTGATGATGAAAGTCATAAAGGTAACGATAATAGTGATGTGGCTGGATAGATGATTTCATACAGCATTATGAAAATAATAAAGGGGGCGATGATTCGTGATGACGCCAGTATTGGCGACTCTGATAACGGCGATAATAAATGGAATGAAAATCATGAAGTAAGTGGGCGAAGACGAAACTGATGATTTTGGTGAGAATAACATCGCTGGTGATAATGGCGGCCACCGTCGCAAGCACCAAAAGGTAAGCTCATCATCTCATGGTTCAGGAATTTCCTTGATCTCCTCTCCCACCCCCTTCCCTCCTCCCTACCTCCGTCCCAATACCCACCACCTCTTCTCTTTGCTTGAGGATGAACTCCCCGTCCTGGGAACACCCGGACACCTGGCCAAAAATCCTCTCCTCCGCCTACTAGCGTCTGCTTAAGTTTCTTTCCTTCTTAAAGCTCT
Organism: Macrobrachium rosenbergii; assembly: GCF_040412425.1. NCBI lineage: Eukaryota > Metazoa > Arthropoda > Malacostraca > Decapoda > Palaemonidae > Macrobrachium > Macrobrachium rosenbergii. The sequence continues at coordinate 34,990,053 of NC_089760.1, read as the reverse complement.
CTCTCTCTCTCTCTCTCTCTCTCTCTCTCTCTTCTCTCTCTCTCTCTCTCTCTCTCTGCGTGCTGTGAATTCACTGAGCATTTCTTTTAAGGGTCACCTTCAGTAGTTAAATGTTATTGAGAATGCACAAAACATTCTTTGTAGGTTTAAAGGTCACCTTCAGTGGTTGAATTAAATGTTGAGAGAGAGAGAGAGAGAGAGAGAGAGAGAGAGAGAGAGAGAGAGAGAGAGAGAGAAATATCCATATCATGACAACAAATAAATACAAGAAATAAACTATCCATATGTTCTTTTAAAGAGTGTAGATGTACAGAAAAAAAAAGGGGAAAGCCCACTGACACAAGCAGAACGGCAGACCTATGACTTTTTAATGATTTTAGTCATTTAAAAACGCAAACTGAAAGTTTTTCTATTTTATTTTATTCAAACAAACTGCCTAAAGCGTCCGCGCTTACCCTCCTAGCTTAAAACTTTCAAGTCTAAATATAGTTCCACTTTCAGTGGCGTACTGCAAAATTTGCCTAGTACGTGACTGCATGACTACTCTCTCAAATTTGTGTACGCATACAATCACACACATACACATGCATATATATATAAATATATATATATATATATATATATATATATATATATATATATATATATATATAAAACGTTACTGACTAGTGGTTGTGATACTTATATATATATATATATATATATATATATATATATATATATATATATATATATATATATATATATATAAATAACGTTACTGACTATATGGTTATGTTACTGATCTGGCGGTTGTGATACTGATCTCACGAGTGTAAGGACGGAGTTTTATTCACTGGCAAGGCAGAGAACTTTAGCTCGCTCTGTTAATTCCGTTTTATCACAACAAAGTAGTGAATTATGTGCCTGGTAGTAAGTCGACTGTGAGGGGAAGGAGGAAGGACAAGGTGCTAGTTACTACTTTATCCCAAAGTCTTACTGTTTTCTCTAGAAGTGGCTTGAGAATTTTATGGCATTTTCTTCATAGAGGCAGAAGTTATGTGGTTGGTCAAATTGCAGCCCTTTGGCCTTGTAGACGATTAAGGGAGTTTATATGCCGACGGCCTCTGGCGTTCAGTGAGGTCGCCCGCACATGAAGGGTCAGGCCCAACCTGTCTAATTACCTTTTAATGAGTATGTTATGTATGCTGTGTATATTAACATATTTCTGTAAATTTATGTATTTTCTTTCTGAATTGTGTGGTTGATCTAAATCGCAGTATATTTTATAAGCCTCTGTCTTCTCCATTCTCACTCATGTATGCAAGTATGTATGTAATTATGTATGCAGTAGGTCTAACTACCTTTTAGTGAATATGTCATGTATGTTGTGTACATTAACATATTTCTGTACATTTTTGTGTTATCTTCTGAATTGTATGGTCGATCTAAATCGCAGTATATTTTATAAGTCTCTGTCTTCTCCGCGCTTACTCATGTATGCAAGTATGTATGTATGTAATTATGTATAGTCATGCAATACAATACCCCGTGTATGCACTGCACTGCAGAGTTCACATCCGTTTGGAATGAAAAGCAAAACTGCGAGCGAGTGAGATTCAACGTCGAAAATCAAATGTAAATAACGGACGTGTTTTGAAACCATGCAGCTGCATACGCGGACTTAGAAAATCTGGGAGAATACGAATCTCTGTGTATAGACGATTTGAAGATCAACAGTGCATGTAAACAAATGTAAATGGAATCCAGGTAGAGGAGGCTTATGATCCCTCCCCTTCCTTCCTCTCAGGGTATTCTCTCTCTCGGAGAGTCCCCCCGCCCCCTCTCCACCTCTCTCCAAAGGCAGTAGTAGTAGTAGTAGTAGCATCCTCCGCCACCCCCCCACTGCCTCTCACACGTCGCGAGATGCATTTTTCTGCATTGTTTTTGCTGCGTCACAACGTGATTTGGATTTGCAGATTGTTATTTTTTTTGTGTGTGTGGAGTTTTTCCATCTGTGTTAGTTTGTATTTTTCCATACCTGTTTTGTTTGTGACGAACATTTCGAGAGAAGGTCTCTGTTGTTACTGTAGTTCGTTCGGTATTTTCAGTTTTATATTAGGGATACATTGAATTGACAGTTTTACTTTTTACGAACACTTAAATAAAGCCTCTGTCGTTATTGTAGTTCGTTCGGTGTTCAGTTGTATTTTCGGAGCTGTTTTACCTTTTACGAACGCTTAGATAAAAGCCCTATTGTTATTGTAGTTTGTTCGGTATTCAGTCTTATATTCGGAATACGTGGAAGAACTGTTTTACTTTTTACGAACGCTTAGATAAAGCCTCTGTTGCTATGGTAGATTGTTCAGTATTCAGTTTTATTTTCGGAATACATGGAATAACTCTTTTCTCTTTTACGAACGCTTAGATAAAGCCTCTGTTGTTATTGTAGTTCGTTCGGCACTCAGTTTTATATTCGGGATACATGGAATTGACAGCGTCGTGAATCCCTTTGTTTGATCCAGAATTAACCTGGCATCCCTGTTTATTGTGTATTCCATAATCTAGGAAGGAGAGCTGGTAAATTCTGGAAAACATGAAAGGTTTCTTCCAGGTGGTATAACTTTCTCTCCCTTCCCTGTCATTCCCTGGAATTCTGTCCTTTCTTTTTTTTCTGTTTTTCGGACCTTAAATCCTTAAGGAGCAGTCTATTGCTTCTTTATGGGTCAGGTCTCTCTCGCTCGTGTCACAGAGAGAGAGAGAGAGAGAGAGAGAGAGAGAGAGAGAGAGAGAGAGAGAGAGAGAGAGAACACCATGTATTGAATCTTCGCGTTGGTCTCATTGACGCATACGCTCTTATATTTATAGAGAGAGAGAGAGAGAGAGAGAGAGAGAGCACCTTGTATTAAATCTTCGCGTTGGTCTCATTGACACCTACGCTCCTATATTTAAAGAGAGAGAGAGAGAGAGGAGAGCGACTGAGTGAAACATATTCACTACAATAATGTTGGATCTATATATATTGTCACATTTAGAAGGAATTTTGTGATTTAAAAAGGTCACATTCGAGGTGGCTATTATGGTGTTCAACTTGTAGTCACGTCGGAATATCTTCAAGTTCTCTCTCTCTCTCTCTCTCTCTCTCTCTCTCTCTCTCTCTCTCTCTCTCTCTCTCTCTCTCTCTCTCTCATATGCCTCTTTTTGTTAAATTCTTGAATATGAAATCCTAGATTCATCCTGAGTTCATTAAGCGAGTGCTTGTGTATGTATGTGTGTGTATCTGAGAGAGAGAGAGAGAGAGAGAGAGAGAGAGAGAGAGAGAGAGAGAGAGAGAGAGAGAGAGATTTATTGATATTTTTCAGATTAGCACTCTCTCTCTCTCTCTCTCTCTCTCTCTCTGTTAAAGTCTTCAATATGAAAAATCAGATTCATTTTCAGGAGTTCATTAAGCGAGTGTTGCCTGTGTGAGAGAGAGAGAGAGAGAGAGAGAGAGAGAGAGAGAGAGAGAGAGAGAGAGAGAGAGAGAGAGAGAGAGAGTTGTTGCCATTTTTTCAAAGTAACATTTCTCTCTCAACATTCTCTCTCTCTCTCTCTCTCTCTCTCTCTCTCTCTCTCTCTCAAGTCTTAGCGCATCATCACGGATCATCAGTCCAACTTAAGCAACTCCTCTTGTCTACTCGTCCGGAACTTTTTTGTTTATTGCGTGATTTCCCTGCTCGTCGCTTCCTCTTCCAACAGAAGCCTCTCACTTTTATTTAGGCTGACTTCCTGTTCATGTTTTTCATATTTTTGTTCTTTTTTTTTTTATTGCGTTCGTTCACACGCAGTAGGAATTGCAAGAAATTCTTTCGACTACCGTTGCAACATTGAAGATCAACAATGCGGAATACAAATAGCCATAAATAATTAAATATATGGTAACTATTTTCAGAATTTACAAGTAATTCAATAAGGAACAATGGAAAAGATAAATAAATTAGAAACGAAGACGGAGATCGCTTAATTTGCGGGATAAATAAACGGCGAATTAAATGAGCGTTTGGGGCAGGAAAGAATATTTGTTTTATTGATGAATAGTAGATGAAGCAATGAAAATATTCTTGGAATGCCTGCACTATTCAAGGCTTTTGCAATTGGCTGGGGACATGCACAAATAGGTTCGTTTCTGGATTTATGCAAAGACTTCTCATATTGGCGTTGCGTCAGTATGCGGTGAGTTATAGCGAAAGGAATGTGGGATGTTGGAAAATGTGTGCTTACCTCTCTCTCTCTCTCTCTCTCTCTCTCTCTCTCTCTCTCTCTCTCTCTCTCTCTCTCTCTCTCTCTCTCTATATATATATATATATATATATATATATATATATATATATATATATATATATATATATATATATATATATATATATATCAAGTATAAGGAGTCCATAAAAACGCCAAATGTAGAAATAAGGCTATATTTCTCTTCATCAGGCAAATAGTGATTCACTATTTGCCTGATGAGAGAGACAGTTGGTCCCTGAAATATAGCCTCTATTTTCTACATTTTGGCGCTTTTATGGGCTCCTTATATTTAATGGAATTCTGCTTAACAGAAAATATTTCACAGTCATGTATATATATATATATATATATATATATATATATATATATATATATATATATATATATATACATGTGTGTGTGTATGTATGTATGTATATATGTATGTATTTATAGTATGTGTGTGTACGTGTCTGTCTGTATGTGTGTTTTATGTAATGTGTGAAATGTTTGTGAAACTATTATTGATAGAGCACTTTAGTTTTTTTATGTGTAGAATCATGGATTAAAATGCTCACATATAGTCTACATAAAATGTGAAAATAATCTTTGGTAGCATTCATGAACAGACCAGAATCCAGAGGCAGCGAGATCTCACTTGCAAAATTCATTTGAATATTGTTCACGCCTAAGCGCATCCTTTATCTCTTCGTCTTTGTGTGGCGCGTCACAGATGGAAATAAAAACACGTATTTGCGAAGATACGCCACCGTCATTTGTTTCAGAGTCAACAGATAAAGAACAAGAGCGAGATTGTCTCTATTCTTTCGGAGATGCCTTTGGAGTTTCCAGCTTAGCGAGTGTGACGCCAAAATTCATGAAGTTCGATTCAAGTTTTAATGTTTCATTTTTTCAGTTCTTGGCTTGTCCTTGTAAACGATGTTTATGAATGAGAGAAATTGTAGATAAAGTCGTAAGTACAATCATGGGATTAACTGGGAAAACATTTCAAAGTTTTTGGCCAGTCTTATATTTGGTCAATCAAGCGATCCGTTATTAATAGAAGCAATATTATTTTCTGGTTCCTTGTCCTTAAGGGGTTATCATACCAGTATGTGGTTTGGAACATTTTCGGAACTTTTCCCGTGGCAATTGAACCGTAAGAGAGGGACGCACCCTCTACTAGTAGTAACTGTACTAGAAATGTACTATGTGTAAACATGTGTTGAATATATGATTATTTTCTAACGCTCACATTTGGTAACGATTAATATAGGTTATATAATCGTTCCTGTTCACTGTTGTTGAAAAACTTTTCTTCTAACCATTCTTTGAGTTGGAGATGTCATTGAGTGTACGCCTGTGAAATTAAGTACAGATCTTCCCCGTTTTCTTTAATAATCGAGGGTACACTGGCTCATCCCAACTTGTCATAATCTTGATGTACATTTCGACTGGTCTGAACAAGAAGGGCGATTATGTTTGTTCAGCATTGTTGTCAATCATTTATGCTTAAAGGATCACGTATGTTTATGTTTCAATATACATATGCATATTCATAAACATGTTTATGTAATTTACCCTTTTTTTTTGCAGGTACGGAAAATTTCAAGTGCGTATTTTTAATGGATGCGCCATTAAACTTACAATTTCAGTTATGTAATTATGTATTAAAAACAAACATACATGTATATTTATATATGTATTTATATGTATGTATATATATATATATATTTTTATATATATTTATAAATTATATATATATTTATGTATATATATATATATATATATATATATATATATATATATATATATATATATATATATATATATATATATATATATATTTAAATAAAGGAAGACTGAGGCATGCGCCCTTGCTAAGAAAGGGAAGGAGAAAAGTCGTGGGTATTTGTGGGAAGAGGTACAAACAGGTTTTTTGACCGCGAAATCACCTCCTACAACCCTACTCCCCTTCTCCCCACCCCTCCCCTCTCCCCCTATGCCTGTCCTCTGGTAACCTCTCCAAACTTTGCCCATTCTTTATTAGCTTCTTGTGTTTGGCTTGTCTTTATTAGTTTCCATCATTGGTTTATTGTTGTCTTTCCAGTAATATCTTTGTGTTTAGGAACTTCTTTTAATCATTTTTTATTGTCTTTCTTATTCTTTGTTAGTTAAGTCTTCATCATTTCGCATTTTTTGTTGATATTGTTATCAGTATCGGTATTTTTGTGTTCTTAGTAGGATTAGTGATTCCTGGTCTTGTTATTATCATCATTCGTGAGTCATTTTTTGGTTCTAAGAGCAAATGGCCAATGTATCAGTACCTAATTATGTGCAGGTTTGATTGCATTTGGTTCTCTCTCTCTCTCTCTCTCTCTCTCTCTCTCTCTCTCTCTCTCTCTCTCTCTCTCTCTCTCTCGTCTTCAATCTGTTGCCACATTCCATTCCTGCAACCTTGCGAAGGTCACACTCCTTGTTTTTCCACTTCTCTTCTTTCGCTTTTCGTTTTCGGGGTCAGGTGTCAGGTCTCCTTGTAACTCGAATGTCTCCTCCTCCTCCTCCTCCTCCACCTCCTCCTCCTCCTCCTTCAGTGGTGAAATAGCATCTGAAGAGGTTTCGCTGGCGTCATCGCCCAATAGTCCAGTTTATCTTTTTACAAGCTTATATTGAGCTGCCGTTTCCGATAATGATGGCATTAGCTATAATAGCACCAGTAATAAGAATAATGGTGTTGCCAGTAACTTTAGCATTCGTAGAACATCGTTAAAGAAAAATAATAGCTACAACGCTATGTGTAAAGAGGGTTCCCACAAATATCATTCAAGTGAAAAACACATGGAATGCAATATTAGTTAAATAAATATGTCAGTCCTTTGTTCATCACGAATTGAATTTCATTTGCGCAGTTGGGATATTGGATTTTGAAAATTAGTTTTATATATATATAGATGTATATATATACGTATATATATATATATATATATATATATATATATATATATATATATATATATATATATATATATATATATATATATATATATATATATATATATATATAATAAAAATTTTTCAACCTACGAATTTATTCCTTCGAAGAGGATGGCGCTAGAAAGGTACAGCCTTCCAGTTTCTCGGCAAGCATTGATTAGGGATGGGGCTGCTGGTCCCACACCCTTTTCTTAACCTCACAAGATGCTGGTATCCATTTACAGCTGTGGAGACTGGTGGCACTAGACCGGGAGCGATCCACGGACCTAGTACCACAGCATTCATGTTAGTTGATTGCACTTTCCGTTAGAGTTAATGTTTGTATATAAACTGCCCGTTACATGTATCACGTATTAGTAACAACCCCTGTATATCCAAAGTTATATTAATGATATCACATATTCTGGTCGAAATACATCATCCCCTCGGTCCAGACGTACTTAAGAGATTATGTAATCAGGAAATGCTTTTAGTGCTGTTCTGTTATCTCCAGGCCAAGGGCTATAAAGAACTCGCTCTGGCAGGAAATTATGTTATAGATCGTCATATGCTCCATGTCTCTCCATCATCCCTTTTTAGGGGGAGAGAGAGAGAGAGAGAGAGAGAGAGAGAGAGAGAGAGAGAGAGAGAGAGAGAGAGAGAGAGAGTCTTTGATCCAGTAGAATAAGGATGATGATTTGTATACATTATATATATATATATATATATATATATATATATATATATATATATATATATATATATATATATATATGCAATTTTTGTGTGAATTGCTTCAAGTGTAAGTGTATGTAACATAAAATATATATTGTGTAATTCATTACCCCCACCCCTTCCATCTCCTCTTCGCTGCCTGTGTCTGTCTGTCAGTCTGTCTCCCCATGTATTGATTTTTTATACACCACACGAAAACAGTTTTAAAAGCCCACAATCCTTTTCAGCGAACCAATTATTAGATCTGACTGAACAGAGATAGGCGCTTAGCCTACTACCTCCGGAAATCCCTCGCAAATGGAGCTTGTTTGTTTGAGGGTGTCCGGAATGGATTTGCATCGGCGCTAAGCAAACAATAATTTGATTCGCCACTAACGCGAGGCCCTGCCCTGAGCCTCTTTGCTCTAATGAATTTACAATATGCGTTGTCGGTATACGCTAGGCAGAGGGCACTGCGGTCCGCATGCTCAATCGCGGAGGCTGCATTCCGCTGCCTGACACGTTGTAACTCGTTCCTAAATGGACGCTACTGTTTGAATATTAAGTGGCTACGCTCTCTCTCTCTCTCTCTCTCTCTCTCTCTCTCTCTCTCTCTCTCTCTCTCTCTCTCTCTCTTCTCGCACTTCTGATGCATTATTATTCGCGGATTGATGACGGGAAAATTTTATGCATTAGGAAACGTGGAGTATCTGTCTCTCATGGTGATTTTTTTACCTATTGAGTAATTACTCGAGAAGCGGATGCAATATGCATGATGAAACACACTCTTCTTCTTTCTCTTTCTCTCTCTCTTCTTTGGCGCAAGTTATTGCATGATTCAGGTGACAAGCATAATTTGTTTTCTGATATCTTTTGAAGATGCTCCTTTTTGTATCTCGCAGATTCTGCAAGTTGCATCGTATGAAGAGAAATGTATTTTTTGACAGATATTTGACTGTGATTTGTATGTACATGTGCGTTTTCCCATGTATACACGAAACACACACCAGTGTGTCTCCAAATATGCTCTTTGTCAGCACGTACATGTAATGTACATTTTCAGATGTACAAATTGATTTCCCAAACACTTATAGGATTGGTTTTCACCTTAGGACTTTTCCCTATTGAAGGTTTCAATCTTGCGTTTTCATGAAAGGTCTATATTCGATAGGGATGAGGTTGATGACCCCATTCTCATTTTTCTTGACCTAGCAAACGCTGGTACGTATTTGCAAACAGTAGGCATGGAGCGAACTTTCGACAGAGCAAACGTTAGCCGAGGACTGTACCACTCAGCCAAGCACCATTAACTCAGTTATATGTATATGTATATATATATATATATATATATATATATATATATATATATATATATACATATATATATTATATACACATATATATGTATATATATATAAATGTATATATATGAATGTCTTACTGTTTTCCAGCAGTATTAACATGTGTGTGTGAATGTATACACATGAAATATATATATATATATATATAATATATATATATATATATATATATATATATATATATATATATATATGTTTATATATATATATATATATATATATATATATATATATATATATATATATATATATATATATATATATGAATATGTACGTATACATACACAAACCATATAAATTTTGACGAGAAAGATATTAGTTACGTCTCGTTTCGTGGACATAATTAACTGATGATAATGAGTGAGAATCAGAAAGTAATTTAACCTCCTCCAACTCCTCCTTCTTCTCTTGCCAATGAAAGCTTTCACATGACTTTAAGCCTGAGCCAATTAAGCAAAGCACTTCCGGTCAAAGGAATTGGTTGAATATTAGGGGAAGTTTTAGGTCGAAGTTCTAGGTTGGAATTCGTTAAAACTTTCCGTCGGCGATGTTGGTCTTCACGTCTTACTTGAAGTATAGAGGTCTGAAGTTTCTCCCCAGTTTTTGAACCTTTCCGAGTTAAGAGATGCCCCTAATGGAATCTTTGTTTTTAGTGGCTACGAGATGGGGGAGGATGGGATATTGTTTCTCGCTTCGGTTTTCTATGTCTTTGGGAAAACTGTGTAGGGTTACCCTGAATATGTGGTTGCCAACTTGTGTGTGTGTATGTAAAATGTGTGAGTGTGTGCATATATGTGCAGTGTGTGTGTGTATATATATGTATATATATATATATATATATATATATATATATATATATATATATATATATATATATATATACATACAGTATATATTAAACTTTTCCATTCAAAAGAAAGGCAGTGTGTCCTGTACTGGCATATATATATATATATATATATATATATATATATATATATATATATATATATATATATATATATATATGTATATATGTATAATGTGTGTGAATTAGATTTTCTAATTATATGTAATGTGTTTAAATTAGAATTTCTAATTATATATACCATATATATATATATATATATATATATAGAGAGAGAGAGAGAGAGAGAGAGAGAGAGAGAGAGAGAGAGAGAGAGAGAGAGAGAGAGAGAGAGAGAGAGAGAGATAATATGTGTGTAAATCAGGAATTTCTAAATTTTTGTAATTGAGAATTTTTACTTATTTTTTATATATATATAATGGACTACTGTATCCAGTTGTTGGCGAATACGATCTTCCTCAGTGGTTCATTTGACATGGAATCATAATTGAAATCGGAGAAGGTCAGACCGTAGATTTATGACACTCGTGTTTCGATCTGGTTGCGAGAGAAATTTATCTAAAATTGCAATAATTTGTGTCATTCGCCTACGGAGTGTATATCACAGTAGTCATATGTTGAGTAGATTAATAAATGAAATTTTGTTAGAAAATGGCAGGACATATCACAGTAGTCGTATGTTGAGTAGATTAGTAAATGAAGTTTTGTTAGAAAATGGCAGGACATTTCAGACGTAGTTTGTCCTGTATCTTTTTCTGCTATGTACTTGTGTTTAGCATTGATCCTTTATTTTTTAATATTTATTATTTCTAGTTTTTCTCACTTCACTCCTCTGTTTTCTTTTATATTTGCATATTCATGCGCTGGAGAAATTTACTTAGCAACATATTAACTTGCTTAACATGCTTGCCTTGTTCCATATGAGTTTGTACGCATTTTGAATAATAATAGTAATAGTAATTATTATTATTATAATAAGTTGCTGATTCATAACTGAATCATGAATTGCGTTCCGCGCGTGGTCATTGTCCCGGATGCTATGAAGGTGTGGCGGATAGGAAAAAAGAGGAAGAGGAAGAAGAAGAAAAAGAAGAAGAAGGAGGAGGAGGTCATTTGGTATTCTAGTCAAGAAGGCCTTGTCCCTAGCCAGAGAGTGGCGATGTTGATATCCCCGTGTAGTAAAGGCGGTTCCATTAGGATTACGGTTCTTCTTCAAAGAGTAGATGATGCTGATGTCCTGTATCCTCCCTGTAAAGGGGTCGGTGAGGGGTTGAAAATCTCCTTTACACTCAGATTCTTCGTCTCTCGGCGGATGGCTCAAAGTAAAGTGAAAAAGAAAGTTACGTAAATTTGAAGGAAATTGAAGTATTTGTATTTCAAAATAAAGTGGAAAAGAAAGTTACGCAAATTTGAAGGAAATTGAAGCATTCCCATTTCAAAATAAAGTGCAAGAGAAACTTGCATAAATTTGAAGGATACTGAAATATTTCTATTTCAAAATAAAGTGAAAAGGAAAGTTATGTAAATTTTAAGGAAATTGAAGTATTCCTGTTTCAAAATAAAGTGAAAGAGAAACTTACGTAAATTTGAAAGAAATTGAAGTTTTTCTATTTCAAAATAAAGTGAAAAAGAGAGTTACGTAAATTTGAAGGAAATTGAAGTATTTCTATTTCAAAATAAATTGATAAAGAAAGTTCTATCGATTTGAATAAAATTGAAGTATTTCTATTTCAGAATAAAGTGAAAAAGAAAGTTGCGTCAATTTGAAGGAAATTGAAGTGTTTATAATTCAAAATAAAGTGATAAAGAAAGTTACCTAAATTTGAAGGAATTTTAAACATTTCTGTGTTATTCACCATTAAGCAGTTTCCTCTAATAGGGGTTAGCTCTGCAGAAGTACAAGACAGCAGTCACTGCCACACTCACTTTAACTGAACATTAGTATGAACGACCAGTGCGTTGAACTTCAGCAAAGAACAACTGTCGCAAATACCAACAAAGACTTCTCACCAGCAGTGCGTCGACCCCACTTTGCAAACTGGGCTCCACTCGCCTCTTTCTTGCGCGCCTTTTCGCTCTTCGTCTGTGTCAGTCCCCTTCCAGTTTATTAAAAAAAGGGGGTTGGGGGAGAGGACAATTGACGGGGGCGAGGCGTCCTTAGGGAAGCAGAAGGAAACGCCGGAGGAGGACGAATGGGGAAGGAGGGAACTTGTCAGGAAAGGAATGCGTAATTAAAGGACGTCAAGTGACTGAAAGGAGAGGGAGAAAATGGGGAGAAAAGACGAAAAATAGTCTCAAATGTTTTACAGATTAATTAAGGACGGTAGGGGAGGGAGAGAAGGGAAGAAAGGGCATGTAAAGGGGAATTGGTAAAAAAAGATTTTACTGGAAAAACTGGATATTAGTGTTATTTGAAGAAAGAAAATATAAAAAGTTTCTGAATAATAATAATGTTGTTATTATTATTATTATTATTATTATTATTATTATTATTATTATTATTATTATTATTATTATTATTATTGCTGTTGTTGTTCTAAAGGGTCCACAATAATATAATTGTTAAAGGCTCCAGTAGAATTTTACAAAACCTTTCGAACCTTTCTCTGGGTTCATCTTCAGTCAAAATGAGTAATTTAACATTAAAATTTAATTGTGGACCTTTTAGAACATTTATGAACTCTCGTGATAGAGAGTTTTTCTCCCAACATTATTATTATTATTATTATTATTATTATTATTATTATTATTATTATTATTATTATCTTGGAGCATTGGTAGAACAAGAACCACTGAATAGACACTCGGAAGCTCTCATCGTGAATAAGAATCTAATTAAATTAGCACAAGAGGCGCAACAACTCGAGATCAGTGACCTTGGTTGAGTGACCTTGAGGGTGGGTTGGAGGAAGAGTGTGAACCTCACATTCACCTCTCCCTCCCTCTCCCCATCTCCCTCTCCCACTCCCCCTCTTCCCCCTTCGTGGAACAAGGAGATGATCCCACGCGTTTGTGAAGATTAGTACCCCCCCTTCCCCCATCGCCCCCGTAATCCATTCCACGAGACATTGAGGAATTTCACGATTTTTCCCACAGGTAACAAATTATTGCCTTTGTGAAAGTGTTTACGTTGACAGGGGCAGATTAGGGGTTGGTTGGGGCTACACCAGGTGGGCTTGGGTAGTTTTGGGAGGAAAAAGGGGGCGGGGACTTGGCTGTCTTTTTTTTTTTTCGTATGTAGTCAGAGCTGTAATACTCACACAGTAACACACACACACACACACACACCCCGTAGGGTGGTAGTGCTGTCAGTGCACCTCATTTGGTGCACTGTAGGTATTAATTAATGTTCTCTGCAGCGTCCTTCTGCCCCTATCTGCAAACCCTTTCATTCCTTTTGCTGGAACTCTGTTCACATTCTTTTTCTTCTATCTTACGTTTCACCCTCTCCTGACAATTGATTCATAGACGAGGAAAATTGAGGCCCTATTTCTATTGTAGGCACATAACTTTAAGTATCTTCAATATCTGATTGTCTCAGCAACATGAGCTTCGTAAAAAAATGATATGTTTAAAGTTAATACATTGATTCACAAACAATTATAAGTAGGTAAGGGACATATTATATAGAACCTTAGATTTATGAGTTAGTGTCTAAAGATTATTCTGCCAAGTTTGCTATGATAAGGTCAGGGGTAAGATTGTCATTCATGAGAGTTTGAAAAATGGTAGGAGCTTCGTGGACAGAAAACGAAATTTTGTGAATCTTAAAGTAGATAGTTTGAGTAAAAGCTCTTTGGATAATCATAATACAAAACTTAGCCATTCAGATTCAAAGGGAGTGTGCACTAGTACATACATGCATACATATACTTGTAAGATTAGAGGGGGTTGACCCACCATACTCAGATAGGCATGTGGTACAGAATTCACTGACTTAGTCGACAAAGGCTCATTAGGAATTAGAAGAGTATACTTAGATTCCGTGTGTCAAGGGAATCTTACCTAGGATCTCTCGCTGGTGAGTCGAATGTACTAACTTCTAGACCACGATTAAAGCATTTATATATATATATATATATATATATATATATATATATATATATATATATATATATATATATATATACATACATATGCACCTCGAAAATGTGTTGAAATAACTTTGAAAGGCCTTGGTATTTCAATTTATGGTCTCAGTTAAATTTTTATCACATGCTGTTGAGTGAGATATAAAGAAATAACACACACACAGTATATATACATATATATATATATATATATATATATATATATATATATATATATATATATATATATATATATATATATATTTATATATTTCTTACTATGGAAAGCCAACTTGAATACTGAGATTTCAAAAGTAATTCCAAGAAAAAATAATTCATCACGCGGAACAAAATCCTAATCGCGTATCCTTCTGTCCAGCCCTAGGTCTATAGGAGTGAACGCAACCGGTCATCGTGTGTTGGGACGTTCGGAGCACAGGTTGTCGGTCGTGGGTTGGATGTAGCTGGTGGGCTGATCCCGCTTACCTCTCATGTCCATTTTTGGGGCTCGGGAGCGGAGGCTTTCATTGGCTGCGGTAGTCTCTGTTAATGCACTTTTATTGTCTCCGCAGTGATTTCGGCTTATGTGTGGTTTGCTTTTATATTTTTCGTTTAGATGAAAATGGAGAGATGTTTTCTTTGTGCATATTGCATCATATATTGATATGCTTTTCATTACTTGGTTAATGTATAATGAAAAGATCGTTTCCTTGTTTCCGTAGTGATTTTGGCTTGTGTGTGGTTTGCTTTTGTAGTTTTCCTTCAGATAGAAGTGGATAGATATTTTCTTTTTTAATTTTTCTTCATAGAATGGTATGCTTTTTTTTTACTTTTTGTGGTTCGATATTTTCAATCTCTAGGCCCGCGTTCGAAGTGGAGAATTAGAGCAATTTATTTTGGTGTCAGAAATTAATTTCTCGGTATACTGTGGTTCGGATTTAAGCTGTAGGTCCCGTTGCTAGTAACCAACTGGTTCTTAGCCACGTAAAATAAGTCTAATCCTTCGGGCCAGCCCTAGGAGAGCTGTTAATCAGCTCAGTGGTCTGGTAAAACTAAGGTATACATAACTTGGTTAATATATGACGAAAAGATCCGGAAGATTGTTGTCATAATTAACTTATTTTTCTCTTTTTTTTAGGTCCAGTATATCCGGATTACTGCTATTTTTAGCTCTGCGTCCGTCAGGTTCGTGTTTACTCTTGCTTTGTTTACTTACTGTGCACGGGAGGTTTTCTTTCAGAGTTGTTCAATAACATGTAATTATTTGGTAAATCAGAATTACTCTTTGATTTTCGTGCGAAGGAAAGACTTAAATTTGCCTAATAACGATAATGATAGTGACGATTATCATGGCGTTTATGGTGTAGTAATCAGAAAAAGATATGATAGTGATTGTATTTATGTAGATTGCTCTATTTATAATAATGATTACGTTTATTTAGTGTGTTCTGTAATTATTATTAAATTAAGTTAAGTGTCCTATAATAATTGTTTATTTAGTTCACGCTTCTCAACGCCACTATTTTCATTTGTAGGAGATTTTGAATATTCGATAAAATCTTGCCCCTTGTTGAACTGCTGCTCGTAAATTGAAATTGTTATTGCTTGGATGCTTTCTGTAAGCAATCACGAATCTCACAAACAAACGGAAGTCTGTTCCCTTTGTTTATAAATCTATACACCAGTTCATTAACGACAAGCGAGAAGAGGCATTTCGGTGATAGTCCTCGAATTAAATGGTGATTGGGTCTGTATTGAATGCATCTGTGGAGGACATTTTCATTTATGCTTTTATAGTTTTCTGTGAAAGAAAACTACTGTGCCGGCTTTGTCTGTCCGCCCTCAGATCTTAAAAACTACTGAGGCTAGATGGCTGCGAATTGGCATGTTGATCACCCACGCTCCAATCATCAAACATACCAAATTGCAGCCCTCTAGCCTCAGTAGTTTTTATTTTATTTAAAGTTGAAGTTAGCCATGATCGTGCTTCTGGCAACGATATAGGACAGGCCACCACAGGGCGGTGGCTAAAGTTTTGTGGGCCGCGGCTCATACAGCAGTATACCGAGACCACAGAAAAATATATCTATTTTCGGTGGCCTTGATTATGCTCTGTAGCAGCTGTTTAGAAAACTCGGTTGCGCCGAAGAGACTTCGGCGCATTTTTTGCTAGTTATTGTCATTTTTGCGACCTTTTAGTTAAGTAGTTGTTTGAACTTGTGGGTAAGAATCTTGACCTTGATGCTGTACTGCATCATGATGTTTCAAGTCCGCTGGTATAATGGTTAGTGCCGTGTCATGCCACTCAGATGTCGCGGGTTCGCGTCTCCCTCAGGGCGATGAAAAACCACTGGCTCTGTATCGTGATCAGTTACTGCTGCAGTGTGGGGTCTGCCGTGGAAGGTTGAAACCAACATTCTTTGGGAATTTGAATTTATTTCAAGTCAGTGACCCCTGCATGCTTGTGCCATGTGAATATCATCTACTGAAATAATAATGATCATAATAATAAACTGAATTTGATCTGTTGTTCTTCGGAAGCATTGTTTTACAAATAGTTTTTTTTAAATTTTTGAACGTCGAATTTGTTGTGCACGTGTGTGTTCCGTAGGCTATAAGAATGTCTCAGTTTTATTTTATTATATATATATATATATATATATATATATATATATATATATATATATATATATATATATATATATATATATTTATATAAAATATTGCAAGGTATTGCTTATTTATTCATGAGTGTACGGCTATTATCTTTTCGTAGGTGTATCTGTTTACGCTCGCACATGAAGTTATTGAATAATTATGCTAATTCACTCGAGGTGCAGTTAATGTCTGTTTATACTTTGTTTCGTATAAACTTACATCTAATGAATTTTGCATTTTGTGAAATATATTAATATATAAACCATTACAAGTTAAAAAAATAAATGACTTAGAACCAAGATGGCAAGAAAGATTCGAAAAAATAAAAAAACACTCCGACGGCCTTTCGTTGTTTGTTTACTAAGGAAAAACTGAATTAACAATAAGTGGAAAAGACGTAATAAAAAAAAACTCGCTCCTATAACAAGCACTAGGCCTCGTTAGAACATGGCATTGATAGCTTTCTGTCCGGACAAACAACGTCCGAAGCAACAAGCAAACAAATAGTCATCGCGTACACGTAATAGGAAGGCCGGAGCCTCGTGATCGCCTCGTTCAGTGACCCTTTGGAGAGAGAGAGAGAGAGAGAGAGAGAGAGAGAGAGAGAGAGAGAGAGAGAGAGAGAGAGAGAGAGAGAGAGAGAGAGAGAGGGGTGTCTCTTGATTCAGGGAGAGATATGTAGAGGGACCTT
>NC_089760.1:34957500-34965000 GCF_040412425.1 Macrobrachium rosenbergii | reverse complement strand
TTTGAGTTTATACACACGTGTCTGCTGCCACCATATATATATATATATATATATATATATATATATATATATATATATATATATATATATATATATATATATATATATATATTTAGCGACATGTAAAAATCACGATCTTTATTCGACCATTCAGTTACTATTTTTATACGTAAATTTTCACCCCGTCAGTGTCGTATCGCAACTGCTACGACTGTGACCCGGCCAAAACATTCCATCAGGGGAAGAAGAGGAAGAAGAAGAAGACCTCTAGAGCTCTAATTTAAAAGCAGAGAACGACTTACCTCCAGCGCCTCTGGCCAAAATACCCGTTACGTAGAGCAGGAGCGTGACTGCTATAAAGAAGTTCTTGGTGTGCCCGCCCATCTTTCTGGACACTTTCGAACTATGGAATAATTATTATATCTTTTGGTTTTGTTGAATGTTCTTTTGGGTGGGGAAGAACGGTCGCGAAACGAAGTTCAGCACTGTCTTTGCATTGTTATGTAGTTTATATTCTCTTGATACCGGTCTGTTGTGATTTTAATTCCGTATGACAGAAAAGCATCACAGACAAAAATATTCTTTTTTTTTTCTGTGTGATTTTCACATGGTCCACAGTTGGTGTAACGAAGCCAAAAATACTATACGGTTATTTACTCAATCTTCATTTAAAGTCACGAATTAGGGATGAGTTTCAATTTTCCTTTTTCTCCAAATCTCTCACCGGAATTTACCTGCGACCGACTTGAGTGAGGTCCCCGCCGGATCGAACGTAAGACGCGTCTCACTCGGATCGCTTCCAAACACCAACTGAGGCTCTCCTCGGTGTCTCACTCGTTCCTCTGGCCTGGCTGGACTGGTCTCTCTCTCTCTCTCTCTCTCTCTCTCTCTCTCTCGTTCCTTTGCCCGCGAATACTTGGAAACTTGGAAAGAAGGAAGGCGCCCGGCGGGGCCCCTAGGGCTCTTTTGGGCGTATTGGAGTCCAGCGGGTCATTTTTAAGACCCTGAGTCAGACCCTACGAAAAAGAATGGCCCCTGCTCCTCTCAACCTCTTTCCCCCTATTTGCTTCTTGTGAATTTAGCAACTTTCTCTCTCTCTCTCTCTCTCTCTCTCTCTCTCTCTCTCTCTCTCTCTCTCTCTCTCTCTCTCTTACTTTCGTTAGATGGCTCTTCCATCCTCCCCGCTCTATTTGATTCTTATGGAAAGCCCACGTATCCTTTTGTGTGTGTATGTGTGTCTATCCCATCCATTTGCTTCTTACAGTATCACAAACATTCTCTTTTTTTTTTTTTGTGTCTCTTTCCCTTTTCCATTACCTCTTGTAAATCCCTGTGCCACTTCGGTCCTTTTTTTAGTTCTCTCCGGAATCGTCCTATTTATCTTGACAAAAGCACAAGTATTAGCTCTGCTTTCCTCTGCCTAGAACTCGCTGTCTCTCCGCTTTGATAAGTGTTTGGCTTTTTGTGTTTTGTGTTTGATGGGAACTTCTTCCATAAATGATGGCACGGTGTACTGCTTGTCTTGTTTTGCTTTTTAAGAAAGTTTTCGTGACGAATGATGTTCTGTTCTGTATAAATTAAACCTTTTTCTGGTACCAGGAATCCTGTATTTGGGAGAGTATAGTGTGTTATTTGTGATTTCGGGGATATCATGCCATAGTGGATAATGTGATACTTTTTGTGGCTTTGTGTATATTACCGATTATTCTTTGCTGTGCCGGCTGTGTTACATACCTGGGCAATGTGTCTTACAAATATCTTGACCGAGTTGACTCACAGGTTTTCCTCTCTGGTAGAAAGACCCGGTTCTGATATTCACCTTGGATTCACTCCAACTCTTTTGTAAGGTCACCGTCATCTGCTTATCCCACTGACATTTCGTAAGCAGTTGCTTGTTGTGAACGCCAGGCTTAGCAGATACTACGTGGAAGTCGTGAGCCTGAGTACCAACCAGTTTGACTGGCACTTCATACCATTCATTTCCAGGATGTGGAATCCCCCAACTTTCATCAGTTCTGTCCAGAACTATTGGAGCTGCCTCTTTTTTATTTTTATTTTTATTTTTTTAAGGGCCATGTGCGTCATCATTAAAAAAAACCGTTAACACCTTTTGAAAGTGACCGAGATTCATTTGGGTGACAGTGTTTATCTGGGTCTCATAACGATTAAGAAGACATTTTGCCTTTTTAAGCATTTATTATAATATATTATGGGATGTTATGTCATTAAGGAAAAGTCCTGTCCCGAAGAAATAGTTGTTTATCGTAAATATTATTATTATTATTATTATTATTATTATTATTATTATTATTATTTAGAAGATGGAACTTCTTCATATGAAACAAGCCTACCAAAGGGGCCAGTGACTTGAAATTCAAGCTTCCAAAGAATATTAAGGTGTTCATTAGGAAGAAGTAAGAGGAGATAAAGGGAAATACAGAAAGAAGAGATCCCACTCACTTAAAAAAAAAAATAAATAAATAGATTAACAAGTAGATAAATATGTATTGAAATGTTATAATCTTAGAATTTGTTACATTTACTGTTACTTTCCAAGAAAAGTAACAGTTTTGCGGCTGTTTTCGCATCCTAATACCGTTATGTTTTATGAATGGTCACCTTGTAATGTAAATAATTTTCTCAAAATTGAAAAGTACTAATAAGACATTTCAATTTACAAATGATTCAGTGATTCAAGTGGTTCAACTTCCTGGTCGTTTTAATTTAGTAATTGTAATTACTGATTCTCTCAAAAAATTTAAATATAAGTTTAATTAAAAATATAAAAATATAGACTGGGAAGAATAGCGTATTAATATAACAGGAATATAGCGAATGCTTATTTTTGCCATATTTATGAAATTATCAGATGCACTACTGTAACCATTTTCGTAAATAGGATCGGCAGCTTATTTTTTATGGTTAATTTATTTGTATAGTGAAAAAGATGCTGTCTATCATGGACAAATTTTTTTTTAGTTAAACAGGATAAAGGCCGCCACTAACGTTCAGTTATTATACCTGTGCAGTTATACCTGCGCGGTTATGCCTTTGCAGGCAAAACTGGACGTTAGTGTGTTTAGTTTTACCTGCCGCCTGTGCAGGCATAACTGCGCACGTATAACTGAATGTTAGTGACGGCCTTTAGAACATTTTATCACTTTTTTTTCTCAGAACTGAGAATTTTTTCACTTTCGCTTATAACCTGACTCGAATTTAGCAAATGCTAGTTTTTACCACATTTTATGATATTATCAGATATACTAGTATTAATCCATTATCATAAATAGTATCGTCAGCTCAGTCTTCAGGATTGATTTATTTGTCAAGTGAAAAAGGTGTTTTCCATTACGGACATTTTTTCAGTCAAACATGATCAGAACATTTTTTCGCATTTTTTTAACGACGAAGAATTTATTTTTTTTCGCTTTGATATCTCGCCCGTCTCCGACATTTTTCGAATTTCTGTACTGTTCTCCACTTTTATTGAGGAACTGCAGTTCATTTTGGTCTTCGGCCGGATCCCGTCTAAATTTCTGGCCGTAATCTCAGAAGCCGCAAATTGTGATTCACCTGGTGTTAATGAACTTCCCAGGAGCTGCTGCCTTGATTGCACATCTCAAGTCGCCTTCCAGCAGGATCTTGGGCTTCCTGTTGTCCGTCACTTTCGTAGTTGGTACCGTTATTTACTTTCGTTGTTTTGCCTCGGACGCATTTTCTATTTTTTGTATTTTTTTTATTTATGCTCTTTCATCAGTTCTGTTGATCTGTTTATCAATTATTCTTGTAAGCTTTCCATCAGCCTTTTTTTATGTTTATTTTTTTATTTATTACATTTAAAGTAATTTGGTATTCTGACTGTTTTTAGGCTTAAAAGTACCATCAGTGGCATTCCTCTTGAAGTTTCTTTTTCATAAATCATAGGTCAAGTTCCATCTTCTTCTAATGGGGCATATATATATATATATATATATATATATATATATATATATATATATATATATATATATATATATATATATATATATATATATATATATATATATATATATATATATATATATATATATATAATATATATATATATATATATATATATATATATATATATATTATATATATATGTATGTATATATATATGAAAATCCTCTGTAATGTAAATAAAATACATAGACCTATAAAACTGTAGTTTGTTATGATACAAAATTTTAACATGCAGCTTTCGTTTAACTTCACTGCTAATGAGGCTCATGATTCAGTGTATAATGGCTACATTATATTTACTCCAGTGGTCATGGTCCTAGTAAGTTTCCCAGTATGCTTTACCAATTCCATGGAAATTTTGTGCTCTTCATAATGTTTACAATTTTTCCAGATCCTTCACTTTAAAACAAACTTTCTTTCTTCGTGGTTTTTGCAGGATATGAGAGTCCTTTGCTCCTAAGTTTCAAAATGTCTATTATCATTTTAGATTTAGCACTATCCGTGATGTCAGTTTGGCCTTATACTTTCAGGGTTTTTAATGTATTAATTATCTCAATAAGTTCCCACTTCTCCTGATCTTAATAACTATTCCATTATATATTATTCTTTGTTCAAAGTGTGCCCCATTATCAGCATTAGGTATCTTTGTAAGTTCAAGTACTCGTTCCTTTTGCACATTCATCATTATTCATGTCTTAAGCAAGTTTTGTGTTGTTTGTTCTCTGTGTTTTGTGGTGTTCGTAATTTTACTTCATTTTCCTATTCACATATTTACATGAATCCGATTATCAAATATCTCTCTGACCCTTACTCCTTACAAGTTTTCCCATTTTCATCTTCCTCTTACAATTTAATTTTACGTTAGAGTAATGGTTGGTTACCGTATCCATATTGAAGCTGTCAGTCATCTGAATTTCTCCACTCCTTTATCAGACCCTCCCCTAATTCGATGTGAGTCCCTCTTCCTTCTCTTCTTACTCCCTCAATCACTGCTTCCTTCTTTCTTCCTCAGTCCCTTCCCCCTTCTCCTTCCCGATATTCTGGCCTCCTTCCTCAGTCCCCCCTTCTTTATTTAACTATAATCCTCAACTCCTTTTCATTATTCCGTCTTCACTTCAACCGCTTGTCATTTCCTCCACCCTTCCTTTTTTCTTCCCTCAGTCCAACCTCTTCCTTTTTATCTGTCAATTCCCCCTCCCTCTTCGCTACCTCGGTATCACCTTCTGTTCTCCTCCAACTTGCATTCTTCCTCCTCCTTCTGCTCCCCCCCCCCCAACCCTTCTCTCTGTCTCGGCTTACTTGATCTCCCTTGACCTCCGTCTGGCCAAGAAGTCATTGCCGTGGTCTTTGACCCTCTCCTCCCTTCCTCCCCCCCCCCACTTTATTCACAGTCTTCCTCTTTGAAATTATGAAGACTTTGTTCATTTCGGGATGCCTTTCTTGCTTCTGTTTACCGTGCTTTCAGCTATTCGCTTAATTATATTTTTTTGTTAGTTTGCTTTCATTCGCTTGGTTTTGTTAGCCTTTTTCGCTCGTCTGCATGTAGTTTTTATATTTTATTCATCATTCTCTCTTTCTCTGATAAAGGAATTACAAAAAGGACCTCAGAATAATAGATGCTGTCTGAAGTGACTGCAGTCGTGGGTAGGTTGATGCAGGAGATCGAAGAGGAGACGGAGATGAATAACGCCCTAATGAAAAGGATTAGCCTAAGTTTGAGATTGCTTGTGCGAGAGGCTGTTGAGGATGCAAGGAGGGCAATGAAGGGGCTGGAGTGTGGAAGGATACCAATATTTGATGGGATTACAAGTGAGATTCTGTGATACAATGGTGGTTGTATGACTTGAGTGGCTGAACCGGATATCAAGGTATATGTGGGCTGGAGAAATGTTATAGAGGAATTATTAAGAGGAATAGTTGTTCCATTATATAAAGGTGAAGGTGTAGAGCTGATTATAAGAACTACAAGGGCATAAATTACTCAAGTATGTCAGAGAAATTTTATGCTAAGGTTTTAATTGAGAAAGTAAGGCAGAATTTAGAAGAACAGTGTTGGTTTAGAAAATGAGGGTGCGTGAGTAAGTATTTGTTATAAAATATTTATGTGAGAACTATGAAAGTAAAGGAAAAATGGTATATGTCATAAATGAACCTAGAAAAAGTTTATGGAATCAACAGATAGGGAATATGGAGGGTACCAAGACACGTAGTACAGAAGAAAAGTTGTTAGGAGGGACCACAAGTTTATATAATGTAAGCAAGGCATGTGATATTATTTGTAGATAGGAGATTAGTTGGTTTGGCGTAGAAATGGGTCTGAGACATTTATACTGGTTTGTCTCAATGGCTTTTTAAAATCTCAATGAATAGAATGATGCAAGAAGTTAGAGTAAGGAGTGTAGAAGTTGGTGCAAAGCCGAGAGTGGTGTCTGGAATTGTTTAAATTGGTTAATGACACATTATTGACTGTGGATAGTGAGGAGAAGTCGCAGAGACTTGTGGGAGAGTTCGAAAGTGTTTACAAAAGGAGAAAAATTAGATTAAATTTGAACAGAAGTTGTAGGATGTGTGTAAAAGATTAGGAAGAAAATCGGAAGGGCCTATGGAAATAATATATGAAGGGATTTTTAAGTCAGCTCTCCTTTATGGGAGTGAAATGTAGATGTTGAATGTAAGTGAAGAAAAATGTTTGACGCTGTTGAGATGAACATACTGTATGTTACGTAGGCCCAACATAACTGAAGGGTTAGAAATGTTGAAATGTGTAGAGCTAATAAAAAGGTCAGCGTAGGCGTAAGAGTGCATCAGTATTTTAGGATAGTTTGGAGATGTTGTAAGAATGGAAGGTGGCAACTTGATAAAAGTGGTGTATGATTATAAACTGTTAGAAGGGAAGAGGAGAGGAAAATCTAGAAATCGCTGAATAGGTGGGCTGAAAGAGCCACTGGAAAAGAAAGCCCTTAATATCTAGGTAACTCTAGAGTTCCAGGAAGATAGTGACGAATTGCCCAGTTTATGTAGAGGGTTCAATCAGTCTTTTATGTAGGTGTATTAGGTGAATAGTATAGTGGAAGTTTTGCGCACTGGGTGATCCTCCACGATTTACCAGCTCAGTTATGAATATAGCAGTGACCTTTTAGTTTAACGAGGTAGCTCCAGAGAAAAACAGTACAATACACTGTAATATTTATGCTCGTCTCATTTTTATATACAATAATGATTGAAGAATGGGTACTTGTTTATTCTTGAAATTACCTGTATGACACATTTCGGTTAAGTGAAATTTTATTAATTAGTTTTAGTTCTTATACCGTAACGGACAGTGAATGCTATTATTATTATTATTATTATTATTATTATTATTATTATTATTATTATTATTATTATTATTATTATTATTATTATTATGTTATAGTCTGGTTGTTATATTTGTAATTTTTTATGGCCCTATTCATCCTCTTGTGCAATAAAGGATTTCGGTGCGACCTTTGAAATCCTTTTTATTTGTCCATAAAT
>NC_089760.1:34937500-34952500 GCF_040412425.1 Macrobrachium rosenbergii | reverse complement strand
TTTTTATTATTTATTTATTCATTATTTTTAGTTTTTTATTTATTCTTATTTTTTATTTATTTTATTTATTTATTTATTTATTTATTTTTATTTTTATTTATTTATTTATTTTATTTATTTATATTTATTTATTTCATTTACTTTTTTATTTATTTATTTTTATTTATATATTTATTTTGATTTAATTAGTTATTTTTATTGTATATATCATTAGAATTACGGAATGGTTCATGATACTTTAACGTAGCATTACAGGGTCCCATAAACTTACGAGCTAAGGCATTATTAAGACTGCCGGCATCATAGTGGCACTGATATTCGGCAATGAAACATCGTGAATCCTTGCGTGAGGAATCGGACCTTCTGCCAAGTGAGTAGGACGCAGGTACCTTGATCTGCAGTCACTTAGGAAGAGGTTCCTTGCCGGTTTAGAGCTTGTGAAAGTTGACCAAACAGGAAAATTTCAATTCAGGGTGATATGTTTTACCCTCTAGAAAGATAGCCCAGGGATGATGGTACTCATGGTGATGATAATGAATATAATGATAATAATGTTAGTATTACCAAAGGTTATGAAGGTGGTGCTCTTGGTAATTGCGATGGAACTGGTTCGTAATAATGAATATTGTAATCACAGTCATTATAGTACTGTAGTGACATTATAACCCAATAAATTAACAGCTGACTTGGTGTTAATCTATCCTTGAACTCTGACTCATCCTTGGTTGTCACTTCATTTCTTATATATGGGTTGTCACTTCATTTTTTATATATGCTTATTGGCTGTTATCTTTTAGTATGCTTACAAGCATTCGCTGTAAATTATCAGGCATTCTTAAGTCGAAAAGGCGCTTCGTAACAAGTGCTAAAGCTGCTGATTAATGTACATTAATTATGGGACTAGATTAACCTAACCTATTATTATTATTATTATTATTATTATTATTATTATTATTATTATTATTATTATTATTATTATTATTACCACCTCAGAAAAATGGATACATGCACATGATCACAGAACGAGGAAGCGCATTGGAATACACTTGGGACTTTCCTATCTTGAAAATTCTTTTGCATATCTAAATAATTTCCGGGTCGTCTTATAAGAGGTACGAACTGGGTTCATGGAGGTAGGGGTCAGAATTCCTTAATATGAACCTCCGCTTCCCCTGCATCGTTTTCATGTACGTAATAGCCATTTGGCGTCGTTGGTATGTCGGTTTTGGTAATTTTGTTCTCATTTTTTTTTGTTTTTTATAATGTTAACCGATAAGCGGCTGTGGCAAAGTTCATTGACCAGTTTGTGAATTGTTTTTACAATACTTAAGAATCTTTGGGATATTGTTTGGTCAGTTCTTTTATAACATAATTCTTGTCATTGAGGTTTTAGTGAGATGTATTATAGTAATATCATATTGTACACAGCTCTATTTCCACTTTTTATCGTTATCTAGCTATTTATCAGAATTGAATAACGGTTATTTGAGTTTTTAGCTCGTCACTAATCAATTTATATAAAATACAATTTGTTCAGACTTTTTAAGTAACGTTATTATTATTGTTGTTGATGTTGTTATTATTATTATTATTATTATTATTATTATTATTAGTAGTAGTAGTAGTAGTAGTAGTAGTAGTAGTAGTAGTAGTAGTAGTAGTAAGTAGTAGTAATAATAATAATAATAATAATAATAATAATAATAATAATATTCAGTGCGCAGTCACATCTTTGGAGCAAGCCACAGAATAGAATGCCCATATTTAAAAAAAAGAGAAAACAGAGAAGAAAGAAAAAAATGCTAAGGTGAATAAACAACGAACAAGTGTATGCATACATAACCAACAATACGAGTCAGGAAAGCCAAGGCAATGGTGCAACCCGCTCTCAAGTTGTATTACAGCCTCCCCGAGAACCACTTTATACCCAGTTTGTGCTCGAGGTTTCTGCGGATGGCGTATCGTAAAAATTGTATTCGGGTATTGCTCTCGTAAGAAAGCCAGTAGAGAAAATGATGAAAAGAACTTCATTGTTGTGGTTACGTAGGCACTCCTTTCTGCATTCAGTGGTATATTTTTACCTGTGCGGGCGTGGAAACGACGACGACGACGACGACGACGAGACAAAAAAAAAAAAAAAGATTGTGGGTAGGGTGGAAGCTACTTGAGGAACTCTCCCGTGTTGGTCTTTTTCAGTTATATGAGATTTTGGAAATAGTAGAAAATAGTATTTCTTTATGGACTAATATCTTGCTGATGCATAGTCATTTGGTTACCCCTGTCATTGGTCTTTGTATTAATAGCATAAAGAAAACAAACACAAGAAACTGTTATGATAGAGAGTAGCCTTTAATGTGAGGAAGCAACTATATTATTGTTAACAAATTTTTCCTTTAAACATTTATTTTAACATTTTTGCCATAGTGAAAAAAAACTTTAAATGCAGATTATGACTTGCAAAGGATGATGACTCTGAAGTAGCAGAATGATTTTGAATTAAAATCAGTTAAAGCAAGATCAAGGTAAACGAGGCTTTGATGAAGAGACATTTCCTTGAACTTTGAATATGATAATATATTAATGGAAGAAGAGAAGTGGCTCTAGAGCCTGCGAGTATACTGGCCAGGGATGGGGATTGCAGTTAAGAGACAAAAACTAGAATCGCTATGGGCCAAGAGGCTTTTCACAGAGGGAGTTGGATTTTAAAAGGCAACCTAGGGCCCAGCTTATGGAAATTATTGGTGAAGAGGTTGATATGGAATGTGGCATTGTATGCACAAGAAACATGACAATTTAAGCAATCAAGGAAGGCCGCCTAGAAAGCTTATAAATATGGGCACGAAGGAAAACATAAGAGCAACAAAGAGGGCTTTAGGATGGCATTGAAGGAGAAGAACTTGATGAGCGCAACCAGATTGAGACAGAAGAACTGGATGAGATACGTAGACCATTGAGGGGAGGGCTTGTAGCTCATTGTTGGCGCACGCTACGTTGCCCTGGAACCCGGCGCTGTCAGTCATACGTCCCCTACGCTCCCGATCCCTTACCTATCCTGCCCCTCACCCGGGGCGGACAAACATGTTTGCAGGAGGAGGGTGGATGTGTCATGTCTCCCCCCCTACCCTCTCGATCCCCTGCTTTCCCCGCCCCCCACCCGGGGCGGACAAACAAGAAAGATCCACTCGGATTTTATTTTTATAGATGACGGGAATGTGGGCAGAAGAGCGAGGTACAAATATTCGTAGAAGGACGAGGCAGACTTGTGGGTAGCAGAGCGAGAGGAAGAGAAAAGAGTAGACTCAGACGTTTCGAATTCAGGTAGGCACTTCATGGAAATGAGGCTGGCGTAGATCGTTGATGACGGATCTGCGATTGATTAGCTCTCGACAAGAACACGAGAGAACATGACGTAACAATAACTTGCTATGTTAAGAAGGCCTTCTCTCCCCACCCCCCCCCAAAAAAAAACCCTGACTGCATCTCTTCAACTCGTAATCAAGGATGTGCGTATGTGATTTTATGTCCTGTATTCACCATCGTGAGTACAAAGACTTGGCAGTCTGGAATGTTGACAAACGAGCGTATAAGCAGAATATTTTAGGCAATTTTTACATGCATTAGAGCAGGGAAAGGTGATGTTGCAGGTAGTCTTTTGATTTTTATTTGGTTATGTTGTCCTTTATATATATATGTTTGTACACACATATATATATATATATATATATATATATATATATATATATATATATATATATATATATATATATATATATATATATATATATATATATATATATTATATATATATATATATATATATATATATATAATTTATATGCATACATTTATCATTATATCCAGTTTCATTAAATGCGTGCATAATCATCCTTACAGTGACTCTAAGAGCACTACAGTTCTATATCTTTAGAAGCAATGACTGGTTCATTCCGTCAGTGCTTACAGTGGCAAACACAATTTTATTACTGTGAATGAAATAAGCAAATCTAGTTTAGTGAATTGGAACCCAATTTTTCATTTACTCGAGGGCGACTACAATTAGTATCAGACCAGACGTTTTAAAATCATTAATAAATAGAACTATTCAATTGTGTATATACATTATATATATATATATATATATATATATATATATATATATATATATATATATATATATATATATATATAATGTATACTTATATATAATGTATTTATTCCTGTATTCCTGTACACCCATGTTAAGGCATTTTTAGCAAGATCTAGAACCGTGTAGACACGATTATACATAGGAGACGGGTTTAATTCTGTCTCTGCATGTAACACCCCTTATGTGCTGTTCTCGTGTCAGTGGATAAACATGGTTGAAGTCTTAGGTATCATGATTTTAGGTTGACAGAAAGACTTCGTAATTATAGTTTAGGTATGAGGTTTCTTATGGCAACAACAACAACAACAACAACAATAATAATAATAATAATAATAATAA
Source organism: Macrobrachium rosenbergii (assembly GCF_040412425.1). Taxonomy (NCBI): domain Eukaryota; kingdom Metazoa; phylum Arthropoda; class Malacostraca; order Decapoda; family Palaemonidae; genus Macrobrachium; species Macrobrachium rosenbergii. The sequence goes on along the minus strand of NC_089760.1, from coordinate 34,948,014 downwards.
TAATAATAATAATAATTATTATTATTATTATTATTATTATTATTATTATTATTATTATTATTATTATTATTATTATTATTATTATTATATGTACTCTGTCGGCTGCTCCGTTCCATTTGTACCCATTGCCGCTCACTATTAACCCCTAAGGTCTGTAGCATTTTCTAAAATTTTATTCTTGGAATGAGATTTTTAGCTTCACGCCTATCGTCAACAGATCGTCCTGATGCCTTCAGTAATAATAATAATAATAATAATAATAATAATAATAATAATAATAATAAATAATTGGTTGTAGTAACTGTCAGAAGGACAATTGAATCTGACCAGGTATTAGACAGAATGAATTAAACAAAAGAGTGCTGTGTCTCTCAGAATGAATTATTGTCGTATCAGGTATCAGTAGGAGTGGCTTAGTATTGCATCAGTCAGAATGAATAAATTGTCATATGAATCATAATGAATTATAGAATCCCATGTATTAGAATAAATTTTCAAAAATTTTTCTCTCAACGTGATTTAATTAATGGATTGTTCTCGTGCTAATGGAACAAGTCTCGAATATTTCAGTATAAATTTTTATATCAGTCCAAATGAACTTTTTTTGTATCAGCTAAAAGTCTAAATGAATTAAAGGTATGTTGTATCATTTAACATTAATTGTTGCTTTTTATCATAGATCCCAGGTCTACGAAGTCTCATAACGAAATTAAAAATTATTATGAAGTAATTTTCCGACAGTAGATGAAAAAGGAAACGGAGATATATCTTTTTACTTTGCGTCGACTTCTAGTCTTCAGTTTTGCAGAGAAATACAGAATACAAAAGGATGATTACGAATTCTAGAATCTAGAATTACCGGAACGAAAAATCTCCCTTCTGTTTCAGTTACATCAGAAGGAAACAGTGTTTTTCCAACTCGTATCTTTCAGTTCTCTTTCTTTTCCCCTCCCCTTAATAGTTTTTCTGGGAAAACGAACACAGAAGATGCTAAAGACATCTAGAATCTAGAATTACAGAGAAAAAACATATTTCTCATTTCGAGTTGCGACCTGGCCAAAAAAAAAAAAAAAAAAACTCGCATCGACGGTGCAACCGAGGGCATTTCCACCGATTTCGGAGGCTCCCTTCTGGAAGAAGATCTTTGTTGCTGGAAAAGATCCGTGTAACTGGCTCCGTTTTAATTAGTCTGCAGCGGGGAGGTTAGTTTGCAATCCAAACAATGCAATGCCTTTGTGTGAGGGGCCGATGCCATTATTGTAGCCTCCCCTGCCCAAGGGAAGGCTTGTTATTCGATACTTGGTAACTGCTACGTTATGTATTGAATGATTTCTCTCTCTCTCTCTCTCTCTCTCTCTCTCTCTCTCTCTCTCTCTCTCTCGCCGCACTTGTTTCGTCGTTCTTCCAGGGTTAATTGGGAGAGAAGAGTGATGTTTCTCTTATTTATTTACTGCTTCAATGGTATTCTCCGTAAGCTTGTTTTCCGGTCATTCAGTTTCCACGGTTTACTTCTTGATATTATTTTAATTTAGAAGAGATGGGCGAGGTTCTTTATATTGATATTCAATGTAATAATCATTCTTACTAATTTTTTTTTGTGGGGGGGGGTTGGTTCTAGCTACGTTTTGTTATATTGTTGTAGCACTGCAAATTATTTTTATTGTAAGGAACGTTATAAGCAGGTCACGTGTATTAACTTATTCAACATTGCAAATGATTTTTATTAAAGGGAACTCCTTTTGTAGGTTATACGTGTTTACTCTTTCAACATTGCAAATTATTTTTATTAAAAGGAACGTTTTCTGCAGCACTTTGCTTGTATTATTCTCATTATTACGTCATTGTTATTATCGGCGTTATTTACTTTTGCAAAAACCTTCGTGGTGTTCTTTATCTACAACATTTCATCAGCCTGAATGCTCTTAGAGAGAGGCAGTACTCTCAGAACAGTCGTAATTTCTCGAGTAATTTATGTTCCTTCCCAGCCTACTTCTTTATTTCCTTCTCAGCCATATTTTATTTTTCTTTCTAAATCAAGAGTAAGAATGTCCTCCGTTGTGTCATGAGCCATGCATGTTTTAGCATTTTTGGTTTCAAAAGAATTTCACTTGAAGAAGTCACTTGAGAAGATGCCAGTTCAAAGGGCCATTTTTGAAGATTTGATCTGTAAAGCTTTTACTGGAAAAGTAGTGTCATTTAAGAAGAGGGTCCTTTAGATGTCACTGAAGTAGGTGTCCTTTTTTGTTTTCATCTGAGATAATCCTGAAATATGGTAGTTTAGATGTCCCTTCAGAAGGTATCATTCGAGATACATCCAAAAGATATCATTATGAAAAGATGTCAAGCAAATGTCATTTAAAAGATGTCACAAAAAGAAAAGTGTTCCTCAAGAATATATCACATGAGAATTCGCCTGGAAATATTCTGCTAGAAAAAACCACTTGAGATATCCTATAACATTTCACACAAACACAGACTAAAAAAATGTCTCTTCTGGCGATGTCACCCCAGATGATTTCATTAAAGCAGTCCTTTAACTGGAATTCTGAAACAGACAACAGCCAGTCTATTTTGACTCCCTAATGACCCCAACCTCCTGCAATATATTCTCCCAAACAAAGGTCGAGAGCGATGCCTGTGTTTGTGTGCCTTAGAAACAAAAGAGGTTAAGGATGAATGGTTCGGCTCATTACCTCCGCGGGAGGTTGCAGAATCCGGGTCGTTTGCAAGGTAACCTTGAATAATGCTTTGCGCAGTGGAGATTTTTCATTTATTTGTTTACTTTTATCAGTTTTGTGGAGGTTTTCGGTGGATTTGGCGTATGTTAGGCACTTTTATATGTAATTATAATTCATTTACGTTTTGGTTATGGCTAGTGATTCATTTCTAACATGAGAAGATCGATGCTGTAAGTCCTGACCTTGGTACGTTATGCGCCTATCCGTAGCTTGGACCTTTAGAGTGCATAACCATTTAGGGTACATTCATGAGAGGCTGATCCCGTAGTGGACGATGACAGACACGAACCTGGAATTTAGTAACCGTAGATTATCATTGATTTACAAAATATATATCGATACACATTGACTTTTGTTGCATAGAGATTGCATTGTGTTTTAAACACCCTCAAGACCCGATTGATTTTCGACTAGAAAAAGCACTTCTCCCTTCCAATTGGAGTTGTAATCGTCACGTATAGCTCTAGAATTACAAGGGTTGTGTGATTAATAGGTTTAATAAGACATTCTCCGTTTCACTTTAGAGTTGCATGTACATATTTTAGTATAGTAATGTAATTGAAATGCCTCGCCTTTTGTTTGAGGCGCTTATATGCCCGAATTTTCTGACATGCATCAGGGAAAAGTATCATGAGATTCCTGGAAAAGCAATTTCCAAAGCTCTTTGTGATCGTCCAGTCTTGATTTTTATGTTTATTCTCTCATGTGCTCCACTGGCTTTCGGGCAGCGCCTGATCAACCTTTCATGCCACAATGTTTTCCCAACTCAGCCCAGTCATGCTAGTCGCGAGTATTAGGTGAATGTGTACTTTTTAAAATTCGTTTTCTTTCTATTTTTTTTCTTTATGTGTGACACCAATTCGATATACAAAGTATATTGTCTATAAAAGATAAGTATAGTGTAGTACACGAAATTCGTATTTAAATAAAGGAAAACAAATTACAAGTACAGATATGCGTAAATCAAAAGTGAAGGTATAAGACGCAATCAGGCCGTAATTTTAACCTTGTATTTCATCAAACAATAACTATAACTAGAATCAACTGAATCTGTTCAACTCCCACAAGTCGATGCAGCCAATCAGCACCAAATTCATGTATTGCTTGTATTCATTTCATTATATTACATATATTGTTTCTTCAGAATCGGATTGAAATACAAATTTGTCACATTATGTTGACATCTGATTTTTAAAAAAGGCCCTAGGTCAGATTTATTTCGTGGGAAAATAATCGTAAGCTCCTAAGGTGAATTTCTAGCAAGTTTCATCGGTCAGAAGAAATCAGATTGACTTAAATGGACCTGTGACCAAGAAAAGTCTTGGGAATAATAATGTGCAAATAATCACCAACCACCAAGATACTCACTTACCAACTCTCATGCAAATGTGATAGAAATAAATGTTTTAATTGACCTGTGACCTTGCAAAATAGGTGAAGGTCAGAAATCTTTTTGAAAAATTATTACCAACCTCCAAGATAAAAATAAAATGGTTCTCAGGATACCTAGCTTGGAATGTTCATCGAAACCAGATAGAAAAAATTAAATTATGACCATTCAGATTACCTTCAACTTTGAGAATTGTAAATAAAAAACTTGGAACGGTGCCACCGACGTATAGTGGTGGTTGAATCCGAAGATATATAGATTTTATTATTACCTTTAAATGGATTTGCATTCTTTACAAAGAGGCAAAGATAAAAACCATAAGATTCCAAAGTATTAAGTTTCATCAAAATCACAGGAAAACGGAAGACACAGAAAGGACAAAATAACGAAAGCAGTACCCTAGAACAGCACGATAATAATAGTAACAATAAGAGAAACAATAGTAATGACGGTGCAAACGAGGTGACTGCCGGAATAACATGCTGAACATGACGCCCTAACACGAATTTAATTATACAGTAACTTGACAACATTGAATAATTACGAATTCCAAACCCTTTGCGAAGTGGAATAGTGGATTGCCGTACCAAGGATGCTAATTGCCTTGATGCAATGTTATGCATATGAATTGTTTAATTGCTTGGAAAGGATTATCCAAACATCCCTCCCTTTACCTTCGCAAGGAAAATGGATTATTGGCGTTGGCCGGATTATTAATAAATATACTTACGCATACACTATATATATATATATATATATATATATATATATATATATATATATATATATATATATATATATATATATATATATATATATATTTACATACATACATACATACATACATATATATATATATATTATATATATATATATATATATATATATACATATATATATATATATATATATATATATATATATATATATATATATATATATATATATATATATATATACATACTTACACACACACACACACAACACTCTCTTGAATGTTTGTGAGCATGTCCAAAATATAATCACCACCGAATGTCAAGTTTTGGAGACTAATTAATGAAACAGATTCCGCCAGATTGTCCATCTTTTTCAATTAACCCTGTTGTAGCATTTTTAACGGCTGCAATTTAGTAAACTCCAAACTTTATCATTAATAAATGCAAATCCTCCGGGTCAGCCTGTCAGAGCTAAATAAATCTGCTCAGTGGTCTGGTTCAACTATTTAATAATAATAATAATAATAATAATAATAATAATAATAATAATAATAATAATAATAATAATAATAATGTCTCGGTTGAATTTTAAATTTGGCTATTCATAGTATTTCCTTTTACTTTAGATATAATTTTTTTTATTGCGTTGAAAATTTGCTTTTATCTTAGCTAGTGGACTAAATATTGTTAAGCCTTCACATATTTCAATGTATATGTTTTTCAGTGCCCCTGCGTTAAAAACGTTTCTTCTACCGTTGACAGAATGTTTTTCTCCTGCCTGAATATCAACCGCGTCCAGTGACCCTTTATCTTTTTTACAAAGTATCTGAAATTTCTTTATCCTAACAGTGAAAGTTATATGTGGGCTCGTGGCGCTCTTCCTTCAGCGCTAATGAAGAATTAGAGGAATTTATTTCTGGTGATAGAAATTCATTTCTCGGTATAATGTGGTTCGGATTCCACAATAAGCTGTAGGTCCCCGTTGCTAGGTAACCAGTTGGTTCTTAGCCACGTAAAATAAATCTAGTCATTCGGGCCAGCCCTGGGAGAGCTGTTAATCAGCTCAGTGGTCTGGTTAAACTAAGATATACGTAACTTTTCTTCCTTAAGCTGAATATTACCCTATTCTTCTATACTCGAATTAGAATTGCATCTCTCACTGTAAAATCACCGAAGATACTAACATTTGGAATTGTAATTGATATTTCTCTTCTCGTGAGTTCGTGTGTCCTTTTCCTCTGGCAGAGCTTTATTGTCTATATCTGTCCAGTTGCCTTAATACCACATTTCCCAGTTCTGTAGTTATTTTGGTCTTTTGCACCCTTTAGCCCGCAGTTGCTGAGTAGACCACCTGAAAATATCATGAGGTGTAATGTTTTCCATTATTTAAGTGGCTGCAGTGCTGCTTTAAAGAACCACTCACCTTTACTTTGATATTGTGCATTTTTAACTTCTCTGTGTTTTTAAATGTCTTCTTATTTTTCTTCGCTTAATCTTACGCCCACCTTCTCACTGGAGATATTCTTTTTTCGCAAGTTGACTACTGTTGCCATTAGAAGTCGCCCTCTTGTTGAATAACAGGCGCAGGTGGGAACATTTTAGAATGATCGAATATCGAATGTATATTATAAATCCACAGTGATCAAATAACATTTATTTAATTTACTCTAGGGGAAGGTTATCTCAATCTTTGGCAGAATTAGTATTTTCATGACTAGAAAATTAGTTTTACGCTGAATATTGCCACCGATTATTTAGGACCTTTCGCACCCCGTCTTGGCCCTCGGTATGTTGTCAGTTTCGAATCTCTGCCTTTTACAAAGTCGGTTACGTGGTCGGGGTTATTCAAGGTCAGCACACGGAGAAGAATGAGAACATGGATAATACAAAATGCAGCTCCATAATTTAGAGCAGTTTTATAATTTTATTACTATATTACTGTTTTGAGCCAGATTACTGTCCATGTTCAAACGAAAATATATTTTTTTTAATCTTAAAATGCAGTGTGAAACTCCTACGCTCTAGTTAAGTATCAAAATTCCTGTACCCTTTACGTGTGGGAGAAAGATTACATTTGATTAGGAGCAAACGTTTGCGAGGTATTGTTCATAAGGAAAGCTAAAATATAAAGAGCCTAATTATTTTAGGAATGACGTCACTGGTTGAAGTAAATTAAGTATCCTCGTATCTGTGGCTTGTAGCGGGTTACGTACCTCATCCAAGAGGAAAGGGCTAATTCATTAGACATAAATATGAGTTCAGTGTAAAGAGTAAATTGATCTGAACTACAAAACGACGAAAGTGGGAATAATGGATGTTTAAGATAATTAGTTATGAGAAGATTTGTTCTCGTAAAATAATGATCTGAAGAAGGGTAAATGCAGATAATATGAGAATTTGTTCACGTAAAATAATGACCTGAAAAAGGATAAATGCAGATAATTCGAGAATTTGTTCACGTAAAATAATGACACGAGGAAGGATAAACGTATATAAAGTGCAAATAGACCAAATGACTAAAAAAATAATCATGCCAAAATGCGTGCTGAAACTGACTGCACCAAATTTCAGTGATTTAGGTCCACGAAGGGAGGGTGGCGGTAAGAATACTAAGTAATACAATCAGAGCATGCGAAAAATAACGGGGGAATTTGATGGAGGAACCAGTTCCCACGATTATCCGACATCGCCTTCGGTAATGACACCTGCGAGGCGTTTTCATACAACCCTTGCCTCTTGAGGGAGGCAGTTCGGCGTCAGGCAAGTCGATACTCTCGGGGTCGTTGTGACTTTGCCAGCGAGCCTTTTGTTAGGAAGAAATTTCTCAGGATAAATGGGGCGTGGGGAAAAGTGGATGGAGGGATGGATGTTAAGAAAAGTAAAATGTGGGAGGAGTAAAATGTAGTGTGTGTATGTAAGTATATGTATGTATGTATATATATATATATATATATATATATATATATATATATATATATATATATATATATATATATATATATATATATACGTATGTATGTATGTGTGGGTCATGGCATATAAATGCATTTATATATATCCATCTATTTAGATTTTATACGTATATAACTACACAATTATTTATATATGAGTGTGCGTGTGCATATGTATGTATATATATACATATATATATGTATATACATACACGCATACATGCATACATACATGCACACGCACACACTCATATAAATAATTGTGTAGGTATATGTGTATAAAATGTGTGTGTGTATATATATATATATATATATATATATATATATATATATATATATATATATATATATATATATATATATATATATAGAGAGAGAGAGAGAGAGAGAGAGAGAGAGAGAGAGAGAGAGAGAGAGAGAGAGAGAGAGAGAGAGAGAGAGAGAGAGAGAGAGAAAGTAGAGTAGATTCGTTGTATTGGGGACTTGAGGAATCGTGCACAGATCATTGTCTTCCATACCCAGGATCGAACTTGTTCCTTCCTTTTGTATGAGAGAGAGAGAGAGAGAGAGACGGGGGGGGGGCCTTCCGGCAATCGCTAGAAGTGTAGTTCCTTTTTTTTTTTTTTTTTTTTTTTTCTTTAGAAACCTTTTTATCGAAGACCTACGAAGCAGTCCGTCAAAGGATTCGCTGGTCTTGTGGCTGAATGAGGAATGTCGTAATTCTTTAGTGAGGAAGGCCACTCACTAGATTGGTGGTAGGAAAGGAAAATATTACCTCGCATTTTCTTCTCTCTCTCTCTCTCTCTCTCTCTCTCTCTCTCTCTCTCTCACACACACACATATATATACTATATATATGTGTGTGTGTGTGTGTGTGTGTGTGTGTGTGTATAGATTTATACAAATGTATAAACAACAAGAAGCTGTAATGTCAAAATATATACATAATTTTTTCGTATAAATTTTATTATTAAATACTTTTCGGTCTAAGTTTATATTTTTCTGTAGTTTTTTAGAGATTCTTTTTAGCTCAAAGACGGATATGTCTACTTAATTGCTTATAAATTGAGACTCCTGTGTCACCAATACTTTGTAGGTGGATGTATGGAAACTCTATTACTTTATCTGAACCACGAATTGCTTTTATAGCTACAGTGACCTGATAACTCAATTTCGCCTTACTCTCTGAATTCACTTCGTCTAAAAGCTCTGAAGCCGAAATAATGATGGCCAGAACGCACGTACTAGAAATGAAGTTAAGGCTGACCAGCTACGCCACGAAGAAGGATAAGAATTTATTTCATCTTATACTTGCACATATATCGTCACTGATTTTGGTAACGTGTCGAATATTTATTTATTTTTATATTTATTTTTTTTTGAGTTATGTGCATCGACGGCGGTGTTATCATTGTCTTCCTGTTTCAGCTTAGTTTCAGTTGTGCCTCTTTCGCCGTATGTCCTGGATGGTGAGAGAGACAGACTTCATACTTTGCTGAAGCCAAATCACTGTCGATGCAATTAGTAAAAAAATTGAAAAAATGCATATTCGACACTTTGTCAAAACAGGGACGATATGTAGAACCGAGACCTATTTCCTGGATAGTCAGAGAGACCGATTTGATATTTGCTGAAACAAGAAGTCAATGATAAAATCACCGTCGAAGTGGAAAAAATTTATATTCGACACTACCAAAAAAAGGGATGATACATAAAATGAAGTCTGTTTCCAACAGAGCAGAAATAAACCCATCCGCATCATGTAATCGAAGAGTAAAATTTGGTTGGTTTTACAAGCTGAAAGTATGAGGAAATCGAGAAATGAAGACGTCCTGGTTTTGATGAACGTGACCAGTCGATTCAGTAAAGCATAAAACGCTTACCTTTTCGTTACGATGAGGGTGGATTTATTTCGGCATCGGTAAATACGTATCTGAATTCGAAGGAGCTCAGTCCTGAGCGGAAATAAAGTCTTCGTGTATTTCCCATTTCGTATTTTAGGGTTTTAAGTTGGAACGTATTTCCAAACATATAAAGAACTCGAATAGACTGAGGTTCTTATGGGTATTAAGCTACATTCTTTATTTGTTAGTGAGTTTTCAATGCATTTTTGCAAAGGATGATATTTCATCATAACACTGATAGAAAAGTAGGATATTATTTAAAAAGAAACTTCGTATTTTAGGGTTTTAAGTTGGAATGTATATCCAAACATATAAAGAACTCGAATAGACTGAGGTTCTTATGGGTATTAAACTACATTCTGGATTTGCTGGTGAGCTTTAAATGCATTTTTGCAAAGGGTGATATTTCATCTTAACAGTGATAGAAAAGGAGGATATTATTTAAAAATAAACTTCTGAACATCTACTTGGTCACATCTGTGAGTCGCTGACTGGACATTGGTCGTCTCTCTCTCTCTCTCTCTCTCTCTCTCTCTCTCTCTCTCTCTCTCTCTCTCTCTCTCTCTCTCTCTCTCTCTCTCTCTCTATCGACGTGGAAAGGCCCAGGGAAGGTATGTGGTGAGAAATTCTTTCGGTATTATTTAGCCACTTTTCAAAGTTGTTGAAATTGTTTTCACATTTTCTAGTTGTGTCACCTGTCTTGTATGTGTATACAGATTGATTGATTTATAGATTTTAGGCATACATTCCAAGCACTGGGGCAACTAAGGCCATTCAGCGCTGAGACGGAAATTGACAGTAAAAGTTTGAAAGGT
>NC_089760.1:34925000-34932500 GCF_040412425.1 Macrobrachium rosenbergii | reverse complement strand
GTGGTATATATATTGTGTATATATATATATTATAGCTTAATGATAAAAACTATTGCCAAGACCAGGAAGAACATTCTTTATTGTACAAGCTTTCGAGGTATAAAACCTCATCATCAGGCTGAAAAAACCGACAAGGATGAGAATCAATAAAATTACAATAAAATGAATTGTCATAATAAATCTTCAGCAAAAATACTAACGAAATATATAAAATGAACAAGTAAATACAAACTAAAAGGGTGAGACGTAAAATAACGAAAAATTAAAAACACAAACATAAAAATATGAAAATAAAACTAAAGTGAAATGTAAACAAACTACCACTCACAAAGTAAAATATTTAACGACCTAATTGAGTACCTACTATGAAATTACACGATGGCTAGTTGAATACCAGACGAGTTGTTGTTCAATTCCGGCTTCATCTTTTTAATAGTCAGCGACTCTGAAATTAAAAGGTCCAGTCTATTTGAACAAAAAGACAGTACCCGAAAATCCAGGTCAGTGATAGGATAGATAGTAGTAAAGTTATTTTTAATTTTTAATTTTTAATTTTTCTAAGAACGATAATAGTATAGTTATTACCAAGCCAGATAAAGGTAGGGGTGTTGTATTAATGAATAGGTCTGATTATTTAGATAAAATTAATGAAATACTCTCTGACAATACAAAATTTAGGATTTTAAATGTAGATATTATGAGTCACATTTTGAAATTAGAAGACAAACTAAATAGGTTGCTTAGAGGTCTGAGAGATAAGATTTGGGAAGCTACATATAGCTCTTTATTTGCTTCAGGGTCTAAGCCTGGTTAATGGTCTGCCTAAGGTACATAAAATAGGAAACCCTTTAAGACCTATTATTTCCTCAATTGGTACCTTTAGTTATAACCTGTCCAAGTTTTTGGTTCGTTTTAAACCCTCTAACTTTAGGTGAATTTAACATATCTAATTCTTCCAAATTTGTTAAAGAATTATGCTCTTTCAATTTTAACCAAGATGTTGTAATGGCTAGTTTCGATGTAACCTCTCTTTTCACCAATGTCCCATTAAAAGAAACAACCGACATTATTCTTAATAATATATGTGAAAACCATTTATCAGTGTTTGGACTTAATAAAATAGACTTGCAAAAATTATTACATTTAGCAACTGCTGATGGCATTTTTACTTTTGATGGTAAATTATATAATCAAATAGATGGAGTAGCTATGGGAAATTCCCTTGGACCTGTATATGCGGATTGCTTCATGGGTTATTGTGAAAGGATTTGGATGTCTGAATGCCCTAGTGCTTTCAAACCTTTGTATTACCGTAGGTATGTAGATGATACTTTCCTTGTGTTTAAGGAATTATCACATGTTGATTTGTTTTTTGAATATTTTAATTCTCGTCACCCTAACATTTCTTTTACTTGTGAGACGGAACAGGATAATAAGTTGTCATTTTTAGATGTACAGGTATACAGAAATAGTGGCAAATTTGAGACCTCTGTTTATAGGAAAAGCACTTTTACTGGCTTGGGATTGAATTACCTCAGTTTTTCGCCAAAGTTGTATAAGATGAACTCAATACGCACTGTGATTAATAGAGCCTACAATGTTTGTTGCGATTTTAATTTATTTCATCAAGATATGGTTTTCTCCAGAATTATTTTTCTGAAAACTCATATCCCATTTTTGTATTTTACAAAGTTCTGAAAAATGTTTTAAATGAAAAGTTTTGTCCCAGACCGGTGTACAGTACTGCTAGTAAAGATGTAAAGTACATTAAATTGCCTTACCTTGGTCATAGTAGCTATATGGTCCGAAAAAAGTTACAAGAAATACTTAAGCATTGTTTCCCTCAAATCAGTTTCCGGTTTGTTTTCTGTAATCCTTTTACAATAAGATCACTTTTGAGAGAGACGCCTACTCTGCCTGTGGACCTTAATTCCTGTGTCGTTTACTTGTTCACTTGTTCGCAGTGTGGTCTGCGATACGTGGGATCTAGTTCCCGCTGGCTCAGACACAGAATTTTGGAACACAGAGGTCTTTCTATTAGAACTAGGTTTCCCTTTCCAAACCACCATTTTCTGCCATTAGAGAACACAGTTTAACACAGGACCATCCTTTCACTGACCTGGATTTTCGGGTACTGTCTTTTTGTTCAAGTAGACTGGACCTTTTAATTTCAGAGTCGCTGACTGTTAAAAAGATGAAGCCGGAATTGAACAACAACTCGTCTGGTATTCAAATAGCTATCGTGTAATTTCATAGTAGGTACTCAATTAGGTCGTTAAATATTTTACTTTGTGAGTGGTAATTTGTTTACATTTCACTTTAGTTTATTATTTTCATATTTTTATGTTTGTGTTTTTAATTTTTCGTTATTTTACGTCTCACCCTTTTAGTTTGTATTTACTTGTTCATTTTATATATTTCGTTAGTATTTTTGATGAAGATTTATTATGACAATTCATTTTATTGTAATTTTATTGATTCTCATCCTTGTCGGTTTTTTCAGCCTGATGATGAGGTTTTATACCTCGAAAGCTTGTACAATAAAGAATGTTCTTCCTGGTCTTGGCAATATTATTTATCATTAAGCTAAGATTTCCAAGTAGCCGCCCAATTACCGAGTATATATTATATATATACATACATACATACATATATTTATATATGTGCATATGTATATATATATATATATATATACGTGTGTATGTGTTGTTATGTTGGTAGTCTTGAATGCCGCAATAAATTTTTACTTGAATCAGATATCACTATAGCTGCCAAGTAATTAAAACAAATATGAAAGTATTATAATTATGTGAAAAGTTTCTAATGTACGTAAAGGAATGACACTTAAAACCTCCTGATGTCGTTTTTGTTCAAATGAAGTAATTCCTATAGTTTTTAGTCGTATTAATGCCTTTTGAAACTAGCATCCAATGGGGATAATGGGATCCAGAGAGTAATTATCATTCTTAATTGAAAATTAGCCGTTCATTTTATGCTGCTATAGAAAAATTTAGATTAATTGCCGAGATGAAAGACTATTTAAAAATGAATCCCATGAGTTTTAATTCAATTTCCTCGTAACTGGATGTGACTAATCATACGCATATATATATATATATATATATATATATATATATATATATATATATATATATATATATATATATATATATATATATATAGATATATATATATATATATATATATATATATATATATATATATATATATATATATATATGTGTGTGTGTGTGTGTGTGTGTGTCTGTATATTAAAATGTATCGTGGGAAAACTGTCGGAATGTTGATGATTTTTAGATAATACGGTACTGCTTGCGGGTAGTGAAGTGAAATGGGTAATGGAAGAATAACAGAACAGGTGAGTCACATAATATGTGAAGAAAAGAGTGTGCGTGCGTGTTTTTTTGTGTGTGTGTGTGTGTGTGTTTGTGGGTGTGTGTGTGTGTGTGTGTGTGTGCAAATATTGTCGTGAAATATGAAATTTTTACTGTAAGCCAGATTGGAAATGTATGAAGGAATTATTGAACCAACTCTCTTTTATGGAAGTACAATGTGATTTGTGAACGACAAATTAAGTGTTTATTTAGTATATGTTGGTATATGAATAAGTGAAAAGGGGAGAAATATGATGATATGTAGAAGTGGTACGAAGTTTATTGTAGGTGAAGGGATGGATCAGTGTTTGAGATGGTTTGGTCATATGGAAAGAATGTATAGTGTATAACTCGGAAGAGTTAAGAGGGAGGAGGAGAGGAAGACATAGAAATGCTGAATAGTAATGTGAATGAAGTGGTAGAAACGAAAAGCATTCATTTCCAGGAATCTGAAGAGTACATGAAAGATAGAAATGAATGGGGCAGTTTGAGTATGGGAATTTGATGTGCTGCTAATGAGCCTTTTTTTTGTAGGTGTGTCAAGTGACTAATGTTGTGACAGTTTTCTGGACTTCGAGTAATCCGCATATAATACACAAACTCAGGGGCGTCTACATTTTATTTCATTTCAACAGCGTCTACATTTCTCATTTTGTTCAACATTTCTAAAGTTCGCTCCCGTAAAAAAAGAGTTAGCTCACGAATCCCTTTATATAATGCATATATTGTTTGCAAAGAACTTCTCTTCTAACATTTTGCAGAGATCCTTTCATCATCCTTTGTTTCTTCGTTACTTATCTTACCGTAACCAGTTATATTAACTCCCAAGTCAATGATTCCACTCTTCCCACTCTTATAATGTCATTCATTTCTACAGCAGCCTGGTTTCCATTTACCCTCATTACCTTAATCCTGCTAGCATTCATCTTCAACTCCTTTCTCGTTCAGATAGTATAAAACTAATTTACCATACTTTACAGTTTCTCTTCACGGTCGCCAACTCCAGCCACTCCAGCCTCCATTCACTATCCCTTTTTTCACCCAAACTTTATACCTATTGCACTCCTTTCTTTAACTTCTCTCATTGCATTGTCTCTTCTTCAGTGTTATCATTAGCTTTACCCAAATCCATGCCACACACAGTAAATCACCTTGACTCCAGTGCGAGAGCAAACCATTAGTCACCATACGTTCCTCCTTTGTCTAAGCGCATACTACCCCTCCCTTATAAATCATGTAATCTGTCTTACACAACCATAATTCTACCATAAACCTTCCCCAGTACACACACACACACACCAAGGAAATTTCCTGGTTTGATTCCCGAGCGAGCTGGAGCACTTTCAAGTCAGTTCTGTTAAATCCCGTCATGTCTCTAGTGACCTCAGCAGTGAATTATGTACCAGAAGACTTACAGAGAACCGGAAGGTAAGGTTAATGCCTACTGCCACGCTTCCTCTAAGGGGATAAGGCGTGTGAGGTGTGTGTGTATATATATATATATATATATATATATATATATATATATATATATATATATATATATATATATATATATATATATATATATATATATATATGTGTGTGTGTGTGTGTTTGTATGAAACTTAATGAATAGAAATAATGTATTTATGAAAAGTTTTCTCTCGGCTCAAAGGGAAGAGTCGTCTCTCTCTCTCTCTCTCTCTCTCTCTCTCTCTCTCTCTCTCTCTCTCTCTCTCTCTCTCTCTCTCCTGAGAAGTAGACTACCGCCATTGTGTGTCGTGATGTCCACTTAGCGTTGGGATTGCTTTTTGTGATTTTGTCCTTAAAGAAGCTTACGTTCCGGCTTTCGTGCGAAAATTGTCGGCTGCCTTGTATCTTTTGTATTTCAGTTCTATTTTCGGATTTTACTCTAAGTGAAGAAAGAGTTTATTATTATTATTAAGCCTATTCGTTCCCTTCTTTATTAATTTCTAATTATTACGAAATCAGTTTAACAAGACCACAGAGTCACACTCTGGGCTACCCAGGAGCTGGCCCCCCAGTTTTTTTTTTAAAGTTAAGCGAAACTTGGAGCAAGACAAAGTTTAAGAAGTTGGACAGCCAGGGCGGAAGAGATCAAAGTTAACGAAGGGCAATCAAGACAGGAAGCAAGTCAGCCTAGATGAAGAGGACCATTAGTACACCTTCAAGTCGCACTGCAGGCGATACTCACATGAAATATTCTTCATTGCCTCATTATTCGTTGTTGTCGTCATTAGCATTGAAGTTACCCGTGTTAACAAAAGTTTTTCTTGAGAGAGAATTGCTTGAATTGCTACAGGATAAGAAGTACGTCGGTTTATATGCTTGTTTTACAATGATTGCGGTTGCAAGCCTCATGGCCCCGCCCCTTATTGCCTTTTCCTTATAGTCATGAGGGATTTGGGAAGACAAAGAAAGGGCACCGTGTTGTTAAAGTTATTTGTGTTATATATTTAGCTAGGTAGTTATTATTATTCTTATTATATAACTCTGTTCACCCAAGTAACTCAAGTTAATTACACCCTAAAGTTTTTATTATAATTATTATTTAACTGCATTCACAAATATAAGTTGATTACATCCTAATTTTTTTTTAACTTACGAATTATAGTTATTTGATTCACCCTAAAATGTGTAGGAGGACTATAAAATATACCCGTAAAGAAATGACTAGACATGTTCACTTATGCGATTTCGCTCTGTCAGAATTGAGTTAATCATGTTTAGTTATTTGAAAGAGAAATGCTGGAGCCACAGAATGAGGGCTGTGAATAATATATAACATCTCACAAATATCCTCTACAGATGTAATTTAGTACGTGGCGTTCATACCACGTATCTAGGGCTTTAATCGTACATTAGGCTGATTTACATAACATTGTGTACTTCATAAAGAAATAAGAATTATGCAACGAATGCAAATACTCCGGAACGAAGTAAAATATGGTAATTACAATGGTAAACAGTGAACAGCAAAATGATTCGAGTTATTGCAGTTCCCGTTGATCTCCGAGTTCCTCCAATGCAAACCTTTGTTGTTGTTGTTGTTTTTTTTTATGCAGTTTAATTATTCAGAGAATTCAAGGAATTTATGAGAATTCAGGGAATTTGTTTGGCACGGCTTTGTTTCAGTCGAGATTAAGAGGGGATTGTGCGATGGATGGAGCCTGAGATATCTGCTGCTCTCAGGATGGTCGACGCCAGGGAGGAGGAGGAGGAGGAGGAGGAGGACAAGGAGGAGGACGAGGACGAGGACGAGGACGAGGAGGAAGAGGAGGAGGAGGATCCAGAGTAGGCAATTAGTAAACAGTGCTTGAACAAAAGGGTCATACCGGCCCCTTTTGGGCTCCAGCTTGCCTCTCACGTTAAGAGCTAATGACCTTCCCTAGATCTCTCTCCCACCGCCTTTCATCTTCCCTGACGGAATCGGCTTGTGTCGTCCTGTAATTCTAAATACTCTCTCTCTCTCTCTCTCTCTCTCTCTCTCTCTCTCTCTCTCTCTCTCTCTCTCTCTCTCATCTACTCCTTCACACACCTACATTCGCTCACACACACGTCCGCGAAGGGTGGTTTCCTCTTCGACTTCAACCTCACGTCGAATCCTTAGATTTCTCCTTTCCCTCTCACCCTCTTCCTCCTTCTTCTCCTCCTCCTCCTCCTCTCACCTCCCCCTCCTTTCCTCAGCACCCTTTCCTCCTCCTCCTCCTCCTCTATTCAGGGTTAGGAAACCTTTCAGCTTTGTTCACAACCCACCATCGGTTTCCCTCTCGACGTCAAAGCTCTTGACTCGCCACTGCCTCAGCCCACCTCAACCTATCCTTCAACTTCAACAGCCATTTCCTGATGGTATTCCCTGCAATGATGGTAGACTAACCATCTTCATTAGTCGTGGCTTCGCTCCATTAACTGCCTGCCTTCCCCCTTTTCCAGCGAGACTCCTCTTTTTTTTTTTTTTTTTTTTTTTTTTTTTTTTTGCAGCTCATTTTCTTCTCCTCTGTCACGTGCTTTGGACGCTGGACGGTCACTTACACTTGCATTGTTGTGCGGTTTCCTCGGTTTTTGTTGGCCGATATATTTCTTGTATGTAGAGTGAATGACA
>NC_089760.1:34915000-34922500 GCF_040412425.1 Macrobrachium rosenbergii | reverse complement strand
TTGCATAGCGCTCTTAAAGTAGTATTTCGGCATCTCAAACTTTAGACCGTCGCGTCGGCGTCAATAATACCCCCAGAAAGACCTCTCCCACCTTTGCAACAAAGGGGATGAAAAACTATTTTGGTAGTGACCGACCCTAATTATTGGGGGAAAGGGAAATTAGAAAAAGAGCGAAATGGTAAATACGCCACGGGAGTTTAATTCAACTCCCTCAAATACCAAAGTTAGGGAGTTTACGATTTAGTGATATCCTAGTGATTTTTTTTTATTTAGTGTTCAGTTCGGTGCTGTAAATTGTAAGCGAGACGGAAGATCAAAATACCTTCCGTAATCAAGCTAGGTCTTCGTTGTGAAAGAGAGAGAGAGAGAGAGAGAGAGAGAGAGAGAGAGAGAGAGAGAGAGAGAGAGAGAGAGAGAGAGAGAGAGAAATTGCCAAAACAGGGGTGTTCCCTTCTAGAAAGAAAAGGGGAAAAATTACCTGCTGAAGTTTAGCCCCTGTAGGAGAGAGAGAGAGAGAGAGAGAGAGAGAGAGAGAGAGAGAGAGAGAGAGAGAGAGAGAGAGAGAGAGAGAGAGAGACTATGCTTTGAGAGTGAGAAAGAAAAAATATACAATAAGAATATATTCCTCAGGAAAAGTTTAATTATCGGTTTCGTGACAGAAAGAGAGAGAGAGAGACACTATGCTTTGAGAGTGAGAAAGAGACAAATATATGAAGAAATAGATTCCTCAGGAATAGTTTCATTGTAGGTCTCGTGCCAAAGTCTTTCATACTTGGAACGGCCACTGGTAATTGTCTTGAGACTGGGGCTCATTAAAAAATGTTATATCGGATAAAAGACAATTATGCGTCATTACGTAATTGTTCTGGCTCCCGGACTGGCTATTAAAATGAATGAAAGCGTCGAAAGACTTCTAGACGGTAATAAGGGTAATGATGGAAAAAAAATTGTGAGCTCATGCCTCATGGGACGAGAATTTTGAAATGTCAGCAAGGAGTCTTTTATGCTAGCATGTGCATGTACAAAATCAGTTGTTGGTTGGTATGAGTCCGTAGGTCCACACCATGCCCAGGGCTCATGTAGGGTAAGACTCTGTGCTGTCTACAAAACTTTTTATGTCAGAACAGAAAACTAACTCATAGATGGAGAATTCTCTCCCACCTGTTACCGCTAATTCGTTTGCACTCAAACAATTTCCTGGAATGTTAAAATTCATGACATTTCTTTTATTGCAACTTTTAACTTTAAATGGTCATTTGCTAGGTGTCAATTAAATTCCCCTGAAGTTATATTATCGGTAACTGCTTGAATACAAAAACTCCACCACATTCTTTACTGAAATAGAAAATGTCGTCTTTAACGTAATTGCTTTGATGGCCAAGTTTGATGTGATGTGAATAATTGCTTAGAATGCGACACATGTTGAAACTACAAATATATAGTTACTGTTGGTAATGAAAGACTAAACCAGTATGAACAGGACAGAAATATTGTAGAGACCATACTTAACATTACTGTATCTTTAGATACACAACTATATTAGCTATATAATGTCGTGTTGAATGTATTTGGAAATATGTTACCAAAAATAAGCCATTTACTGATTAATTCAGCGTTTACTGCTGAATGAATGAATAGTTTTTTATTAGAAAGATTCCTGAGCCTCGTAGTTGCTTCTCTCACCCATTTGAAAGCCTCCTCACTGGCTCGTGGGCGGTAGCGTTAATTTAGCACGCTTCCTCGTGCTTCCATGATGTTAAAAGCCATTGTATACAAACGCTTGTGCCATTTTGTGGGACCAACACTTTGTAGTTCCTTCTCCCATTTTCTCCTGAGACTTTCGAATCATGGCCTCTACCTGTACTTTAGAAATCTGTGGTCTGTCCATGCGAACTTTCGCACCACATCATCATATCTTTATTACCTGCGAATATCTGCACTCTTCAGTCTTTTATAATTTTAACACTGCCCTACCTACTCCATATCCACAAAGATATGGTTCATCCATTTTACCGTAATTTCTTAACGTTTTTTCCGATGACATTCTTCGTGCATTCTGTCACTTCCGCAGCGTTAATACTGTCTCCTTTCCATCACTTACTTCATGATAACCTCTTGCTTTTTATCATTGGTCTTTACATTTGAACCACTCCCAAGTATATCAGTGAGTCAAATACTTGCATGTTGTCAGAGTCCATACACTTTCATCACTCCATTTTCCTGGTATCCGTTTATTTTTAACACTTTTTCCTGCTGTATTAACTGGTAGTTTCTCTTACACATTTTCTTAATCTTTCACCAATGTATGCAACATTTATACAGTGAGTAACAATGTATCCTCCACAAACATCTGCTGTATCTTCTATTCAGATATATATATTTTTATTAATTTAACAGACTGGGAGATATTACATACCCTTTCTCCGACCAGCTTTTGCACTTTTCCGTCCACATCTTACGCCTTTGTTCAAGATCTCTTACTGCCATTCCTTAATAAATTCGTGATGAATAATTATTTTCCCGTAAGCTTTCTAACTTTAAAAATGGAGTTCCCTGTAAAAAGTACACCCGACGCCATATATCCGTATACTGCATGCTATGTCTATCATGTGCAGTGTAAGGGAGAAGTATGTAGACGGCATAATTAACCGTGACTTATAAATACTTTTCCCATCACTTCCAAACTTCTCGCATAACTCTCATAAAAGGATTAATTCACATGCTCACTTTCTTGATTAAACCAGGGCCGTATATTTTGTGTTCCTGTGTATGTGTGCGTGTGTGTATTTCTGTGTGTGTGTTTGTGTGCGTTTGTGTGTGAGCATGAGCAAAGCATAATTTGAATCAGGCTTCGCTGTGAGGACGTCTTGCAAGTTAAGCCACTTAATTACTGAACTACAGTACTAGGAACCATAGGCGATGTCGCATGTTTCCGACGGGGAAGTTCTCCCGGCTAACATTTCGTTATTACTAGTGTAGGACTTGAACACTTGTGAAAGGCGTAAATCACGGTTTTCCGCACGTACCCTTTGGAATAATATCCCAGCAGGCAACTGGGAACAAAGGCGCGGTAGTGTTAATCGTATTGTTTTCATACATTCATGTGGTACCTTGCGTATTCTAGATATCTCCTCATAGTGAAAACTAAAGTAAATTCCACTTTTAGTGTGTTTTAGGAAGTGCAATTGCCAGTTAGGTAGTTATGTTAACGTATACTTGTTAAGCACATTCAGTATACCCATCATATGAACAAGACAGCCTCTGTACATGTCACACCCATTGGTCTCGTATTAAGACTTGCGAAGCCTTTAAATATTACCGAATATTATGATACCTGGATAACCGTTATAATAAATATCTTCAAACTTATGCATGCGTACAAGATCCTGTGTATATCTAACACACCAAGATGTTTCTTTATCTAGATATTAAATGTAATACACATCTACATATTCATACGTACAGGATATTGTGTATGTTGATATCTTGTTGTAGAGAACAATTATAGAAGGGCAGATATACCTCCCTTTATAATTGGAGAATAATTTCCCAAATCAGTGTAGGTCAGAAACCCATGTGAGGGGAAGTCAGTTCTCTCTCTCTCTCTCTCTCTCTCTCTCTCTCTCTCTCTCTCTCTCTCTCTCTCTCTCTCTCTCTGTTAGTCTGGGTCGATTTCTGTATTGAATCGATTCCTTTTAAACCATATAAACTGGAATTTTTTTCACGTTTTAAGAGTTATAGTGAATGTTTAATTATTTGTTTTTGTTTAGCCCTGATAATAAAATATACTTCGTGAACAGTTAAATATGTAAGTTAAATATATCTTATAGGCTTTAATGAAGGCTGAAACCAAGACTTGTACTGTGAGTTAAATCCTCCGTGAAAGAACTGCCAGAAGTTTGAAGTTTCCATGGAAAGTACAGGAATATCGCCTATAAGGAAATTCGTCAAGTATGGCCCAAAAGCCTGAGAGCCAGTCACCATTCTTCTGGAATCAAATCTTAGCCGCACTGGGAGTGATTAAGAAGGCTTAATTAGGGAAAGTCAGAGATTCGTTATCATCCTGTTTGCATGAAGGGTCCGCAGATGGATCAGGACTGCTTTTGAGATCCCGAAATAAAAAGATTAAATTCAAAACGGAGTCTTAGTGATGAAGAAGTTTGTGATTAAATGTGATTTCTGGTTTGTGCAGTTTTTTTAAGTCCTGAAATTATCAGGTTGTTTTATATTCTGCTGTGTACTAATAGTAATAACTTGAGGTCCTGTAATTGTATACCTTATTTAGCGCAAGTATCGTTCAGTAATGATCCTTCAAGGCATGTACAAGATCAAACTTGGAATAGCTGTGTATTGTTATTCCTCCTGATTTGTAATGTCCTCACGGCTGTAAGACAATTTTATGCCCACATTTCATCGTACTTATTTGCAAAATAAAAATTAAAAACGGAGCTGTCTGTAATTTTTTTATGAACTATCCCCATTGATTTTTTCGGGGTGTGAAAACATTTCTGATCAACAGATTTTCAAAATAAGTTTCATTATTTGACCATGATAATGTAACTTTCAATGAAGAAAGCTTTATGTGCCAAAAAAGTTATATGAAAATGCAATAGTGTATTTTGATATAAAAACGTCTGTGACTTCGAAAAATAGGTCAAGGTTATTCCCCCGGGGTCAAAAGAGATAAGGCTTATTCGGTGAAGGGAGGCGGGGGGGAGGGGGAACCTGTTTAGGATAACAAGATCTGAAAGAAATTTAAAAACTTGACTCAAAAAGAAGAAATTTTATGAGATGATGAAGATGAATAATGATGAAGATTAAACAAGATCTTTTTCTTTTACGTGAATGTTGGTATGTTGTTAAAAATGCACTTAAAATCCTTAAGGTTCATATCATTGTCAGGGGGGAATGAAAGTAGACTGCACAAGAGAAGGGCCGCATTCTGTCCTTTTCTTGAAAAACGGGGATTGTAATAAATATGAAAGAAATAGTTTTACTATTATTGCGCCAAATAAGCTAACATTTCTGCCCTCTTATTTCGATTATATTAGTAGAAAATATATTATTTCTAATATTTTTTTACAAATATTATTGCACCAAATAAACTGTCATTTCTGCCCTCTTATTTCGATTATATTTGTAAAAAATATATTATTTCTAATATGTTTTTTACAAATATAATAAATAACAGGGCAGAGATGATAGTTTTTTGTAAAAAATATGTTATTTCTAATATATTTTTTACAAATATAATCGAAATAAGAGGGCAGAAATGATTGTTTATTTGGTGCAATAATAGCAACAGTATTTCTTCCATATTTCATATTTATTGTAATCCCTGTTTTTCAGGAAATAATACTGTTATTATTGCATCAAATAAACTGGCAATTCTGCCCCCTTATTCGATTATATTTGGAAATTCTCCTGCATCAGCAAAACGGCAACGCAGGCGACCCAGCGCAAGAGACGAGGGACACCAGCAACGTGGCATTAGGTTTCTTGAATTTGGGCCCTACAAAAAGAGGCCAAAAAAATTATGGACCAAATTGGGTTTCGAGGATGGAAACGTGCTCCAAGCGAGAGTATGATCCGGAAAAAGTATTGGTTTCGGAGTTGAAACTCGAGGGTAACACCGGAAATTGAGTTTTAAAAACTCGTGGGGAATTTTATCTTTTAGGGCGAAAATAATTTTGCGTTTTCTCGGATAAATGAAAATGTATGTGAATGCATGAATAGAAATGCGAGGTGAACGAAGTATTTTCTTGCTATTCAGAGAAAGTAAGTGAAGGAGAATACACAGATAAGTAGATGAATGAATAAGGAAAACGATTGGATTGATAGTATAAGTACAAAGGAAATAAAAATTAAAAAGTCAGTATTTAAGTGATTATCACAACCCTATCCAAATTTATATTTTATTCAGCTTTCACCCTTTTTACCCAAGAGGTATGACTCATCCGATTTTCAAGACAGCTGGATTTGTAAGTTAGTTAAAGTTGATAGGTTCTTGCCCTTGACCCCATCTTGATCTTACAAAAAACGAGGAACCTCGCTTCGGTTGGCAACATACTATGCTTGCCTTGGGGATAGACCATTCCATGGTTGGTAGCGTCTGTTGTTCCAAACCAGTCATGCAACCAGGTATTGACCCAGGTCAGTCTGTCGCTTACACACACACACACACACACACACACACACACACACACACACACACACACACACACACACACACACAATGAACTCTTAACTACTCGATTTTCTCACTACCACATGAAGAGGCATTATCGTTTATTTCTGAGCTGATTGAAGGCTTGTAGTGCTTTCTAGTGCTATCCTACTGGGATGGTTTTTCTTAACATACCTTTTCGTTCTTTCCGTCTATTACCCCCCTTCAAGCCCCCTCTTTCCATACCCATCCATGTGCAGATGATTGCACTCTTCACAAATAGTCCTTCTTTCCATCTGTGTCCTCTTCAGAAGTTTGTTTTCAATATAGTTAAGCATAGTTGATACTATTAATGCACGTCTACAAGTATCAGAATGGGACAGATGAGACTTGGTTGGTGTTAATGCTTCTAATCTAATCAGTTTCCGACTTTTGAATGTTTATAAATTTACAAACTGATTCCCTTAAAATCTGTCAAGATTTTAGGATTAGAAGTAGATAGCATATCGTGAAAGAATTTAATTTTGAGTCTGACCACTCGTGCTTAAGAGTTGTGTGGACTCTTAGATGCCACTTGTATTTCCCCTCAGAACAATTCCATCTCACTGATGTTGTACTTTTTCATCTTGGTATGTAATATTATTTTAGGACCTAGAGTGGCTCTCCACATACTGTTATTCTTGGTTAGGTTGAATTAGTGGTTTTCCCATCCAAAACAGTTTTAACCAGTATGATCAGTCCTACATATCATTTATTTCCATAATGTTTGATTATTCGCCTTTATGTTTACTTCTTGTGTAACTTTAACACTATTTTTATGTAGGTTTATCGTCACTTAATGATGAAAACACACTTTAGCAGCATGACTGGGCTCTTTCTTGAACGACCAAGGCTATCTCGATTTGTTCAAAGTTAAAAAAACCTGGTAATTTTTTAGTTTATTAAATATTTGCCATAGATGCATGCCGTACATGCTGAATTAAGTTATCTAGTGACGTGTAATATAAAACCTTCTTATTGCGAATTTAGTCGTGTTCCTTTTTACTGTGGGTAAAAAGAATGTGACATGAAGTTCCCTAACTTGAACCGTTTACTGTTTCAAGTGAAGAAACTAAATTCTACTGAGGGAGAGACAGACAGACAGACAGACAGAAACTCCAGTGTTCATTCTGGAACGTACGAGTAGGAAAAGAGAGGAAATGTTTTTTAAAGTTGCCGATGTTTTGGGGAGTTGGGTACAGTTAAGAGCTTAAGGACTTGCTGCTAATGGAATAGAAAGAGAGAGAGAGAGAGAGAGAGAGAGAGAGAGAGAGAGAGAGAGAGAGAGAGAGAGA
>NC_089760.1:34902500-34905000 GCF_040412425.1 Macrobrachium rosenbergii | reverse complement strand
CTTAAGGGCATTTATTATTAGCTTAACTTTCCTAAATGGAATTGGATCACTTGACGGCTGTAGATATTATTTCTGAATCACTCACGTAACAGTGATCGATTCGCTGATTATAAGTCTTAAGTAGGAACAAGAAATGGTTCCCTGCTACTGACACTTAGGGAACTATAGCTTTTCCTTCTTTCTGTTCTTCATCGCAACTTCTGCGTGGCTAAATGGAGTGCAGTCAGTCTTAATCAAAAGACAGCCCTTCAGGTTTAGATATGCATGAAGGAAGGGATTGTCCGTTTGTATGTCTTTCAGCGTATGCCTCACAATTTCATTGTAACCCCTTTTAAACGGTTGAAAGGATTCCAGTCTGACGTAGTTAAAGTTAGACTGTCATGTATAATTGTGTTGTATGGAGATTGTCTGTATCTGTCCATCAACCTCTTGTCATACTGTCACACGTTTCTTCTCATGCAACTCCTCTTTCGTAGTTGATGGGATTTTATTCAATTTTGGCCAGTTTGTAGAACATAAAACATAGACGTACATGGTGAAAATTTGATCCACCTTTCCATCTGTTTGTATGTCAGTGTGTCCGTCAGGCTTACCTTGTCATCACACCTCATCTTACTGGTTAAAAGTTAATTCGTCAAACTAGGTATAAAGGTGGACCATCGTGCATAAATGTGCATGAATGGAGATCGAATTTGTGTGTACCTGTCAGAGTAAGTTGTTTGACTTATCTTTTCATTGCAACTTTTACATAGTTGAAGGGATTTCAGTCATACATAGATGTGAATGAAGGTATATTATTCGTTTGTGCAGAGAGAGAGAGAGAGAGAGAGAGAGAGAGAGAGAGAGAGAGAGAGAGAGAGAGAGAGAGAGAGAGAGAGGGGGAACCTAACCTCCGGGAAAAGTATAGACCGATGCCTTTAAAACAGGCTATACAACTCAAGGAAACAAAAGAAGGGAGAGAATTCAAGCTATGAACTTACATTAGGTCTTAACTTGTTCAATTGAATTAATTAGTAGAAATGATATAGAGATATTTTTGTAGGGACTACAAATACTATATAATTAAACTGAAGGTTAAGATCTGATCAATTTTTTCTGTTAATAGATGCGAAATTATTCGTATTTAGATTTTTGTAATATATAGTTGTGAGTGTAATTGACGATTTTGATACTTCCGCACGCTTGTAATCATGTTTACCCCAGAATCCCGAGTATTGATCGGAGATTTCAACTATAATGAGATAGGTATCATTCTGTTCTCTTGTTAAGCATTCTTATCATTTAACTTTTTTTTTTTTTTGTGTGTTTGAATTCAGATGTTAGTGTTACTTTTTTTATACTTATCATTTTCTCCAGTTTTTAATTTACGAAAATGCTAAGGTTCGTTTTAGGGATAGCCTGCCTTCAACTGCAAACCTAAAACAGGCGTAGTTCATGAAAGATGTGGTGTTAAGTCAGAAGTTTATCGCTGTAGAAGAATTGATAGGTCATGCATATATTTTAACAAAGAATTTTTTTCCTGTGAATGGATTGAATATGACAAGTGTAATCAACAATCAGTTGAAATAATGCCGTAAACCTACAATATCATGAATTTATTAGTTTATACTGAAATACGTTTTCTTTAAACGGCCTTGCAAGAGTAGAAAACAACACTGATATTGCAGGGGACACTTAGTATAAGGAAGTACCACTCTACAACAGTAACAGTCAGCAGTAATGTACCAAGTGTTTTGACGTGGGTCACAAATGAGAGACACGCTAGCAGAATGGTAAAATGGTAAAAAGAAAAATTGTTAAAGGGTTGTAAGGAAAGAGACAATCCGGTGACAAACAGAAACCACATAGTGAGCTCTAGCCTAAATATAAAATAGACTTTAATTGATGATTTGAGTTACTCAAGGGTATATTTAGGACTAAATTATACTGCAAAGATGCTTAACTCAGATTATAATAGCAGTTATATCACTATAACTTTAATTCTCGTGTGTGGTATTCTAGAAGTTATATTAGCTTTTTGGTGTTCATAGTTAGGCTGAGGACGAATAGCACATTTAATCATGAACTAAATCACAGATGTATTCGTACTTCTTTAATCATATTTATTTAAATATACTCAACTTGCATTAAAATGTGTATCTATATATTTTAGAGGTTATTACATGAAAAATTATAGCCTAATAGGCAAAGTTTAATACTTAAGGTATATATGTATATATATATATATATATATATATATATATATATATATATATATATATATATATATATATGTGTGTGTGTGTGTGTGTGTGTGTGTGTGTGTGTGTGTGTGTGTGTGTTTTAGTGCATAGTTTTTCTCTAAGACAATTTTCATTGAAAGCAATAATATTGCTTTTGTGGCATCAGTGAGTTTTTTGCCAGAATCTTCATATCGTCGGAGTTTTTTCTGGTTCACAGGCGTCAGTCTTCGGTGAAGAACACACAAACTTCTTTGTTCCATTTATTTTTTCTGTCACGA
>NC_089760.1:34887500-34897500 GCF_040412425.1 Macrobrachium rosenbergii | reverse complement strand
TCCCCTTTCTCTCCTTTCACCGTGACTGAAGGACTCTCTCTCTATTTCCCTTTCCTTCTTCTCCCACGGTATGTAATAAGATGGTGGGTGAGGAGCGGCATTTAGAAAGTATCAAGGCCGATGGGTAGGGATATAGAATCCCCATGTTCAATTTCCATAGATAAAAGGACGGGTTTTGATCTCTCGTACTGGGCTGTGAGAAAGTTTCTCTCTCTCTCTCTCTCTCTCTCTCTCTCTCTCTCTCTCTCTCTCTCTCTCTCTCTCTCTGTATGCAGAAACATGACTGTAGTTTGAATTCCTCTTCTAACATAGGCAAATAAATTTCAGAAAGTCAACCTTGGCACTACAAATGACTTCATTATTTGCCATTTGCATTCACAAGCATGCTTCCTTTTCAGGTAATTTTACCATCACTGGTTCTGTTGTGCTTTGCCGTTCGGTGGCTGTTAACTGTCTACATGGAGAAAAGTCATATTAAGGGAACTTTATGAGGCTTGTGCGTACGCTCATGCCAGTACCAAGCCCGGATAGAAGAGGAGTATTATGCACAGGCTTTTCGCCATTGCTATAAAAATAAGTAAATAAATTGATAAGTAAACACAAACCCTACTGGTCATTGATACATGCAGCTAGCGTGAACTGTCTGGTGAAAGCTGTAATGGATCACTGTAAGATCCTAAAGCATATATAGAGTAAGTTTGTATACCGGCGAATTAATGGCACTGTAACCACTGCCCACATAATCACATGAATGATACGTGATGAATAGTGAAACATTTGCAGCCTAGGGAAAAACAGAAACATTATATAAGTATGTACAGGCAAGTGTTAGGCCACAAATGTCATTTAATATCGAATTCACCATACCCCAAGTTCTAATTGCAAAGTGTAGTTAATTCGATTTTAAATGAAGTTTGTGGCTTAATGTTTGTGAATATAAAAGATGTTTCCATTGTAAAGAAAGAAAGTCGCGAATGCATAATTGTCATGTATTTGATAGAACAGGGGCCATTAAATATAAAGGATGTTGTATAAGTATATGCCTACATTTGTTAGTTTTCTTAGTTTTTTTACTCAGTTTCCAGTTTTTCCACCTTTTGATTTGTGAAGGTTTGCTTTTTGTTTCTATGAATATTAGAATCTTTTTGGTAACCTCAGGGTTTTTACTGTTATGAATATTTGATTGTTCCCTTGTAGAAGGAAATCTTTGTGGAAATTTCTAGAAACAAATACGATTTTAGGTATAAATATATAAAGCGATTTTACAGAGAACTCATAGTAAAGCTAATATATCAGTAAGACAGAATTGGGACAAAGCTAAAAATACTAAATAAAGTAAAATATATGCAAGGATGTGCATCTGTATCTATATCAATATCTATGCATACATATTTTTCCGGGCATAGAACTTTTTCACAGCTTTCCCGTTTTTACTAGACGTTCCGGGATGAGGTTGATATTCTCACGCCATTTTTAATTTTCTGTAAAAGAAAACTATTGAGATGGCTGTTTGTCTGTCCGTCCGCACTTTTTCTGCCCAGCCTTAGATCTTAAAAACTACTGAGGCTAGAGGGCTGCAAATTGGTATGTTGATCATCCATCCTCCAGTCATCAAACATATCAAATTGCAGCCCTCTAGCCTCAGTAGATTTTTTTATTGAAGGTTAAAGTTAGCCATGATCGTGCGTATGGCACCGCTATAGGTGCCAACAACACAGGTCACCACCGGGCCGTGGCTGGAAGTTTCATGGGCCGCGGCTGAGAGTTTCATGGACCGTAGCTGAGAGTTTCATACAGCATTAAACGCTACACAGAAAATTCGATTGCGCCGAAGAACCTTAGGCGCATTTTTTACTTGTTATTTACTTAGCAAATGTTGATACCCATTTACAGTCCGTGGACGGCAGGTACTCAGTCAGGAGCAATCTAATGGCCTAACTAACGTGAACCACACCATGGGGTACCACAACCGCGACGAGCACTTCAGCAATAGTGCATGTTGCTTTAAAAGTAGCATTACAGACAAACTTCAGAGCATCTTTTTGTTTACTTTTTTAAAGTTAATGGCCCGCCAGGCTTGTATGATGCTGACTCACTTCGATTAATAATAATCAGTTACCTTGTGGACATTGCATCAGTCAGGCGAATGGGCCTGTGTGGAAATACCTCATCCCTAAGTTAATTATATAACAACAGTGTTATTATAATTGTTGCTGTTAGTTATTCTCATTGTACTTGATTTTGTGTCTATAGAAAATTACAGTTATTCCACATGCTTCGTGTTGTAATAATTAAGGGAGCGATAGTTAAAGAACAGGAATGTTTCAGAATTCATGAATGGAATTTCCAATCTCAGGCAGTCCTCCTTTCTCCTGTGATTTCTTCATCTTTGGGAGAAATAGGATGTGCTCATTAGCCTGTATATGGGCCTGGCATAATGACCTTGCTTTCTCTCTCTCTCTCTCTCTCTCTCTCTCTCTCTCTCTCTCTCTCTCTCTCTCTCTCTCTCTCTCTCTCTGCGTGTGTGCGAGCGTAAGTGTTTCATTTTTAATTTTTGTTTTTTTATATACATTCGAGTCGGAATATTGTGTTAACATTACTGAAATTCGTCCTCATCAGTCTCTGCACCCAATTGTTTACCTCATTACCAGTTCCTAAAAAGTCGTCTGTGCATAATAACAAAAGAGTATTTTGATTAAAGGTAAGTTCATTGTTAGAATATCTCCCATGTGAAGATTGATATACACTTAAACTTGTTAGTTTTATAGACTTGTTTGAAAAGGCCAGGTGAAGTGATAAAAGTGTGATATCGTGTAATTTATATATATATATATATATATATATATATATATATATATATATATATATATATATATATATATATATACATCATATATATATATATATATATTATATATATATATATATATATATATATATATATATATATATTTATATATGTATATGTGTGTGTGTGTACACTCTTATTATAATCATTATAGTCTGGTCAAAGCGAAAGTAAAAATAGATATTGGGAAACCTTTCCCTTAGTGGGAAGGTCCTTTTTAATAGGTAATTAATAGCAGTCTTACCCTCCTTTGAGCGGATGATGATTCAGCACTATCTTCCCGTCGTCGTCTTATGGCGCCGCGTCACTTGTTAAACCCTAATTTGGAAAATTTCTTTTTACTTTTTGCCTTCAAGATACATCTCTTTTTTTTAGTTTTCTGTAAAAGAAAACTATTGTGCCGGATTTGTCTGTCCGCCCGCACTTTTTTCTTTCCGCACTTTTTCTGTCTGCCCTCAGATCTTAGAAACTACTGAGGCTAGAGTGCTGAAAATTGATATGTTGATCATCCGCCCTCCAATCTTCAAACATACCAAATTGCAGCCCTCTAGCCTCAGTAGTTTTTATTTTATTTAAGGTTAAAGTTAGCCATAATCGTGCTTCTGGCAACGAAAGAGGCTAGGCCACCACCGGCCCATGGTTAAAGTTTCATGGGCCTAGGCTCATACAGCCCACCGACAGATAGATCTACAGTATTTTCGCTGGCCTTGATTATACTCTGTATCGGCTGTGCAGAAAACTCGATTGCGCCGAACAAACTTCGGCGTATTTTTTACTTTTTTCAATGTTAATATGGCTATAGTTGGATATGGTGAATATGACGTTTAAAGTCCAAAGTTTTAGTTAATGTGTGTGTGAGAGAGAGAGGGAGAGAGAGAGATTGGAGTTGAAGTATAGCTTCATTCTAAATACAAGGATGTTTCGTTTGTTAAATCTGTATATTACTTCGTTATCTGAAAATGAGATAAATTAAGCTTTATGTTACTCAATAATTATTTCGTAATCATGCCCGCATAAATACATCGGTAAATAAAGGCAAATACCAGGAAGGAAAGCGAAGCAACGGACCACTCCGTTGTTTCACTTTCCTTCGTGGCATTTGCCTTTATTTATATACTCATCACATTCCATATTTTCGTGATTCAGTTATAAATACGTCGGTATGGAACTGTCAAAGAAAATACCAAGAAAAATCCTTAATTTTAATTCTTTAATTATACAGCAAAAATAATGAATATCAATTATACTTAATATGGGCGAATTTAACTCATTCCAAACCGGCGAAGAAGTGACGGTAATTCCTTCAACCTCCTTCCTGTCCGTGCTTGTAACTACGATAACTCGAAAAGTAAGTTACAAATAAGAAGTCGTCTATATTATTTAAAAGGGTTATAAATATACTGAATAGATGGTAACTGGACCAAGGGTATGGTACATTTTCCTTAAGAATGGGAATTTCTTTTGTTAAGAATACCAGGTGCAGAATTATTTCTGAGACGGTAATGGGTATTCATAGTCATCATCTATAATAGTCCGTATTGTAAAGGGGAAAATAAAAGTTGTCAATTTATTTATTGTTATTGCGCGGCATTTCAACCGTTTGCTGTAATTTATATCTGTTTTTTTATTTTTTCGATTTGTTGGTGTTGGTTCCGCCGGCGAAGTAGTTTTCTTTTAGCATTGTGCTTGCAAGTTTGGGTCATTCACTGAATAGTTTACTTAAGAACGGGAATTTCTTTTGTTAAGAATACCAGGTTTATATTGTATTTAGTCATCATCTATAATAGTCCGTATTTTGCATTTTCAACCGTTTGCTGTAATTTATATCTGTTTGTATTTTTTTTCGATTTGTTGGTGTTGGTTCTTTTCTTTTAGCATTGTGATGCAAGTTTGGTTCAGTTTACAGTTTTTATTGTTGTCTTCTGCATTGTATATTCTTAGCTCATTTCAGTTGCCACTCCTCTCTCTCTCTCTCTCTCTCTCTCTCTCTTCTCTCTTCTTCTTCTTCTTCTTCTTCTCCTCCCCCCCCCTCCCCTATTCGTGCTGCCAATTATGCCCTTTGGTTCTAGCCGTTTTAATGTATACCTCATTTTGTTTCGTAATTTTGGTTTTATTCTTTCCTCTTATTTCCTAAATCACTCACCCTTCTGTTCCCAAAGAATCAGGTTGTCAGCGCTCAAGAAAAGAAGAGGATCCATCAACACTTTTCTTACTGTGACGGAGCTGATTTGGGCAGCATGCCTGTTTCGGTCTTTTCGCCCTGATTATAAAAGTATTTTTTTTTTTTTTAGAAATTTGTATTATCTTCTATAATTAAACTCCCGACCACCCGTAGGGGCGAACTTGGAAGGACCATAAGGATTTTAGTCGAGCGTATGAATTTAGATTCAAGATGGCTTAAACTTCTAAGTCATTCATGATGGCTTAACTTACTAAGTCATTCACATAAGGAAAATAAAGGGAAAAGTAATTCCAAGAAAATAATTAAGATAACAACTTAGGGCCGAAACCAAGAATAAGAAAAAGCAGCATTCTAATTTGAGTGCCTTTCGTACCTGCTTGTGTAAGGTAGCAGTAATTTCGGCACCAGGGTGGTATAGGCTGGCTGGAAAGTTTGTTGACCATATGCCCATTGAATTAATAACGGAAGGCATCAAGTATTCAAACTCATTTTTAAGCAGAGGATAAAACATAGGGATGGAAAATCTTATGTGATTTTTTTTTTCTCTCTGTTGTCGCTTCCATGAGCACTTAGCTCAAGAGATATAAAAATGGAAACTAATGTAATAGTATGTTATTTCCTCCCTGTCAGGTGAAATGTCAGTTAAAATTTGTTATGTATTTTCCATCATTTTAACACAGCATATAATAAAGATGGTGGCCCATATAAGTCAGGGACTAATAGCTCAGTAAAAAACAGAAAGAACTGCTATCCAGTGGTAACAAAGGTTGTATATGGAACTTGCTCATTTGATGGCCACTAGTGACCTTTGCTCCTGGTCGCTGTGTGGCCTGGCTTTCTCTTGGCGATAGTTTATTATTTACCACAAAAAAAGTGGCGTGTTCTGAATAGGTTGATAGTAAATTAATAAATGTTTAATGAATTGTTTTAAAATTGTTATTGCAATGGTTAGTGTTTTATTTTATCATTCGTTGTATATAAATCAAAATCAGTGCTTTTCAGTCGGGTCAAAAAAAATTACACATAACTAAAGTTAAATGCAGGAGTTGATTTTATTTACACACACACGCACACACACACATATATATTTATATATACATGTATACATACATGCATACTTACATATATATATATATATATATATATATATATATACGTATATATATATATATATAGTATATATATATATATATATATATATATATATATATATATATATATATATATATATATATATATATATATATTTGCATTAACGTAACTTGATTGCACGTGGTGTGTAGGCAAACATTATTCTTTGATGTATGAATGATTACAATGACATCTGGCATTATGTCATAGAATTAAAGGGGCAATGTAATTTTGTCTGGGTCTAGCTGCAATACTTGTCTCTGCTAATGATAGGGGGAGATCTCCTTGGGTGAATGTCGTTTGGGAGGGAGGTTAGTATGTGGTTTAATTGAAATGGCATTTGTCATAATTAAGTCCTTGACTTTGGTTACAAACTGAGAAAGGCTGAGAAAGGTCTAGAGGCGTTTATTGTCTGTTTGTTTAATTTTATGTACTATACATTGTTATATTCTGGTTCTCCTTGCAATGTTTCATGCATGTCTTGAGATATACGGAATTTATCTTGCAGCACAGAAATGGTTGCACACTGAATATTATTGGTAATTAGATTTTGGCTATCTTCTGTAATTAACAGTTATCAATATTTGTCACATATTCACAGTCAGTGCAGTTGTATTTATATGTAAAATTTATGAACTCTGAGAGTTTTACGGTAATTAAGTCAACCCACGGCAATGTCGTCAATTAGGAACATCATTGTAGTACTTCGAGTAGGCTGTAACTTGCACTTCGACCGTGAGGTTAATTAAGAGTCCCTTGTTCTTTGAGTATGACTTAGGATTTGGAGTGTGACGCCAATTAGGAGTGACTAGTACTTCATGCGTGGTTTGGTATTTGTGAAGTCAATTAAAATTGACTAGTACTTCATGCAGGATTTGAGTGTGACGCCAATTAGGAGTGAAGAGTATTTCTTGCAGAATTTGAGTGTGACGCCAATTTGGAGTGACTAGTACTTCATGCGTGATTTGAGTGTGACACCAATTAGGAGTGACTAGTACTTCATGCGTGATCTGAGTGTGACACCAATTAGGAGTGACTAGTACTTCATGCGTGATCTGAGTGTGACACCAATTAGGAGTGACTAGTACTTCATGCGTGATCTGAGTGTGACACCAATTAGGAGTGACTAGTACTTCATGCAGGATTTGAGTGTGACACCAATTAGGAGTGACTACTACTTCATGCGTGGTTGGGTATTTGTGAAGTCAATTAAGATTGACTAGTACTTCATGCAGGATTTGAGTGGGACGCCAAGTAGGAGTGAAGAGTATTTCATGCAGAATTTGAGTGTGACGCCAATTTGGAGTGACTAGTACTTCATGCGTGATTTGAGTGTGACGCCAATTAGGAGTGACTAGTACTTCATGCGTGATTTGAGTGTGACACCAATTAGGAGTGACTAGTACTTCATGCGTGATCTGAGTGTGAAACCAATTAGGAGTGACTAGTACTTCATGCAGGATTTGAGTGTGATGCCAATTATGAGTGAAGAGTATTTCATGCAGAATTTGAGTGTGACGCCAATTAGGAGTGACTAGTACTTCATGCGTGGTTTGGTATTTGTGAAGTCAATTAAAATTGACTAGTACTTCATGCAGTGATTTGAGTGTGACACCAATTAGGAGTGAAGAGTATTTCATGCAGAATTTGAGTGTGACACCAATTTGAAGTGACTACTACTTCATGCGTGGTTTGATTTGTGAGTCAATTGAAGATTGATCTGAGTGACACTTTGACTAGCAGGATCTGAGTGTGACACCAATTAGGAGTGACTAGTACTTCATGCAGATCTGGAGTGTGACACCAGTTGGGAGTGACTAGTACTTCATGCAGGATTTGAGTGTGACACCAATTGGGAGCGACTACTACTTCATGCGTGATTTGATTTGTGAAGTCAATTAAGATTGACTAATACTTCATGCAGGATTTGGGGGTTTGTGTAGGAGTCATTTCATGCAGAATTTGAGTGTGACAATTTGGAGTGACTAGTACTCCAGGGTGATTTAAGTGTGACGCCAAGTAGGGCCACTCAAGCTTCATAAGAAATTTACGTAGATGACAATTAGGAAAAACTAGTAGTCATAGCCAGCTGTTATGTGAAACCAATTACTATGTTGTACTTCATGCAGGATTTCTTGACGCCTATCTGAGTGACACCCTCATTTCATGCAGAATTTGAGTGTGACGCCAATTTGGCCTGCACCTGTACTTCATGCAGTGATTTGAGTTGTGACACCAATTAGAATCGCTGCCTATGTACCTCATGCGTGATCTGAGTTAACACCAATTAGGAGTGACTAGTTTTGTTCATGCAGGATTTAATTTTAAATAATTAGAAGCTGACTACTAGCTTCATGTGGTTAAAATTTTTTACGTCAATTAAGATTGACTAGTACTTTTGCAGGATTTGGAATGAACGCCAATTAGGATGATAGTCTAGTTTCGTGCAGAATTTGAGAAACCTGTGACGCCAGTTGGGATGCTTTATTTAGAAAATAATTAAAATTTGTGTGGTGCCAGTTGGGAGCGACTAGTACCTCATGCGTGATTTGAGTGTGACGCCACGTTAGGAGTGACTAGTACTTCATGCGTGATATGGGGGTTTGTGAAGTCAATTAAGAGTGACTTGTACTTCGAGTGTGATGTCAGTCCAGGGTATATTAAATGCGTAAGTATAATGCCATCAAGCTATAAGAAAATACGTAGATGACAAGGAAAAAACCTCGAGTCATAGCCACCTGTTATGCGAAAGCAATACTATGTTGCCATACAGTAGCAATCTTCTATCTGAACACCCTCAGCTTCTCACACCATAAGCTTGAAGCCCCTTCTGCCTGCACCTGTATGAACGCAGCGTTATTGTAGTTAGTGGCAGCTATAGAATCGCTGCCTGTATGAAAGCAGCGCTATTTGAGTTAATGGTGTTCGATTCTGGTGAATGTTTTGTTCACAGTTATTAATTTTAAATAATGTCTAAAAGCTCTTAGCAAAATGTAGTTAAAATTGTTTTACGTTGTTATTGATAAAAAAGATGAATTTGATCGATTTTGGAATGAACACCTAATGATCATAGTCTGCAGTTCTAGACTAGAGTAAATATGAGAAACCTGTCGATACAATTCGGCATGCTTTATTTAGAAAATAATTAAAAATTGTTGGTTCAGTTAAAAGAAGGACTTTCATAAAACTGGCATGTAGCTACGAAAACACGTTAGCTGATAAACGGTGTCAATGAGTGTCTGGAATTTTGTTGAAACACTAAAGCTCTGATAACGGTGAATATGGACCGTGCTTTTGTTAACTTATTATATAAAAGGTAATGAAAGTGAAAACAACATCCACATCCGATAATGACATAAGTTTTGAGTGGTTGCGCAGTGTCTGGAATATGCAGCTATGAAAACAGGAAAACTCTGATAAGCGGTGTCAGATGAGTGTCTGGAATTTGTAGCTATGAAAACACGAAAGCTCTGATAAACGGTGTCAGATGAGTGTCTGGAATACGAGTATGTAGCTATGAAAACACGAAAGCCCTGATAAACGGTGTCAGATGAGTGTCTGGAATTTGTAGCCATGAAAACACGAAAGCTCTGATAAGCGGTGTCAGATGAGTGTCTGGAATTTGTAGCTATGAAAACACGAAAGCTCTGATAAGCGGTGTCAGATGAGTGTCTGGAATTTGTAGCTATGAAAACATGAACGCTCTGATAAGCGGTGTCAGATGAGTGTCTGGAATTTGTAGCTATGAAAACACGAAAGCTCTGATAAACGGTGTCAGAGGAGAGTCTGGAATACGAGTATGTAGCTATGAAAACACGAAAGCCCTGACAAACGGTGTC
>NC_089760.1:34857500-34875000 GCF_040412425.1 Macrobrachium rosenbergii | reverse complement strand
TGGGTCATGCGTTGGCTGACGGAAGGTTTGACCTGAGTCCCCGCTGACTTAGTTCTCGTTCACGGGGACTGGTCCAAATTACTCTTAGTTAGCATTTGTTATTTTAGAAATGAGTGAAAGTTTGATTTTTTTTTTATTTAAAACTTGAGACTAAAGGAAAAGTGAAAGATGGCATAAAGGGCATAGAGACAGACAGACCACATACAAAGCATGACATGATTTCAACAGATAAGTAAAGGAATGAAGAACTGTCTGGCAGGAGAGATTCTACTGCATAGTCTACAAAGGAAGCATTTTCATTCATTCAAGAGTAATGGAGATGTTGGGGAACTCCTACTGAAAAGGTTTCGTTTGTAGATATGGTTCTGTGTAGCTCGGTATGGATAGTAAGGATGGGTGTTTGTTGTAACTGTGAGTAAGAATCTTAAAGGGTCTTTTATATCGCCAAATTTTTCTACTAATATGATCCCATTTATCTTATTGAAAGCTGCATAACTTCCCAATGACATCTTTTCTTTTCCAGTGAAAGGTTAATAAGAGAGTTAGTATCTGTGTAGTTGATTTGTTCAGAGATGTTGTTCGTTGTAGGAGTGTTATGTCTCTTTTTCGTAAGTCTTAATTTTGTTATTCTTCTGTATGTACATACAAAAAATGAAACTGTTAAGTAAGTGTGGTTAAATATTATATTTTTACAGTTGGATAGTATTTAATACCAAAAATTGGAAGTGTCAGTGCTGAAAATGATGTACCATAGGTCAAAGAAGACTTTCAATTACGTTAGCTTTCGCTGCTTAGGTCAGTAAGCCTTGGAAAAGTTGTTTCCAGGTCTTTGTTACCATAAAGACTAAGAACCTCT
The DNA here is from genome assembly GCF_040412425.1 of Macrobrachium rosenbergii. Taxonomy (NCBI): domain Eukaryota; kingdom Metazoa; phylum Arthropoda; class Malacostraca; order Decapoda; family Palaemonidae; genus Macrobrachium; species Macrobrachium rosenbergii. The sequence goes on along the minus strand of NC_089760.1, from coordinate 34,874,144 downwards.
TGAATTTACCTCACACAGGGCCCTCAAGACCTTCATCTTGAACATTTTTTTAATGGTATGTTTGGCGTGTCCTCAAACAGGCTCGAAAATGATCAACTCTTTCCAGGAGGGGCGTTGAATGCCCATACATCAACCTACAGTGTTTTTGAGAATTATTACACAATAAATTGAACCCTTCCCACTTTTTCAGTGAATAAGTGAATAAGTTTTGTTTCTCAAATCATGTGTGCTACCAATCATGAAAAGGATAGCAGATATCAACCCAGCGCAGTTCCTTTCAATACAGATTTCATCTTAATGGAGACAGCACTGTGTGGGGCAACTGTTTAAAATTGATAGCAGTAAAATAAAATTAGCTTTTCGAATTCTGTAGCATTTGAGTCACTCAGATCTCGTGAAAGATGTGTATACGTTCTTGAGAGAATGAGAAATTATAGAATAATATGGACTTTATGATAGAATTTAGATTGATTTTATGTCAACATTCTACCCATAACGCCACGTTGTTAGGCGTAATATAACCAGTGTGAAACTGTAGTGCTTGTTGTATTTTTTTTTTAACTGAAACGCCTTCAAAATAGTTGCTACCTTTAGCTTCATCTTTTATTGTAATCCTCAGAACAGTTATTACCTTTTGTTCTATCATTTGTTATAAGTCATTGATAAACTCAGCATCGTATAGATTGTGTAAATAATACCTAACTGAAGTCGAAATATTTGCAAGAATAATTATGCATGTAAGGTGGCAGAGCTGCATGAATTAGTGGCAGTGTGAAGTGTATTGTATAAACTAGTGTGCATGCTTGAAGGAGTAGGAAGGCATTCTTACAAGCGTACTACTAGATAGGAAAGCAGGGCATATGAAAATGCTGGCTGGCCTGTTTAAACTAGATATCTGTATTGCAAGTTTAATATTAACATTGTATTTATTAATTGCAAGTTTTTGAAGCATATCTCATTTTCAGTTATTTCAAGTTCATAGTTATAAATTAGGGAGCATGCTAAACTATAGGGAAAACGGTTATGCTGTCTGGTTTTCCAGCCATATTTTACCTTTTTTTTGTATATTTACGAAATCATCGAATTTTAGTAAGATTAATGCATTTTCTGTGAGGTAAAATAATCTACTTTATTTCTTTATTCACGATGACAAATTTTCGCGTGTGATTAAACCAGTTTTTAGTTACCTTTTGATGGATAATACTTGGTTTTTTTAACCTTCATTGAATTACAAGAAATGGTGTAGACGTAATGAACATTATATTTTATTAAAAACATTTTTCATCAGTTGTAATGAACATTTTGTTTTATTAAAAATTACTTTCATTAGGCGTAATAAACGCCATATTTTATCAAAAATTATTTTCATTTGTCATTTAACTGTTATTCCTTGATGGCAATAAACCTGTTCTAATGCTTCCAACGAAGCTAATTGCTTCCACATTTTGAGTTAGGTTCGGTAAATATGACCCCAGACACATTCGACTTTTCTTTTGCATATATATATATATATAATATATATCATATATATGTATATATATAATGGATATATATATACATTATATATATATAGATATACATACATACAATGGACTGCACTCAACACACATTTATATGTATATGGACTTACGATGTGTAAAACACATATACATGTATATGTGCGCACACTTGGTGACACTGTTGCCTGTAATTTATGAACTGATTCAAAGTTAGACTCGCGAACTGAAGCAGTAGACAGCTCATCCTTTAACTGACAATTGTTGATATTAATGAAGCGAGCATTTCGGTTGCGGCCTAGTCAGCCGTTTATCTGTTTACTGGATTACATAGGTAATTCAAATACCTGGTTCGCTATTCCGAGTCACGATTTCGAGCTATGATTGAGATATATGAAAAAAACATGGTGGTCATCTGCTTCAGATCAACGACTTTGAGCTCCGAATGAGTCCACCAACCACACGGGCGATTGTGTGCGCGTGCGTGTGCGTCCGAGCGACAATCTGCTATACTCACCTAGTTCTAACCCCAGAAACTGGAGTGCGAAGGACAGCGTCGTGGCGTACTCATTGTTGACGTCGTTCTGGTCGTTTTGTCGCTTCCTTCTCGCTGATTGGAGTTGCGCAGCTATCAGCGAAGGAGAGACTTGGCTCGCCGCCTGTTCCGCTGCTGCAGCTGCCGCTACTGCTGCAGCTGCTGCGGCAGGAGCCGCTGCCTCCCCGGCGTCAGCAGCTAGACCACCTTTTCAGAGAAGGAGAAGTTGGCGCTGTTAGGGTCTCCACCGCTTTCTCTCTCACGTTCTCTCAGGAATATCAAATATATCAGTCCAAGTATTCAACTATACTTACTTACTCAGGTCCTGCTGCTTGAAATTAGAAAAGGATCAGTTAATACATATACAGTAGGTTTCTTGAAGTTACAACACGATTCAAAATTACACTTGAGTTAGGTCTGTTATCGCTTTACATGCATTTTAGATATATTACAGTAGACTTTACATTGATCATGCATTTTTCCCTATTGAATGTTAACCAGCTCTAAGCATTTTTTTTAGTCATGCAGTTGAAATTGACATAGTGGCATTACGTTTATCAAAATGATATCACATTTTATTTACGTCCTTTAGTTCTGGGAGTAGAGAAAGCATTTTTATAATTCCAGCATTCATTGTGTTGTCTTCTTTAGTAGTATTACTGTCAAGGTAACCAAAGCAAGTCATGCATGTTTTATGGAGGACTTTTTGCATCAGTCCCAAACATACCTAATCTATTGTCTGTCTCCAGACCTTTTAACATTGTCCTGTTCCCTTAGTAGGCCACCTGACCTTCAGGTGAGCAACAGTCATGAACTGTTACCGAATATTCACAGAACCATTGCCTTTCATGCAATAGCCACCTTGCTTAATGTTCCATTGCAGTCTCTGAATAGTTGATCGTTAGCCCAAAATGCTAAGCCGTAACCCTAAAATGCATTGTTGCAATCCTAGAATGCCCCTTTTCAATTCCAGCATATTATGGCAATATTCTGGAATGCTGCTGTATTCTCAGAACTCACCATTTTGATGCAAAAATGCAGGTCCAAAACCATGAACGGCAAATAATTAGTGCAAGGATTCCTAAGACCCTTTGGCCTTCATATCTCACAGAAGTCTCGTTTGTAATGCTCGGGCGTTTTATTGTTTAATTGCAGCGTCAGTATACGTAAGCAAACCATATCCGATTTTTTATTTTACAGTATGTAGCTTTTAAGTCACCCAATATACAGAGAATATATCGTGCACACTGACTCTTTAAGCTTATACAGTGCTTTGCTAATTTGTTGCTATTTTGCAGATCATTATGCATTCCATAATTTTCGAGTCTTACTGCGGCTCACAGCTGATGCTTCAGTTGCCACTGCAGTTGTTGCTGTTGGAACTGCTGCCTCTGTTCCAGGTGATGCAGCTTCTGGAGTGTTTTCTGCAGTTTCTTGAATGTCCTCTGCAGTAGTCCTTGTAGCTGCATTGTCAGTCACAGTGTTGGTATTGTCTTCAGTAACAGCAGCTGTGGTGGATAGTGTAAAATGGTGATTTGTCCACTTATTGGGCAGAACACCTTGATGTTCCCTTTGTCTTATTCTATCCTAGTTTTGCTCTACTCGTGTAATCAAACGTAGGGGTGATTAAACTGGAAATTTTGAAGTCTATCATTTTTGTTGTGTCATCTAGAAATATCTGTAGAGGTCAAATAACTATGAAAAATTAGGCAGTTCATTCATTGTGATTATAGAACACCTATCCATATCTCGTTGTTTATCTTAATTAGTTAGTGGTATTATTTATGTTGAGGTAGTTTATATATTTACTGCAGAAAATGGTTTCACTTGTACTAGAAATGACTCATACTTCTAAAGACTTTGGCCCTAGCAAAATATTAATTACACAGAGATGAATATGTAATGCTTGGAGATCTAATTGTTATGTTCACAGGAAATTTACTTTTTCTTACATAGAAAAATCATTGCTATTGAGTCTTTTAAATTGTTCCTACAGAGGCAATAGCTAACAATTTATTACTGTTCTGCTGCATAAAGAATGGCTTACTAATTGATATTAGAAGAATTTCGAGTTACATGTAGAATAAATTTTCCATTATTATTGTATTTAAGACCAAATTTTAGGTCTTAACAAAAGGAATGGAAATTGCTGTGGGACACATGGTAGCTGTGTGGAGGTGGATCTATTTTCATGTATAGCACAGAGCTGTCACATTTTTTGTTAACATGGTAGAATACACACCAGTATTTAATGCGAAGTGAAGTGAATTTGTGAAAAAAGAAAAATTTTGGATTTTGTAGCGGCTTGTGAATCTTGAAGTATAGTGTACATTTACCATTTAGTGTAGAATTAGTTTCACTCCTGCCCTGCATCAGTCACTGCCTCTAAATTTTGCCCCGTACTGTAAGTACGAAACATTATTTTCCAAATGGTGACATGTTCGATGAAATTCTGAACAGTGTAGAATTCTGTTCTTAGAGTCACATGTGACATTCAGTGTGCCAAAGGATACATACTATAAATTTAAGGAACACTGATTTTGTTAATTACTCTGAAGTAAATGACAAAGTTTTTAACTGATGACCGTAATTTTTCTAATTTATTTTAACATTTTAAGATGTCGTGGTGTAATTTTATGTGATTTCACTGTTCAGATCTTTGCGTATACTGTGGATGATGGTACTTTCACCATGTATGACCATATTTCTAAGATGTGGAAGAATTGTAATTTTTAAATGAAACACATGCATCACCACAAACGCTATCATTGTAAATGTCCACTTAATGTTTATTGTTTATGTTTGGAGATTAAAGTGGTTGTGATATATATGCCTTGTTCTCTGGTGTATGGATAAATTTTGTACTCTCTTGGAGCTTACATTCCGATCGAGTCACTCCTGTTGCGTGACTCCTGTTGCGTCAGGAGTCACAGGTGCTTCTTCATTGACGTCTGGTTCTGCGACAGTGTCATCTGTTTTCAGAACTGAAGTACATAGGGCATTAAATGTTTGGTTTCTTTGCCTGATGAAGTATGATGGCACTGAAGATTTGAGTAAATCACACCAGGCTACTTAAGCGTGCCTCTCCCTAGGTACAGCTTGTTTCCATATCCATTTTATGAATTGTGAATTGTCGTTTGTCAAATGGAAAATGATGTTTAGACTGCTGTTCACCTTGTTCTTAAAACTTACTTGCTTTCGATGATATAGGACTCGTCATTTGACTTGTCACACGTTCAGAATTTGGAACTACGAGGGAAGTGTGGAAGTTGAAGGTAATTTGGTCTAATTCTTAGTAAATTTGCTACCCTGGCCTCATTTTGCTAATATAAAATTATCTTGCCAGTTTGGAAGGGTTAAAACAAAACTACATTCGACTTGTTTTAGACAAAGCCTACTTATCACAAACTACTTCAACTCTACAGTGGCTTAAAACACAGTACAACATTGTACATGTTAGTCACATTTGCATAAAGAACAATTACTCTGAAAAATAAAATTACTGTGGAAAAATACTAACTTTGCTAAAGATGGGCTCTGCAATAAAAATATTTTTTCAGATAAATCCAGTATGTTGGGTTTAGAGAATAGAAATTCTCTTGAAAGTGGTGTTGTAAAAGTATGATTAATTGTAGTGTGATTTAGTAGAATAGTTGAAAACAAAACTGAGTTCATTGATATAAAGACACGATTAGAAAAGTGTTATATAGAGCTAAGTTATTTGAAGTTCTGGGGAAAGGGCTTGTACTTTTGGTCCAATGTTTGTGAGATCTAGTACGATGTGGTGTCAGTGACCCAAGAAACCCTGTTGTAACTGAAACAGCTCTTGCTGGTATAATTTATCACATGCACTTAAAAGGTGAAATGTAAGTGTTATATGTATTTAAAGATGGATTGTTGTTGACAGAAGGAGAAAGAAAAGGAAACTAGCTAGTTTGAAAATTTAGTTAGCTTACTCCTGTTAACAGCTTCAACCTCAGCTTCTTGAGCCGCTTCTTCTGCTGTATCCTTGACATCGTCAACAGCATCCCCTGCCACTTCGCTAAAGGTTTCTGCTACATCATCATCACTTACAGCACCAGCTGGAGGTTGGCAGAGAAAGGAGGGCAGGCGGAAAGAAAGGAGAAAAGGTGTCACACCAGGTGTACTTGAGACCAGGCGCTTCTGCTCATTCTTCCACAGGGAAATATGAATACTTTTCGATATTTAGTCTACTTCTAACTACTGACAATGGACAATACAGATTTATCATAATGTCGAGTTAATAACAAATACACTACTTAAAGTTAATGACAAATTAACTACTTGAAGTTAATGGCACGTTAACTACTTGAAAACAGCAACAATGTAACTACTTGAAAGTGTCTCAGACTGATACATGTAAGTTTCAAACACAGTGCATTGCACTGCAGAATACTTTTGCGCCAGAACTACACTACAGAAACCAACCTGTTGGTGGATTAAGCGTTGATGATTAAGAAAATACTTTTGCCAAAATATTAGAAATGCCATGTTAAGTTTGTTTCTACTTCAAGGGCCACTTACTTCTAGCATTGAGTATTCTACTTCAAAGGCCACTTACTTCTAGCACTGAGTATTCTACTTCAAAGGCCACTTACTTCTAGCACTGAGTGTTCTACTTCAAAGGACACTTACTTCTAGCACTGAGTATTCTACTTCAAGGGCCACTTACTTCTAGCACTGAGTGCACTGTCTACAACTCCTGCAGATGTCCTGAGTGAGGGTCCTCCTCCTCTTAGTCCGTCGAAGTTGAGGACGACGAAATCGGTAGGGTTGGTCTCCTCAGCTGCCAAGATTCTGATTGCGCTCTGGATGCCAACGGGAATTCGGTTACCGAGAGCTTGTTGGAGAGCTTCGTATTCCCTGGCCGTGACTGGATGCGTGGAAATAGGGTTTGAATGAGTAGGAATGATTTGAAAGTGTAAAGGTGATGGGTGAATAGTGTGCAAAACGTAATGCATCTCTTTTTCTTTGCTAGTGAGTGTACGGTATAGCTTATGTTTTTTAATATAAACTATAACATATTGGTATTTAAATGGGTATGATTATAGCATCATTGACATATCGACATATATATATATATATATATATATATATATATATATATATATATATATATATATATATATATATATATATATATATATATATATGTTTATATATGAATACATATACATTACTTTATATATATATCGTATATATATATAATTTGTGTATACTCTTAAACTTTGTATACTAAATTTTTGGTCACGAATAACATTTGCGTAAGAATTCATAATAAATCATTATAATAACGTAGGGAAAAGCTCTAGTATGAAAGAATTTGAAATGTACTGGCAATTTTAAAATTATTTCTGCGTATGTTCAGTTTTAACTGGCTATATATACGTATCATCTGAGTGTTTATATTCGCCCACACACCTATATACAAAACAAAAACATATACAATAGGTCAGCAAAAACACATCGTGTGTGCCGATGCTTGTTTGGTGTTTTAAGTAGTAAATACATTTTTACACAGTATATAACTGTGCAAAAAATTAATTTCAGACACATTTCTAAGTTTTTCAGATAATCAAGCGTGGGTTTATCGGGACTGATATCTGTAAATATTCAGTTTGTTTTTATGACATGAAAAAATACAGGTCACTTTTCACCTTACCTTCATTCATGGTAAAGTAAGTATACCTTAGTTTTACCAGACCACTGTAAGGTGAAATGTGGACTTCATTTAGGTACACTTTCATTTCGTATATAACTGTTACGCAAGGGTTTTAAGCACGGTAAGCCTACTTGCGAAAAAGGAATAACCTTAATATTACTTAAAGTGTGTTTTGGGTGGAAATTGACTGAGTTAGGAGGAAAAACTATTTTGTATGTATATGTTATAAATAAGCTGCACAGATTACTCAGTATTCCAAAAAGTTTAGCTTTTAATATTTTTATTTCAATAATAAATTTTCTGCTCTTCTTAATGAATGTGTGGGTAGAGCTCTCGGCTAGCATTCTGTTGGCCCAGCGTTCGACTCTCCGACCGGCCAGTGAAGAATTAGAGGAATTTATTTCTGGTGATAGAAATTAATTTCTCGTCATAATGGGGTTCGGATTTCACAAAAAGCTGTAGGTCCCGTTGCTAGGTAACCAGTTGGTTCTTAGCCACGTAAAATTAATCCAATCCTTCGGGCCATCCCAAGGAGAGCTGTTAATCAGCTCAGTGGTCTTGTTAAACTAAGGTATACTTAACTAATGTGTTATCACTGAGGTACAGCACTCGTTTAAAAGATTTTATTGATGGAATCGTCATCCCAGTCTCGACATTATATGATTTGAAATATTGGGTGAATTAAACTGTCAAAGTTATTTACAGTGCTTGAAACTCTCTCTCTCTCTCTCTCTCTCTCTCTCTCTCTCTCTCTCTCTCTCTCTCTCTCTCTCTCTCTCACATGTGCTTATATATATGTATATATATGTGTGTGTGTGTTTATATAGATATATATATATATATATATATATATATATATATATATATATATATATATATATATATATATATATACACACACATGTATATCTTGTCAGTAATCGGTTAAAATTCTTGTAAATGTCATTAATAGTAATTCAATAACCTAGTGCAGGTGCCGTGATTTTTCTTAAGAATACCAGTGCTAAGTATTATTTCACCTAATAATATTTCAGTTTCAAGTTATTTTATTAAATGTAGATTTATGCGTTACCATGCTTATTTATATGCTAGTTATGTGACTTTGAAACCGAATTAATTCTATTTCCTTTTCTCTACAGAAATTTGTCAAAGATCCATGCAGTAAAACGAATGAGTGAGAGGGACAAGGTACGTCAAATATGTACAGTGATAAAAGAGTTCTCTCTCTCTCTCTCTCTCTCTCTCTCTCTCTCTCTCTCTCTCTCTCTCTCTCTGTACTGTTACAACATCCTTAGTAAACATAAGAACCTTAACAAATGCGGAAATATGTATAATGATAAAAGAGTATTTTTTATCTCTCTCTCTCTCTCTCTCTCTCTCTCTCTCTCTCTCTCTCTCTCTCTCTCTCTCTCTCTCTGTACTGTCACAACATCCTTAGTAAACATTTGAACCTTAACAAATTCGGAAATCATTGGGTTTTATCTTTAACCTGATATAATGAAAGAAGTACTTACATGTGTTGGTAGGTGCACCGAGCGATACCGCCACAATGGCAGCGAATACTATGATTAACCCCTTCATGCTTGGCACTCTCTGAAAATAAGTAAAAGATATTTAGTATTTAGCATGAATGTAGTTTCACTATATATATATATATATATATATATATATATATATATATATATATATATATATATATATATATATAATGGAAATACACTTGTTAGCCTCAATCTCCACTGATTGTACGTATAAAATGATGTACTATGCACGCCCACAGACCGGTGGACGCGCGCACACAAACACGCACACACACATACATATGTATATATATTAGGCTATATATATATATTATATATATATATAGTATATATATATATATATATATATATATATTTATATATATATATGTATATATGTTTGCATGTATATGTGTCTGTGTGTATGTGTGTAAACACCCTGTCAAAATGCAAAATGAATAGTAAGATAGTCAGTTTTGAACACTATATTTAGTTATTCTTAAGAGTGACATGGCCCATCTCATAAGCAAACTCAGATATTGAAAAATGGATATAGTGACAAGGCCTGTATAGTGACAAGGTCTGTATGCCCTGAAGGTCTGAATGTTTGCACGTAGAGCGAGAGTGAGAGGGAACTTGGTTCGATGGAAGTTTTTTTTTTTTTTTTTTTTTGCATTCCAGATACGCATGGGTTCATACAGAAAGCGGCTAGGTTCGCAAGTGCAAAAAATAAAATAACTAAGAAATATTTCTTTAGCCTTTTTCGTTCTGTTGTAAATGCACGAATGGGCAATATTAGATATAACTTTGCATCAGTGTGTGTATCTCATGTTCATAAATGTAAAGAAGCAGAAGAAGAAGAAGAAGAACAAGGGGAGAGAGAGGGAGGGAAAACTGCATCTAAGATCACAATGGCTATCGGACAAAAAAAAAAAAACTAACCACCCTTTCCCTTAGAATCGGGTCAGTTCTCTTAGTTGACCCTACTGCGTCTGTCTTGACGTCATATACAGTAAGTGGTCTAATTAGTTTTTGTAAGAAGAGCGAGCTCTGGCCGGTTGCTTGTTGCGTAATGCCTTCAGTGTATTTGCAGTTAGATTTCTGAACAGGTTCGGTGATTGTTTTTTTTGCATGTGTTAGTGTTCTCGTCACAGTAGTGTCTGAATTTATTATACTAATTATTATTAATTTCAGTGGTTTCCTGTAAAATTGTGGTTTCTTTCACTGGTCTTATTGTTGTTGCTGTTAATATAGACCTTTTGTTGTTATTATTTTGTTATTAAGTTCATAGAATTAGATTCCCACGAAACTTTTGTAGTACTGTAGATCAAGAATCAGAACGCCTTTCTCCTGTAATTAGTAGGTTTAAAGGTGTTCGTTCGAATGGGTTTAACTACCTTCTGTGAGAAAGTGCGCGTCCTTTGGATGTTTCTTTTCATCTGTATACAGGCCATATAGTAATAATACATACTACTCACTTAGGTAGTATGTACACTACATTTCCTCCTTTCTGTTAGAATCCTACCATTCTCCTCTCCTGGCATACTCCAGTTCTTTTAGTTCCTCTCATCACCTGTCCTTTTTTGCTTTTTTACAGTTATTACTCTCACCCATTTCTTTAAAACTTTTCATGCAAACAGATACAGTACCTTGCTAATCCTGGTTAGCTGTTCGGCCACACTGTCATCTCTATAACTCACTGTTTAACTTGTAATCCCATTCTCTCCTGATGCTTTGCTATTCTTTAGCTTTTTTTATTGCCCTACTTAACAGTCAACAGTCACTTCCACAAACATCTTTCAACCCTCAAGTCACTCTAACCCTTTCCACTCTTGCGCCATTCGGTTCTGGTTGTCTTCAAATTACTCTCTCTCTCTCTCTCTCTCTCTCTCTCTCTCTCTCTCTCTCTCTCTCTCTCTCTCTCTCTCTATATATATATATATATATATATATATATATATATATATATATATATATATATATATATATATATATGTATATGTATATATATATATATATATATATATATATATATATATATATATATATATAATATATATATATATATATATATATATATATATATATATATATATATATATATATATATATATATATATATATATATATAAATATATATAGTTTATGTCCTTGTGGATATATGCATGTATATACTTTGTGTGTTCATACATGCGCTTGTTCGCTTAGATACAAAATAACTGTTATACGGGTTATCTTTATCAAGAGGTAATTTTTTTTTTTTTTTTTGCTCTAAACGTGAACTTGATCGCGAATTTTACAGCAAAAGTACACAACAAATTTTGAAAGTAAGGTGTGGTTTTTGATGTCGCAGGAGACTTACTTGATAAGTGTTTATTGTCCAGCGCTTTTCTTAGAAGGATTTTCTTATTTTCCTTTCGAAAGAATACCTGGGTCTTGCCACGACATTTTGCCTGTAATTGTTCGCTCGTGATGTTATGCCCACTAATGTTGATCTTATAATAGGCAAATGTTGCCGGATAGTATTATGTTTTGGAAGCATTATTATCGCTTCCATTACATTGCTCATTGATCGTGTTGGAAGTTGATATAAAAATAATGGAAAATTAGCTGAATGGTAAGTGAAAATAATTAATTAGGATAAGCAAACGGGCAAACGAATAAATGGGGTCATGGATAATCAGTTAAAAAGTTAAGATTGAAGAGTGATGGTCTCGATTAACATGAAGCTGAACATGAAAAGAAAAAAAATTGTCGTCAAACGAGGAAATTGATTTGGCTGAAACAGCTTTTACCAATGCAGGTCATGAGAAAATCCAGGCGTTAGATTCATCCGCAATCAGGCAGAGTCGAAAGTGCGAATATGTACGAGTACCTTTTGAATAAAAAATGTGCTTTGGAGGCACTGAACTCGACCGAGTGACGGGCTGCCCGCCCAGATGTAAAATTGCCTAAATACAGCCGGATTTCAGCGCCCGTCTGGAACCTTTCACTGTAACGGTTTCGTAAGCGATTGTAGTATACACCAGGGCCACCGGGAGTGTTCTGAAGCTCATACGTCATGGGCATGTGACTACAGAATGCCCTGTTTGTGTCCTCCCGGTAAACCCACTCATTTCATTATCTTTTCAAGATAAACTTACTTATCATGGCTAACAGTGTGCTTGCTTGTCTGCTTGCTTGCTTCCCGTTTGTTGGCTTGCTGCCCTTATGTGTTCAATGTATTCCACGACTTTCTTAACTAATTGGGCATTACGCTTCCAGCTTCCTCAAACGAACTGTGATATTCGGGTCATCTGCTCGCTTGCGTATTTGCTTTCAAATGCTTGATCTTTCTTAAGATTTTTCTCCAACAAACTCTCTAATAATCATGGTTCCCACTTTATCATACTTATATAAGTATTTGTGCTTCCGTTTTTTTTTTTTTTTTTTTTGCTGGATAGTGATTTTAGACTGATCTCATGATAAGATCCAACGTTTACCTCATCGCTTTTTTGTTTGTTTTGTTTCTATTAAGATGTTCTGCTCATTTCCTGTTATTGCTCAAACAATCTCAAGCTTTCAAGCATTCATGCTTGCGTGCTGACTGACTTTATTTCATGATATTTCTCAAGTGAATTCAGCAATTCGTCCTCCTTGTTTTCTTCATTTTATGAGTTTTCTCAACTGCCCTTTGCTTGCTTGCGTGCTTGGGGTCGCAATCTTTCTCAAACTATTTTAAGAATTCACACGCCCTATGTGCTTGCGTGCTTGCAATCATTCATGAGTTTTCTTGAACGAAAGGGCGAATTTATGCCCCTCTTGTTCGACGGTGACGCAATCGTGCTGTATAACGCATGCGTAGGATTAAATCCTTGGGCCTCCATTTGAAAGTGAGATCAGACAACTTGTCTTGCATTTGTTGTGTGGGTTGCTCTCTTGACTTGCGCTTTTGGTGGTCAGTGTTAATAGCTCCCTGCTGTATGTTGTGATTAGCTCTTGCTTATTAACAAGCTCTGTATATATATATGTATATATATATATATATATATATATATATATATATATATATATATATATATATATATATATTATTATTAACTGTAGTTTTGTTATATATATTATTATTAACTGTAGTCTTGTTCTTACGTATTTCAGTAACTAGATATATATATATATATATATATATATATATATATATATATATATATATATATATATATATATTATATATATATATATTTATATTATATATATATATATATATATATATATATATATATATATATATATATATATATATATATATATATATATATATATATATATATAGAGAGAGAGAGAGAGAGAGAGAGAGAGAGAGAGAGAGAGAGAGAGAGAGAGAGAGAGAGAGAGCTCTCTATGTGTGTGTGTATAACTTTTACACACCTTCGCTTCCATATCGAGAGTAGCAGGAGGTGTGTCCGGTTAGCAGAAACTATGAGGTAAATTCAACCCCCTGCCTCAGTTCCCTTTCAGTCTCATTTTTGCACCCATTTTTTTCCTTATGGTGGCCGATTGGCCCCACAACTCTGTACTCGTCTCGAACGAAAGTGAAACTGGTTCAACCCGTTGGAGATCCTGATTCGTCCGGGTTTAGTTTTACCTCCCTCTCTCTCACTCTCATTTACTTTTATGTTTAAACTTATAGCAGACGACACAGATAGGTGTCAAGCTAGTAAACCTGAAACCTGCCTCTCTCTCTCTCTCTCTCTCTCTCTCTCTCTCTCTCTCTCTCTCTCTCTCTCTCTCTCTCTCTCTGTTTTTAAAAGGATTTCTTCAAGTTCAGTGTTTCTTGCCTTCCGTTTTCCGGATTTGAAAAGGAAACGTGCAGCTTTCTCGAGCATGAATGTGTTCATAATTGATTTTATTTTTCACCGGTTATCAACAGGAAATCACAATCACAAACACACACATGCATATATATATATATATATATATATATATATATATATATATTTATATATATATATATATATATATATATATATATATTTATATATATATATATATATATATATATATATATATATATATATATATATATATACATGAAGACATCCAAATAACACACACAAATATAACATATTTATATATATATATATATATATATATATATATATATATATATATATATATATATATATATATGTGTATGTGTATATATATATATATATATATATATATATATTATATATATATATATACATATATACATGTTATATTTTTGTTTGTTATTTGGATGTCTTCATGAGTATATGAATAACAATTTTGTATGTGCGTAACAATTTTAAGCGATTATGTCTGAAGCTAGAATTATTGTTTGTGAATTTATGCAGCATTAATGTCTTGTTATTATGGAAAGCATAATTACTGTACATCCAAGTTAAACTTAAATTTGGTTATTCGGCGAAAACTGTTGTTTGCGTTTCAAGTTAAGAAGAATTGCTCTATCAGTCGAGAATAGTTTCGCAACGGATTCAAGACAGGCTGCTGAAGTATTTAGAATGTTTGAAGTTAATTCATGATAAGAGAATTTAGAATGTTTGAAGTTAATTCATGATAAGAGAATTCTTAACCTATGTTTATTTTATCTTGAGATATTATTATGGCATTCAGTATCAGGGTTCATTTTGATGTCCGTATCATCAGCTTGAATAGAATTTGCAAATTTTAAGCATATTGGTCTTTCTTGAATAGAGTTGTTTATAGAACTTAGGTCAAAGGCCAGGCACTGGGACCTGTGAGGTCATTCAGCGCTGAAACGGAAATTGACAGTAAAAGGTTATGAACCAGTTGATAGGAAAAGCTGGAAAGTAAGATGGAAGAAAGATAATATGAAAGGAGGTACAGTAAAAGGAACGAAAGAGGTTGCAGCCAGGGGCCGAAGACACGCTGCAAAGAATCTTAAGTAATGCCTACAGTGCACCGCATGAGGTGCACTGACGGCACTAACCTCCCTACGGGGAATGGTCTTTCTTTCTTTATTTCGGAATTTGATAAGCATTGAAATTTTAATTTGAATCTATTAGATGGGGGCGTTACCTTCGTAAGCCAAAGTTCATTGACCACATGAGGCTTGCATACCAACCAAGGTTAGTATGTAAGCGAGCGTCTCTTCGTTTCCATGGCAACGCAGTCTTTGCACGTGTGAAATTCTGAATCCCATGTTCAAGCATTACTATCAAAAATCATTAAATAAGGACTTATATTGAAACTAAATACGAAATCCTATTATGCTTTTCTTGTTGTCTTATACAATCTTGATTCCTTTCTTCTTTTTACGGGAGGTTTAAACCGCAAGTCTTTATAAATGGTGAAATACTAAAGCCTCGTTTACATTGAACTTGAAACGGAAAATCACGTTTACAGAATGCAAGTTTCAGAATCATCGTTTTCATTGAATTTCGAATCTCAGAATTCGCGTTTAAATTGAAACCAAAGTTCGATCTTAGAATTGGAGACTTCTTTCTTGTTTATTTTACTTCATTGCTCAAACGAATTGCAATTTATTTCTTTAGGTCATTTATATTAGAGTAGTGGAGACTACAAACGCTTTCGTATGTACAGCATGAAGGTTTCAGTTTATTTAGTCTGTTGAAAGTGGAACGGAAATTAGTGCCAGATAAATTCGGAAGAAAAGAGAAAAGTGAATAGCGTGTTTTTTCCTTCTTCATGCGAATATCGGAAAAAAGACCACTTCGCCGTTTTTTCGTCATTGTGATAGAAAGTTCATTTGTTCCAACCGAACCGCTGTTGCAAAAAAGAAAAAAAATCGTTTTAACGGTTACTCGCTTTTATTTCCTTTTTGAAACCGTGAAAGCCTTCTTGACTTAGGCTTTTACTTTTACCCTTCAAGAGCCAGTCCTAAACTGTCAGATAATAAATAAGAAGCTTATTGAGTAAAATATTTCCCCGTACGCATTTTCCCCGAGATGGAACCGAGTACCGGGACCTCTCCGTGAAAAAAGCGGGACGCCATATCTTAAAAATTAACCATAGAATTTTCTTGAAAATAATCTCATTATGTTTCCCACACCCAAATTCCTGCAGTGCTAATCCTAACCCAACCTAACGTAATCTAACCTAACTTAACCTAACCTAGGGGCATGGCAAAAAACCGGGTCTGGTACAATAGTAGCACACATCTCAGGAATTTGCTTCCAGTGCAGCGATTCTGAGGAGTAAATTTTGATTCTTTCACGATGCTTAAATTCTCAAATCCTGTTCCGCTCACAAGCAAGTTCTTCAGAACTTATGTACTTACCTACAAAGCCTCAGTCAACCAGTAACCCTTAAATTCAACATTTATTCACTTGCAAAGTCTTACATTCTAAATGTAATTTGTGTATATTAACTCGCAGGGTCGTCAATTCCCAAAAAATTTGTACT
>NC_089760.1:34842500-34850000 GCF_040412425.1 Macrobrachium rosenbergii | reverse complement strand
CTGTCACGGGTTCCGTGACGTGACGCCATCACGCCGAATTTTTTTTTAATTATGTTTGAAATTAGGAAGAAAAAGGAAGACTAAAATATATATATACAGTTCAACGTAACTCCAGACCATGTCTCATTATACGGTGTATTTTTTTCCTTGGCCTTACAAAATTTTAAATATACAAAATTTTAAATATGCTACGGAACGAATTAATCGCAGACAAGTGAAAGAGCCTTGGGAAGTCAGTTTTAAATTGATCTCATTAATGGACTAATCAACTGTCAGATAACTCTGTAACTCTTTATGTGTTGAGAGAAGACATAACAGCCGTCAGACTATGTTGATGGAATGTTTTTTTAATAATGTTAAGTACAGTCACTGAATAAAGGATATTCGAACTCTTGGTGAAAACCTGATGGTTTCCATGCCGACAAACCAACGAATCCTCATCTATGTCTGTCGAAGATTATTTACCGGCTGGGGGCCTGGGGGGAGGGGGGACCAAAGTGAATGGAAAAGTTTATTAATATTGCGTTCAAAAGTATTTTGTGTTATGCCTAAAATCAGTAGATTTTTCGCCCAAAGGACGGACTATTTAAATTTCTTTGTTTTGTTATTTGTGACGTGATGTGTGGAGTTAATCTTATATTTACTTGCGTGGCAAAAGCGGTGATTTGATGAAATACCTGTGGTAAATATATTTTTCTGTTTTGTTGTTTCAGGTAGATAATTAGAAATCCAACTTAAAGAGAAACTTAAGCTCTTTTTATTGTTTAATTTCTGTGCTCGAGCTATGTTGCTTTATAAGGAGGAAAGTTAGTATCCGGGACTTGAATTATATTTGCTATTCGTTCAGCGTGCTTTTTCATTGAAATACAAAGTAATCATATAATTTTGGAACTTCACAACTTCCAAGAATAAAACACCAGGGGGTTTGAATCTTCTTCAAATGGAGTTTTTAAAAAATATCCGTTTAGCTGCCACTGAACAAAAATCCTAATTTTGTTTAAATTGAGAGTTTTTTCGCCATCGACATTGACTTTTTCCATATTTTACATATTTCTGTGCGTCAGTTGTAGAAGACTTCAAACTTACAGAGTTCATAGTTGAACAGACCTGAATCGTTCATTTGCATCAGATGCATTGTATCTATCCAAAGTGAAACGGAATGTTTTCTTTTTCGATTCAACGAAAAACAGGTTTGAGGCGCCCACCTCCATCACTTCCAAGCGTTAAAAAAAATTTCGTATGACCAAAAATCTCTTCACCTGGGTCAGTCACGTAACGGAATAGTCATGCAGCGTAGAAAGAAATCCGAACGAGTGTGTTTGTATTGAAAGAAAACATTTTCAAGGGAAGCAGGTTACTTCTTTTTAAAGATTTTCTTGTGGGACTTTAGTATTTTTATGGTTTTTTTTGATGGTCATGTTTTTGCATGAAGCTTTTCCAGAGGTCAGTAGTTTCATGTTGGAAAAAAAAAGGGCCACTATTGATGACCCTCATGTCGGCTGCAAAAACTGGCCTCCTTCAAATAGCAAAGGAATTTCGACTGTCTCTTTTGAGTGGAGGAAAGTCTGCTCGACAGAATGGTCCGGGTTTTGTATCGAACTTAACTCCTTGTAATTATCTTAAAGGCATGAAGATTCTCTCTCTCTCTCTCTCTCTCTCTCTCTCTCTCTCTCTCTCTCTCTCTCTCTCTCTCTCTCTCTCTCTCGGTTTGTGTACATACTCTGTTCAGCTATATGTGCCGGTTGAAGGGTTGGAAGTCGTCTGCACGAAGGTTTTTTCCACGGTTTTATCAGTTAAATGTTGAACATGGTTGTGAGTGTTGTCTTGGTTTAATCTAGATACACTTCCAATAACAGTAAATGACTTGTCATTATATATATAATATATATATATATATATATATATATATATATATATATATATATATGTGTGTGTGTGTGTGTGTGTGTGTGTTGTTTATGTATGTATGTGTAATGTGTATGCTTATACTTTCGAGGTTTAAGGTTAATACTTTATTTTATTTATCATGTAACCATGTTGTAAAATTCCCCAGACAAATAAGATATTATTCTGCTCCAAAACCTCAGAACATTCTGGGATTAACTTTTAAGCCGACTGGTAGATTGATAGAAGATTTTTCCTTATGTTAAGTGAGGTATTTCCAAGTCTAACGTCCAGTAATCTGTCTTGCAATTTGGTTTTTAAAAGCATTGTGAGGGAAGAAGAGATTGCAGACAAATGATTGCAAGTTTATTAGATAAAAAGGCATGTAGGATTTTATGTCATTTTAAAGTTAGGTTTGGGTGAGAGCTGTTTTAAATTATATTATATAAAAGAAGGATTGAAATTTGCGTTGTCCAGAGCTTATCTTTTAGAGAAGAGAAAGCCAAAGGGTTTTTTATTTATTTACATATTTATTTGTAAATTTCGGACATTATTATTTTATGTATTAACGTTTTATTCATTTATATAATATTCTATATGGATAGATTTAGAAAGGAAAAAAAGAAAAGATGGCGATTTCTAGTAAGAATAATTTTGTCGGAATAATTTTCCTAATGTGATGTGTTATTTTTCCTCTAAATCGTAGCTTGAACAAGAAAGGGCATAGGAGGTTGTTGTCTCGTTGGCCTTTGCTTCTAGGAAAGTTTTGCGAAAATACTTGTATCTGCCAATAGTCCCGATGCAGATACTATATTCAGTAGGTGTGGTAACCGAGGGCTTGGACGCATCAAGACACCGGCTCTTCCGTAATATTTTATTATTTCTGTTCGCATCAGCTTCTCAGTCTCGAAAATAACAGAATCTACCTTATTTGATTATGCGGCTTTAAATATGCTTATATAATTCATTTGCTTCGAACTCAGGCATTGTTGCACAATATGGCTGATAACGTGCGTAAGTCGATAACTCTTTTCACAATGAAAGCTTGGTGCGTGGTAGGAAGCACCAAAAGTCCTTATGTGCGGTTGGTTTATGTGTCAGTTTCGATATCTGCGTATCATTTCAAACGGCATCCTCCAAGGACAGTTGCTATTTTTCCATAGATATCCGAGAGCCTAATGTTATTCAGGTCATTACATGTAGAATCCTTCTATTGGCACAGAATTAACATTCGTTCTTTACTTATTGATTGCTGTGAGTTGGAGAAAGTTATTGGACGTTTTTTCTCCCCCACTCTTCGTCGCTCGCCTTTATCGGCAGAGGGAGTTTTACCACCAGTTTGGGTTCATTGTGTAAACTCTGTGAGCAATCCACTAGAAGAAAGATGCCGGGACGTGTGGCCGTGACATCGCCCTCAACTTTTACGTGAGTCTTATCGTGAAAGATACAAAGGAAATCTTACAAGTTAAGCGATTTGCTCCGCAGATCTCTCTCTCTCTCTCTCTCTCTCTCTCTCTCTCTCTCTCTCTCTCTCTCTCTCTCTCACACACACACACACACACACACTCTCTCTCTCTCTCTCTCTCTCTCTCTCTCTCTCTCTCTCTCTCTCTCTCTCTCTCTCTCTCCTACGAGTGTATGTACATATGTGTGTGTTTTGGTGTGTGTTGAATATGTTTTTTCTGTCTTCGAAATTTTATCGTTTTGTTTAAATGTTCTGAATATGATTTTCCTGTAAAATGTCTGTGGGATGAACTTGGCACTTAGATTGCAATTATTACTAACTGTGAGCCCATACCGTCAAAAGTAGAGGTAATATAAGAAAGGGTCGGGTTTATATTGTACGAGTGAATAGACTGTACTTAACTTTCGGGTGGTGGTGGCAGTGGAAGACTGAATAAAGTAATGATACATATTTTGTTATGTATTACTGTTTTTGTGTCGGTTTTTTTAAATAACAAAGGTGGTCATTTCTGATATTGGTAATGTACTGTTAATGTAACTATGATGTAGTGTTTAAATACATATTATGTATGAATACGTACCCCTAAAGTGACTTAGACCTTACGAATGAATACTGTGCTTTCAGAATTAGCTTCATATTTTTTCCTTTAAAGGGCTTATGATAAGAATTCTTATATGCATTTGAGGAGTCATTTCTTTTGTTATGTAATTTTTTTCCCTTGCGCACTCTTTTAAGACATTTTGTGTCTGTTTTGATATTTGGATGTAGAGAAAAAGTCATTTGTATTTCATTCGTAATGATAATTAAAGCATTTTGCATGATTATTACTTTTTAACATCAGTCATAAAAATAACTGCCCAAGCAGAGAATTTTTTCATTATCTGTTGTCTGTGTCACTAAAATCGTTTTATATTTGCAAGGTATCTTCTGTGAGGAGGTATGTTTATATGTATTATGTTTATGTGTATTTTTACTTAATACCGGTAATTATTTCGGATTTTGACGAAGTTTCAAAATTGTTCACCAGTTTTGTTTTCATATTTTGCTGTTATCTCGGAGATGTAATGGTATTTTTCATGTATCAAGTTGTCCCTAAAACATTTATGATATAATATATTTAGATTAATACATATAAATTACCGGAAGATATTTATGTATGTATATATTGGTCATTGAACATTTAGAACTCGAGCTAGGAAGCTTTCACGATCTTGGGTTGCTACTGAATTGATCATTGTTTCTCTCTCTCTCTCTCTCTCTCTCTCTCTCTCTCTCTCTCTCTCTCTCTCTCTCTCTCACACACACACACACACACACACACACACACACACACACACACACACACACACACACACACACACACACCAAAAATATTATTACCTAATTTTTTTCTCTGAAGTCGATAATCATATCATATGATACGGTGATTAATTTATTACTAGTTTTATTAAAATAATTTCATTCCATATGACGAGACTCCAAAAAGACTTGAGAACAGTTCTTAAGAGGATTTGGTTACCAGGTGAAACCCTGACAGGGTTTTGGCCGGAGCGAAAAAATGTTAAGAGGTTTTTTGTTGCAAGCTTTTGAAGTTCTGACTTTCGGACCGTACAAGAGGTAAAATCTGAAAAGGTTAGAGAGTTATACTTGTGTATCACCGGAATACTCAAATGCCCGTTTCTAGATTAGATATGTGTAGTAATGATGAAAAACTTTAGTTCTTATTTCTTATAAGTTATATCTTTCTGCTTTATAATTTATTCTGGTCAAAGGGAAACTCCTGGAAGATTATATAATATACAGAGATATTTATTTGTTACTGTAACATATCTTCGTAATTTGTGAAAACCGTTAATCCATATTCCGACAACCTCTGATGATGTAAACGCGAATATTGATATTTCATTATTTGTAGGGAATCCTTAGGCCAGCATAACTGTCAACCTAGGGGCATCATGACTCTGGAAATTTTAAGAATCCTTAATGCTTTAGATCAGTGGTTCATAACCTTTTTCAGTGCCCGTACCCTTTGAAATCTCAGAAAAATTTCTCGTACCCCCATCCAATATAGATACAATACAGTCATATGATAAATAAACAGTATACGAGTATATACAGTACCATTGCACTGGCTGTCATGTCTCGTACCACGAGGTTTAAGGTTTCGTAACCCTTGGGGGTACAGGTACCCCAGGTTAAGAGCCACTACTTTAGATCTATATTTGGTTGAGGTGTATCGATCAGTCTTCTGGAATGATTGCAATACCTGTCGTTTCAGTCTTTGTTTCTAGGTAGTGTCTGGATGTGGCCAGCGATTCCTTATCAGAAAACTGTGTAATTTCTGAGATATGTACATTCTGTTGTGCTGTATTCCTAGAGCTAGTAACAGTTCTGGAAAACTTTTGATTTCAATGATATGGATACTTTGTTCTATATTTTCAAGGATGATACCAGTTTTTCTTTTTTTTTGCTGTAGTTTTACAGTTATTTTGATGGCAATCTCTCATTTATCTTAATTCTATATTGTTTAGGGCTTTTGATTCCTTGTGGTAAAATCTTGAAACCTTGTATTTCCTGAATGCTTTCAACTACTTCGGGGAATTCCTTATATCCGGGTCAGCACATCGCTTTCATATAACTGCATATTCGTGCATACTTTTTGGAATAATATATGATAAACGGAATCAAATAAAAAAAACGCGATTGGGATATATTAACTCTAAAGCTGAATTAAAGATGGAAAAAAAATGTAATCAACAGCTTTGTCTGCCTCAGTTCTACCCTGTGATACAATCGTTAATTGATGACGTCACTCCATGCTACTCAAGGCAGTTGAAGTATGTAAGGGCTTCTTCGTCATTGACAAATTGGCGTAATTGCGAAATTAAAAGCGCTTTTCATTGTGTAGTGAGAACTTCACATACTACAGCCTCTCCTCTACCTATCTACAATCCAGATACCGACTTAAAAAAAAAAGTTATGAATTAAAAATCCGAAGAAAAGATATACGCAACGGAGGCCGCTTTCGATATTTACGTGTGAGTTAGGGCCGTCTTAGAAACGCTCTCCCTCGCTTTCTCAAAAGTGCTTAAAAATGAGTTGAGAAAGAAATAAATCACGTTCAAAATACACTAGACATGAAGTTGAAGTGTTTATGATTTAATTTCTGTGTCTACGTGTAAGTATGCATGTACGCCACGTACTTATTCTTTGGCTATCAGTTTCAGTTTCTCAAGATTTTAAGCAACGTCTTATATAGAGGCTGACAGTGAAAGGTGTATGAATAAAAGATAAGATTAATAGTAAAAGGCTCATGAGTATAAGAAAGGAATCCACTCGGTACAATGGAATTCCTGGAATTGTTGATCAAACATTTGTAAAGATTCGCGTCTTATTTTGTTTATCTTATTTACAGCCATGAAATGACGTCACTGTGGCAGATGACACTAGAATTAATTTTCTAACAGATGACAGACGGTTGCGCGTGCAAACGCAATTGAAAGCAAAACTGAACAAGTTAAGTGTGTGTAGACGGCGGACTTACATTTCTTAAGGTCACCAGTACTGAAAATGAAAGTACCTGAGGTATATACATAGTTCTTGCCCTAGAAGGCATGCATATCCAGATTGCAAAAGCCCTAAATCTTATTACATCTAGTTTGTGGAGAAACACATATTTCATAGTTTATTGAAGTTCATGTTTTTTTTTAAAGCCTTTTGCACAATTTCCTCCGGAATGCATACTCATGCGTGTGCTTGGAAGTCATTTTGATCCAAAGGCCAGTAATATGGTAACAAGATTTGCACGCAGTTACTTCGATTTGTAGTCCGGTGCATTTTTTCTGACAGTTTTTATCTCCGAGAAGAGCAGGTCATCGAGAGATTAAAATTTGGCAGTATAACTTTTAATTTCGTCCTTGGACTGCTGGATGTTTCCTCTCTCTCTCTCTCTCTCTCTCTCTCTCTCTCTCTCTCTCTCTCTCTCTCTCTCTCTCTGCCTGCGTGTGTTTATGTGGTCAAGGTAAAAACCCGTTGTAGAAAGGAGTAGGAAAAAACCGAAGTGACCGTTAGAAAGGGGATGCCGAAAGTTATGCGGGACACGGTGCCCCAAGAGGGCATTAAAAAAAAATGGGCATAGACTTCCACTTACC
>NC_089760.1:34812500-34840000 GCF_040412425.1 Macrobrachium rosenbergii | reverse complement strand
ACATACATACACACACAAATATTCAAAGTATCGAATTCAGTACACCTTGGGAATAAATCAGGGCAGAACTCCTATAAGCGAATCCTTGGTCATGTTGTGTCCTAAGGATACTGTCAATTTTATATTAATCGTAGTTTGTGGATTAATACTTACTAGTGTGGAAATTTCATGCGTAAAATGAGTGACGGGCTATCACATTTCGTACATACATTTGTATGTATATATATATGTGTGTGTGTGTGTGTGTATCGTGTATATTGCGTAGGTAAACAGACAGACAAATAAGATAGTAGAAAGAGAAGAGGAGAGTAACACAATCACATTTAGTTCGCTTGGATGAAACAGTGCATATCAAGAGGCTTCGTCATTGAGCAATTTCGCGCATACTTCGAAGGAAGGTCGTCTAGGGGTCCATAAAAGAAGCAGTCTGTCCGACCTTGCCCTTTTCACTTCAGTACTCTCGCGTCTTGACGCGGATGTGTTTCCCCCAAAACTTTGAGGAATAAGGACCGTGAAGTGAAAGTGGCCCGGCCTGCAGCCGGTTGAGGTGTGTCGAGTCCGGGACGCATATTCCCCTGTCCGGGACGCCTGATGGTGTTTATTTATTTATTTATTTATTTATTTTTGTCAATTTCTTTATTTTTTTTCCTTTGTTCTCGGTCGCCCTCTTAGTGTTTTAGCTGCTGTAGATGTATTTTATCAATTATATTATTACCATGGTTTTAATTTGATCGGTTTTCCCCTAATTCTTCTTCAATAAAGTTCTCATTTGATTTCTCCTTCTCGTCAGTTTTTTTTTTTTTTGCGTTGTTTATTATGTGGCTTTGTTTCTGTTAAGGGAATTTTAATACTGTTATGATTTTTTTATAGTTTTTAATTCATTTTCTTCTTTTCCTCCTTCGTCATCATCTTAACTTTTTGTTTTCGTGATAAATTGTATTAGCGGTTTTGTTTTACATATCGTAGGAGTTGCAGTGGTGAGGTTTTCGTTGCTGTTATTATTTTAGTTTATTGGTGGTTGTGATGAATATGTTTTTATAAGTGTTGTATTTATCATTTACTTTTTAAAGATGATAAATTGTTATTTTAAACTTTTTTCAATATATTGTTTTAACGTTATTATTATTATTATTATTATTATTATTATTATTATTATTATTATTATTATTATTATTATTATTATTATTATCATAGGAACGTTTTATTTTTGTATGCTCTGATGATAATTGTGAGCACGTTGGGGTCAGTGATTCTTGTTTTTTTATTTTCAGATTTCAAAGTCGTAGATCAATTGATAAATAATATTGAAATGATGGTGAAATTTTATTGATAGGTTACTCTAGAGTTTGTGGTTATTTTTCTTTAATAATTTATCGGTCAACCTGTTATTTTTTATAATTTTTGTGTAGTATGTTTGTGCATGTGCCTATTTTCCTCAGATTTTTATTCCTTTGCGTATTTTGAAGGTCAGTTAAAGACCAGTATTTTAGGTAGAAGATTCTGGTTGGCTCGTACCTTCTGCCCCTAGCTGCAACCCCTTTCACTCCTTTTACTGTACCTCCTTTCATAGTCTTTCTCCCATCTTGCTTTCCACCCACTTCTAACAATTGTGTGGTTTTCCTTCTGTTACGCCTTTGTAACCTTTTACTCAAAGTTTGCCTTTCAGCACTGAATGACCTCATATGTCCCAGCGCTTGGCTTTAGGCCTAAATTGTATATTCTATACTCTTTATTTTTCCATAAATGCTCGAAATTCAACGCTTGATTTTTCTGTATTTTTGAGGAAACCAGTTACGTAGGTACCTACGGGATTTTTGATCCCTTGCAGACTGTTGTTATACATCGACATATTTTTCAAATTCATTTGTCAGTTTAAGGGCCAACGTTTTGTTTTTGTCTGATTTTAGTGAAGCTTTGTAAGTGCGTCCCTTTGGGATTTATTTGATTATCTTCCGAACAATATCTTTTACACAGACTTTTATTCTTAGGTCACAGGTAAGTCAGCTGACCAGAACTTTGAAATATACAGTACGTTGAATGTGAGTTCAAACTCGTGAGATTAAAAAAAAAAGTTCATGAATGGGGTGTGGAATGGTTGATGTTTGCGGGTGATAAGTTACTGAATGAAAATTGTAAAGATTAACTATATTACTAAATATACGAAATATTCAAGGCCATTTTTTGAAGCCCACTCGTAAAATGGATGAGGTATTTCCTGGTCCCTTTCTTTAACCTTGGTATTTCGCCATTATCACGTCACCCTGGGTTTCCCTCACTTTCACTCTTATTGTTCAGCCTTTAACTCGGCGTGAGGAAAAAGGAGAGGGTGCTTGGCTATTTGTAGCTGTACCTGTATGTAAGATTATTTTGTATAGTGTAGATACTGACAGAAGACCAGATGATGGAGTAAGCCGTGTCGTTTTGGTGCGAATATTAGAGAGAATACTGAAAATGTGTATATATATATATATATATATATATATATATATATATATATATATATATATATATATATATATATATATATATATGCGTGTATGTGTGTGTGTGTGTGTGTGTTAGAGAGAGAGAGAGAGAGAGTGCTTATGATTGTAACGATATATATATATATATATATATATATATATATATATATATATATATATATATATATATATATATATATATATATATATATATATATATATATATATATATATATATATATGTGTGTGTCTGTATGTGTGTGTGTGTGTGTGTGTGTGAGAGAGAGAGAGAGAGAGAGAGAGAGAGAGAGAGAGAGAGAGAGAGAGAGAGAGGAGTACTTTTGACTATAACGTCATTAAACTCCCTTATTATTTTTTTCATATTTTCCCCTTGTCATGCCTATCTTTTATTTGTATTATTACGGGTTCTATATAAATTCCTACATTTACAGTAAATTCTTTTCCTTCAGTAACAGGGTTAGTTCACCAAATCTTTTGAAGAGTTTCCAGTCATTCTCAATTAATATAACAAGTTTTTAAGCCTGTTTCTAACTTGGTTCTCATGGCATCCACATTCTTAACAGGTCTCATGAGAAGCCTGTTACTCATCTCAAGATACGCTACCTTAATCCTTTACTAGGCATGGGGCTACGTTTAAGAAGCATTGGTTTCTTGATGTTTGGAAAGTGGAGCATGGATGAGTGCTTCATTTAAGAAAACGAGAGTGTGTGTACGCAAATAAAATATCATATTGTCTGGAGGCATCTACAAGTTCATTAATAATACATGTGGTCTACAGATGTTGCTGTACATCAGACAGCACTGGCGATGTCTAGAATTGCACAGGTTGACGATATTGTTTGACAGCTTTAACCAAGATAAGAATAAAAATGAATGACATTTTTCAGTCATACATAAGAAGAAGCTTAAACATAATGTCAATAGTAACAATATGAAGATATTTGTTTTTATGTGTATAAAAGTCATCATCAGAATCCATGCAGCAGATAACAGAATGTCCGAAAAACTGGGTCTACTGGCAGAGCCGAAACGCCTTGCAAGGTGAATTACCTTCCGGAATAATCACTTGGATTGAAGGAAGGTCGTTAGTGATGGCTTTAAAAAATGAAGATCAGAGTTGAAAGTAAAGAAATGATAAGGGTAAGGCAGCCTCTTAATACAAGACTAGGACCCTTGACCCAGTAAACCTGCCCAACTCACCATTTGAGAGCCAGAGAAAATTGAGATAGAGATCGGCTGAGTGTTCCCCTCAAGCAAAAGAACTCATTCATGACCGTGGCTGGCCGTGGTGCAGAAGCTGTGGCACTTTCGGAGACTGGCGAACAATAATTTTATTTCAAAATGGCCTTCTGCTCACCATGGCTAGAGAGCCTCTTCCACACGAAATATGACGAGACTGAAAGGTGCATTATCTTAGTATATTCAGATGTAGATTAAATATGGAAATTTGTCATATAACTCATCAATTGCCCTATATCCCATGAGAGTTTTAATTTTGCCATTGAATGAGTAATCAGTGAATCAAAGGAAGAAATGGTAATTATAACAATTTAAAAGAAGGATGAATTGTTCTGGGGTTTCTCTTGAGGACGAGCTGAAGTAAATGGCTGTGTTTATTAATGCTCAGGTTGCTAAAGTTAGGATTTGGAGACAATTGCACTCCTTTAACATAGCGCCACGTTTTTAAAGATAGATATTCTTAGGCAAATAACCGGTCTTATTCCCTCTTCCTGCCCTGATTCTAGGCTGTCACGTTGCACTCATAAATCCAGCACACAAATTAAACTTGTTTTTCGCTTTAAACATTCAGAATCTGCTTATATATACTGTGTATATATAAACGCACACAACAAGCAGATTCTGGCTGAAAAAGGCAAATACCAAGTTTAGTTTCTGTAAAACGTTTGTACAGGTTAATGCTTGTAAAGAGAAAATTTGTGAGGCAGATTGCTTAAAAGCGGCGTAAAATGAGTTTCATATCA
The DNA here is from genome assembly GCF_040412425.1 of Macrobrachium rosenbergii. Classification (NCBI taxonomy): domain Eukaryota; kingdom Metazoa; phylum Arthropoda; class Malacostraca; order Decapoda; family Palaemonidae; genus Macrobrachium; species Macrobrachium rosenbergii. Next base: position 34,835,532 of record NC_089760.1, on the reverse strand, counting down.
CATTTACCCTACCCCCAACATTCCATGGAAGAAGCAGTTAGGTTTACTCCATTCTTTTCCCTATGCAGTATCAATAACGCCTCTCTCTCTCTCTCTCTCTCTCTCTCTCTCTCTCTCTCTCTCTCTCTCTCTCTCTCTCTCTCTCTCTCTCTCTCTCTCTCTCTCCGTTAAGGGAATGGCTCTGTTGTGTCCCACTTCTGGTAAGCCGATCTATGCTGTAGGGTGTTCGTTTCCCAACTGCAATAGAACTGGGAAGATATATGGACGTGTATGGGAAAAGGCTGCCTGTTGCAATGTTCTGTTGCTCATTCTGGAAAGAGGGTTATAGCGAAGGAAATAGATCGTTGATAAGGAGGGCAGTAATGCGTGTTCATGTACAATACCAAACAAAAAGACCTTAGTCTGAAAAGTCATACCTTTCAGATTAATGGTAAGTTTGCATGAGTGGAGAGTTTCACAAACGCCATCCCTCACTTTTATGATTTATTTTACCTACACCGTGTTTCCGTGTCATTTTGAAATTGCAAGGTTCATATGTAAAAAAAAAAAAAAAAACACCAACTTTGAGGTCCCATAGCCGAGAGGGAACCCTGCCACGGAAATGAGGCTCCAATTAGAGCCCCGTCATTTTTTTTAAAATGCACCTTAACCCTTATGTTAGTTTTATATTTCAAAGTATCGAGTATTTTGTTTTTTATTACCTCAGCCAACGTTGTTTGGACTGAGGTTTTGTTGTTTAATATGTCTGTTTTTGTTTGTATGTCTTCCATACATCCTAATATATTATCGATGGTTTTCAAAGAAGATTTGATAAGATTATTAGAAAATCAGGTGTCAGATGTGGATCAATGAATAGTATTTATTAAAAGAACTAGGTAGGTTGTTCGCCAACTTTACAAAGCAAATTCCAACATCTTGTTGGAGAAACAACCTTATGTAAGCCCTTACAGATCATTCATGTTTCGAGTTTGAGCACTTTGCAGTCTAGTTTTCATAATTATCATTAATGTTATGGTTTGTCAAATATATATTAATTATCTGTGGTGGAGTTATGGAACCCTAAAATAATTTTTTTAGCCCATTCTAGTTCCTTGGTATTTCGTTTAAAACGTCACGCAGACTATTGTTGGGATATTCTACTTTTCCCGTTGTGACAAAACCAGTCTAGATTGTATCTGGATGAGAAGCATCTTTGCTGGGTCAAACGTGACCTGAATCTCTTGAAATAAATTTATTATAATTCTACAGAAAGATACTCTTTTCTTGCTGTAAACATTAATACAGTCCTACCAGGTTCATCATCACCGGTGAAATTAACAGTACAGGTGATTATGACAATGATTCCTCGGAAGAATGGTAAAAATCTTATTGATAATTCCTCAAAAAATCACATAATTAATGCAAGAGAAAATCTGTTTACAATTCATTTTGATTTGCATGAATGGATGAGGTTGTTTTATTCTTATGGGAAAACTTCATCTATCTATTTATTTGTTTACGTATTGATCACAGATTATTAAATTTATATTATGAAAATCAGTAATCCTCGAATTGTCCAGTATTGTGGCTGCTTCTCTCCCACAGCCGTCGAGGGCTGGAATCCCTTCTGTGCTTCAGTTTTTGAGTTTCCAATAATTTCTCATCCTTCAGGAGGCTGACCCTTCGCTCCTTTCAAAGCTCTAGTGTTGTTTTTAGTTATAGTTTATCCATCCCAACTTCAACAACACTGCAAGAGATCTTTGTCATAGTAGACATTTTTTGTTTCTTTCCCATTCCATGTTTCTTTTATAAGAGTGGAAGTTGTGTGATAAATTAAGTAAAAAAAAAGGTCACATTTGACGTGTTCTTTGTAACTTGAGATTGTTGACTGCCAAAGGAGTGAATTTGTTTTCATACCTCTTTCAAAGTCTGGTATTGCTTTTTTAAGGTGAATATTGATTTTTTTTTTAAATAATAATAATAATAATAATAATAATAATAATATATTCCTGTTATTTTGCTTATTATTATTATTATTATTATTATTATTATTATTATTATTATTATTATTATTATTATTATTATTATTATTATTATTATTGTTGTTTTTTTTGCGGGTTTTGGCGTTGCATCTGCTGTGATACTTATTTAGCTACTCGCCTTCTTATTTAAGTGTTAATTTCGCAAACATACTCGTTTCTCGAACATAGTTTTATCGAGAAAATAAGTCATGAACGCCTAAGCGGAATAAATAAAAATTAAATGGTATGACATTATTAACCCCCTTTTTTTTACCTGGTAATTGCTGGGAACAAAAGTAACTTAGGCAATACTCAATTTTTAAAGTTTCATTTTGAAATATATCCAAACCCCACTTCGAAAACACTTCCATTTTAAACTTGATCTTGAAAATTCAACATATGTTCGATACTTCATTTGATTCCAAGGAAAACACAACAAACAATTCACATGCAAGCACAGGTCTGGGGCCCGGAATAGAAAGGAGGCTATCTACCCTAGATACAGAGAGAGGCGCCCTGTCAAAACTCGATCTGAAAGTTGAATGCCAAGCCCCAGCAGAGGCATACTTTAACCGCTACCATCCCTCCCCAGACCCCACCCCCTCCTACCCTTTCAGTCTGGTCTTCGTGTAAAGTCTGCCTCGAATTTGTAAAAAAAAAAAAAAATAGATCGAAGCTGTTTTTGTTTGTGCCTGTGACGAAGCACTATTTCCACATGAACTTGTTCGCGTGCGTCAGGTGAATACGCTTTGGACGGCACCACCCATCACTATTGCGCCAAATACCTCTCTCTCTCTCTCTCTCTCTCTCTCTCTCTCTCTCTCTCTCTCTCTCTCAGCTTAACCCAGTGTCCTTCCGTTGTAATAGTTGCTGAGTAACCAGTAGCAAATACGGGTATGATTTTGTGGAAATGAATGGCGGGGAAAGGGAAGGTCAGGTGGTGAAAATAGTCAGTCCTGCCTTCGGATCACAAAAAAGTTCTTACTGATATTATTTTATATTATTATTTATTTGTATTGTTAGTTGTGGAGTATTTATAGGAATAATTGTGAAAACAACAAAATTTTGCCTTAAGAAACATTTCTTGACATGGTCATGGTTTCCGCTGTTTCTGCATTTATGATAAATTGTTTGCCATGGATCTATAAGGAGAAAAAAAATCTGATAAACTTTATTTATCTCTTCACCACACGTTTCAGTTTTGCATACATTATTATACTCTAATTCTGGAGAGTGTGAGAGAGAATGTTCTCATCGGTTCAAAGTTTATGAATTAGCATTTATTATCCTTTAGAGATTACGTATCTTTTCTTTAATTTCTTAAGGTTTCTTCGAAGAACAAGTTCGAAATCTAGCACTTAGTTTTTGTCACATTATGAAGTATCATGCGTAGCGAGATGTGTAAAATTCTACGGATTTTTATCTCCACAAGGAAAATTTAATTTTCCCGTTTGGTTTTTGTTTTTGAATAGAACTCGTAAATGTAGAGCTGGAATTTTGTGAAGGCAACCTTTGTATGTGTAAAGTAATAGAATATTATCGGTAGTAGAAATTTTCAGTTAATAAAGAATAAGGCCATTATGTTAAGACATACATATAAATATGTATATATAATATATATATATATATATATATACTATATATATATATATATATATATATATATATATATATATATATATATATATATATATATATATATATTTTTTTTTTTTTCATGTAAACCATTAAACCGTGCCTTTACGTTAGGACACACACACACACACACACACACACACACACAGGTTAGCTACCAAGAAATGGCAAGAAAACTTACAGGGCATATACATACATACATACTTAGATTTATTTATGTCGCATCCTACAACCATTCAGATAATGATAATTTTGGTGAAAGTCGACAACTGATAAACATGATAATCGTTGATAATGCATTACAAAATAGTAAATATAAAGAAACCTCTGAAAATAAAAGTCCGAAATCGTGTGTATTAGAAATAAATATCTATCTCAAATGGAGATTGAACCCAGGATTCTCAATATGAAGGCAGAGTTGCTACCAGTTGACCCATATAGAACATGAAAGAGTACATACCTAAGTACTTGCTCAATACTTTAGTAACTCGAATGACATTCTAGCATTTGAGCCCCTTGTGTGTCAGGAATTTAGGTAATACACGCTGAAAGCAAGGTGTGCAGCTGGTCCAAGTAAAGCCTCAGGTACTCTGCAAATACTTAGGTTCACACTTGTCTTACCTGTGTCAGTCAGCTGGTAGCAGTAGCCTTGCCTTTCATTTGACCAGAAAATTTCCCAAGTGAATGAACGACCTGTTTTAGCTTAGAACAGGGAGAAAAAATTAAGGAAAATCGGCTAGAGTCTGATGTTGTTTGAAGTCACGCCACCAGAAAAAAAAAAGTTCTTTTGCGTTCGTTGATAGGACTGTTAGTAGTAGTCTTTACATGTTTTCCCTATTTTCATGGCTTGTGGGTTGCAGGTTAAGTTTAACGGTATGCAAATAAATGTAGAAGTTCTCAAACCATATAAAATGTATCAGAAAATATGATTCTCTCTCTCTCTCTCTCTCTCTCTCTCTCTCTCTCTCTCTCTCTCTCTCTCTCTCTCTCTCTCTCTCCAGTCGTATACTCGTCTCATAATTTCTAAACCCTGGACTGAGCCAAGAATAAAAGGAATGTGAGAGCGTAACCCTATAAAAAAAAATACTCAAGAATTCTGGTTTAGTCTTTTGCAAAAACCTTGCCCATGTTTTTTTTTTCTTTTTTTTTTTGAGTGGTCAGGTCAATGCATGCTTTTTGGGGGCCACATATACTGAGGGCCGTTGAAATTAATGTTAGTATTTACCATCTTAGGTCGTTGGTTGAAATATATTACTATAGACTTTCGTTGCTCTTCTTATTGCTATGAGTAATTATGCGTAATAATATCACCGTAGGTATTATTATCATTATGAATAGTAGTAGTAATAGTAGGTTTGCGTTGGTTTAATTTCATTATACTTTATATATTCAGATCTCTAAAACTAGTTGGTTTATCAGTTTTATTACAGTCACCACCTTTTTTTTATAAGAACCATTTATTGGAAGAACTTTTGACCATTGATTTCCTACGCAGATATGCGCGTAGGCATAAATATGCGTATACATACACTTGGGCTCGTTAAACACTGCAGTCCTAAGGTCGCCAGGTTCAGCTTGACCTCAGGTCATTACTCTTGAGCACTAGTTACACACGTCAGGCTTCTTATTCCCAGAGACATATGGGGAAATTGCTAATTCGAAGGTTACTTTTTGTACAAGGAATTCTCTGCTGCCATCTGCATTTAGCCGGCCTCTATAGAATAGGGTTATGTGACAGTCTTAGAATACCAGTAATATTCGAGACCTACAGCTTATTGTGGAATCCGAATCACTTTATGACGAGAAATGAATTTCTATCACCAGAAATAAATTCCTCTAATTCTTCATTGGCCACTCGGAGAGTCGAACGCTGGGCCAACGGCGTACTAGCCGAGAGCATATAAACAGATCAAGAGCATAAGTAATTTACACTCTCAATTTATTAACCAGAAAGGAAATACTTAATCTTGATATAGGAATAAAAATCGTTAATTAATCATCATTTCATTCAAAATGTAAGAAGACAATGCTTACAGACTTAAATATTAACAGATGCACCCAAGAACTGTGCATCTCTAAATATTCAACACTTGAGATACATTTCTCCTGAACCTAAAGAAGAAGTGATACGTGCTACTATAACCAGAACTGGTTCTATGCGTCGATCCTCAAAAAAAGTCACGTCGCACACTTTCGCTCGTTGCAAAATAAAAATAAAAATAAAATAAAAATGTCTAATGGCATTTTTAGTCGTTTTTCTATCGACATCGACAGATAAGTAGAGGAAGCCGGCGAGCAGGTCGCGCTAACTATCTTCTATGTGATGATATGACTCATAAAGTATATACTAGAACGCTTCTGCTTTTTACTATACATGAGACTTTTTCTTATTTAAATACGCAAATATTTTCTAACTTGATTCGAGCAGCTTTGCGCTCTTGGTCCCGTCACATTAGAAAATATTTGCGTATTTAAATAAGAAAAAGTCTCATGTATAGTAAAAAGCAGAAGCGTTCCTGTATATACTTTATGAGTCATATCATCACCTAGAAGACAGTTACAGCGACCTGCTCGCCGGCTTCCTCTACTTATCTGTCGATGTCGATAGAAAACGACTACAAAATGCCATTAGACATTTTTATTTTATTTTTATTTTTTATTTTTGCAACGAGCGAAAGTGTGCGACGTGACTTTTTTTGAGGGATCGACGCATAGAACCAGTTCTGGTTATAGTAGCACGTATCACTTCTTCTTTAGGTTCAGGAGAAATGTATCTCAAGTGTTGAATATTTAGAGATGCACAGTTCTTGGGTGCATCTGTTAATATTTAAGTCTGTTAGCATTGTCTTCTTACATTTTGAATGAAATGATGATTAATTAACGATTTTTATTCCTATATCAAGATTAAGTATTTCCTTTCTGGTTAATAAATTGAGTGTAAATTACTTATGCTCTTGATCTGTTTATTTGCTTTTGGCTAGTACGCCGTTGGCCCAGCGTTCGACTTTCCCAGCGGCCAATGAAGAATTAGAGGAATTTATTTCTGGTGATAGAAATTCATTTCTCGTCATAAAGTGGTTCGGATTCCACAATAAGCTGTAGGTCTCGTTGCTAGGTAACGATGGTTCTTAGCCACGTAAAATAAATCTAATCCTTCGGGCCAACCTTAGGAGAGCTGTTAACCAGCTCAGTGTTCTGGTTAAACTAAGGTATACTTAACTTTTTTTTTATTTTCGTTTTGTTTGAGTTTGATGTATAGTTTTGTACATAAATTTATGCGTACATTATGCTCTTATACACATGCAAAAACATTATCCATGAACACATGCATCATTTGTTTGCAACATAGGTGTTTTTCTGTATGTACTGTGCATAAGCTCAAACTATCGTATTTTACAGGTTATGGTAGGAGACTTTGGTAGGGTTTAAAAACCTTTAAACAGCTTAGGAACCGCTGAGCACAGCCAATTACAATTTGGCAGTCATGTCCACTGCGATGGTTCTTTGAAAACTAATTGGGATGCAGATTAGGTCACAGATGACTGATGGAATTTCAGAGAATACAGGAAAATGTCGAAACACACACATACACACATATATATATTTGTATATATATATATATATATATATATATATATATATATATATATATATATATATATATATATTTAATAGTAGGACCTCATTTAAGGTGGATGGTATCTAGCAGAGATATTTATTCATGAAAATTTACAAGCTTTCCTGGACTAACTGTCCTCATCGTCGGCTACCGGACGATGAGGACATTAGCCTTGGAAAGCTTGTGACTTTTCCTGAGTAAATATCTCGGCTAGATACCATCCAGTTTAAATGAGGTCCTGTTATGAGTTGTATCAATGCACCGAACAATTGCGTAAGTGATGAAATTTATATATATATATATATATATATATATATATATATATATATATATATATATATATATATATATATATATGTAATATATAATTTTTAATTCGATACTTAAAATAGGGTAACATGTTTTTCAGCGATGCTGAAGGCCATTTGACTCCTTGAATTACTTTCAGTACTCTTGTCCATTATTGGATTACTGTCAGTCATGATGACGCAGAACTCAGAAACTAATGCACTCGGGCTGTACGAGGATGGTACGTAATTGCGAATCATGCAGAGCACATGCACGACTTCCTGCAATAATTCTACGTCCAGTCGCCATCAAGGTTTATTGTTCTAAAGGTTTTAGGTCAGCCAGCTAACTTGGAAACCTTCAGGTCATTCACTTTCATTTACACGTCTCCGTAGGGGGATAGTGCCGTCAATGCACCTCATGCGGTGTACTGTAAGCCACTACTTAGGGTTCTCTGCTCGGTCTCTTCGGCTCCTAGTTGCAACCCCTTTCATTCCTTTTACTATACCTCCATTCGTATTCTCTTTCTTCCATCGTACTTTCCACCCTCTCCTAACAATTTTTTCATATTGCAGCTGCGAGGTTTTCCTCCTGTTACACCTTTCAAACCCATTTACTGTCAATGTCCCTTCCAGCGCTGAAAGACCTCATAGGTCCCAGCGCTTGGCCTTTGGCCCAAATACTATATTGTATTCTATTCTTTGTTCTGGTCGCCATACTGAATTGCCCTTAAAAACTCGTTATCGCCGCTCATTTAATCAACATGAAATTTGGTAAATACTTTCTCTAAACCCAGGAACGGGAACCCTATATTTCGATTTTCACTCTGTTGCGAATTAGGTCACAAGTGGCCGCTCATACTGGGTTGAAGTTTCTGATTGCGCTGCTTGAAATTGCTTCGCAGTCTTACGCATGATCGCGTGACTCTGTTCGGTATCCGGTTTGAATTTGAAGCCTAATTAGAAGGCAACAAAGAACAATAGGCCAGGTTGCATGGCCACATGTATATTCGTCGTATCCAAACGGCTAAATATGCAATAATTTTCGTGGAGTGAACATTCGTCAAATGAATAATAATAATAATAATAATAATAATAATAATAATAATAATAATAAGAGCGAGCATGAAAACCTTGAACCTGCAAACAAGGTTCAACGTAACAAAATGCCCGTAGGAGAAAAAATTGCCAAAATAGAGACATCAAAGGTTGATTACAGGTTTTATATTGTATTGGAAGGGCTAGGTTCGTTGCATGTTCTTAAGAGGGATTTTGAGGTGCTAAGGGCCCCTTGGGTCCGGCAATGCCGTATACTTTTGCTGGTAATGTAAAGAGGCAAAATAACCTGTGTATTTATTAATACATGCCTATCTCCAGTCCCAGTTTTCTGACCTAATTTTTTTTCTTATCTTGGCATTCCGTTCTCTACTCCGTAGGAGGGTAGTGCCGTCGGTGCACCTCATGTGGTGCACTGTAGGCATTACTTAGGGTCTTTGCTACGTCCCTTCGGCCCCTACTTTCATTCCTTTTACTGTACCTCCGTTCATATTCTTTCTTCCATCTGACTTTCCACCCTCTCTGACAGTTGTTTCATAGTGCAACTACGAGGTTTTCCTCCTGTTACCCCTTGCAAACCTTCTTACTGTTAATTTCCCTTTCAGCACTGAACAGAATTTATGCCAAAGCGTTTGGCCTTTGGCATAAATTCTGTTTTCCATCCTATTCTCTAAGCTCGCTTAGTAAGATAAACTTTTTAGCTTGGCTTTTACGAATGGGAGCACATTTGAACAATGATAAAAATTTTAATGACATAACGTAATATGCCTGCAGAATAATTAACGCTAAGTCATCATGAGAGGAGACGAACAGTTTGGTTAATTTGACTCCGATCCATCTGCTCTCCCAAAATGATAATTTTGTGAAGCAGTCTCTGCTTGTTCGCATTTCTGTGACCCAGGCCTTTAGTAACCAACAAGTGAATGTCAGGTAGACTTTTGTTTTGCTTGCTATTGGAAGGATACTTTCAAATTGCAAGTAAAGGAAATGTCAGAGCTGGAAGTCAGTGAATCTTTCTGTTTTCTTGAACTTCCCCCCCCCCCATTAACATTTCCTGTTGGAAGGTCACCATGAGTTAAGATGCAGTATGTCAGTCCTCTGTGTTTTGTCATGAGTTATATTTATTCATGAACTCCGCCAAGCGTGCTAATGATCACTTTCGCTTTCTTTGTTTGTCTTGTGCTTTTGTCTGTTGGGCTGCGCTTGCTTGGTGGAATCCCCAAACGAGGAATGAATTGTGGGTATTGTGACGGGGAATATTATATCCAGTTATGTAATTGTATCAATTATCACGTAAGAAGTTGCTCTTGAAATTTCAAGGGTAGCCTCTTTTTTCTTTTTCTACCATTATTGGAAGAGTCTATTTTTCAGGAGGATTGGTTATTTTGGGGTACAGCGATATTGTATTTGAATTTTATTTTCAGTAGAATAACGGTTAAACATAACGACCGCCATATTTTTAATGATATTTTGTGTTATTTGTCTTTCATAAAATATACCTAAAAAAAAAAATTGAGGATTACTGTAAAGAAACGCTGCCCTACTTTTTGTGGGTAGAGTGAAACACTCTATGGGCAGTGTACATATAATTTCAACGGCGCTTGATCTACAAGGTGACAAATTCATTCAATAACCTGTCGAAATTCAATATAATTTCAACTATTGAATTTCGACAAGTTAGCTGAATGAATTTGTTATCTTTTGTATCAAACTCCGTTTAGATTGAACTTATTTACAAATGTTATTTCCGCTCCCTAGATATTAAATGGGTAATTGTAAATATTTTTGAAGTCCACCGTTAATGCTTAAGTTTTGTTGCTCATTCTTTATTGAGCCTGCAGACCAAGGGTTACTCTTGAAATGTTCCGAAATTAAGTACAACACATTCCTTCCATATAAAGAGGTACATCTCTTTTTTTATTTATTTATATAGACGTCCCCCATCAACATCTCTCCGTTACCGTGTTAAAAGAGAAAAGATTACTGAAACCTGCAACAGATTTCCTGAGTATGATATTAGCGGGGGTTGGGCGTGGGGGGGTTTGCAATGACCCTGTAGAAGTGGAGGATTGACAGGTCGAAGACTTTTGTGGGGCTTTCTGGACTCATTCTGATATATCCGGTAGCTTCTGAGTAGTAAATGTGCCACGCTGTCGAACTTTTCACTTTCAACGGTCTCTTATTCCTCACACCGTTGGACTGTGGAATAGTCTCCTCGAGGATGTTGTGCAGATAGAACCAGAAAAGTTCAAGCGAAGATGCAATGCATTACTACAGTATACAGTTCGTCTTGTATTTTACTAATTTGTGTATTTTTTCATATATTTATTTATTAATATAATAATTTATCTTTTTTTTACTTCTCTAATTTCTGGTCACTTCTTTCTGTATTTCCTTTAGTCTGTATCTTCTTTCAAATTAACTCCATATTCTGTGGAAGCTTGAATTTCAAGTCAGTGGCCCGTTTAGGCTTCTTCCATATGAAAAGGGTTCATCTTCTGAATAATAATAATAATAATAATAATAATAATAATAATAATAATAAATATAATAATAATAATAATAATAATAATAAGAAGAAGAAGAAGAAGAAGAAGAAGAAGAAGAAGAAGAAGAAGAAGAAGAAGAAGAAGCCTCTTAATTTTTTTTAATGGAGTCCTGACTCTCTCATTTTCTTTAATGTTCCTAAAAATAATTTGTTCCATTGTCTGTTATTTTTCTTAAGGTGTCCCGGTACTCATGTACCTAAAGGCTCTAAAACTAATTAATATAGATGTCTTTCCGTACACCCAGGTAATGTTTCTTGGGATTCCTTTAAGTGTTTTTACATTAAACTTTTTTAATTTGTGCTTTTCGTTACATAATCAGTTTTGTTAGAAAGTTTTACCATATATTATTATCCTTATGAAAATTTTACCAGGTATAATTATCCATATGGAGACAATTTTCTGTGTTATGGTGTTCTTAAAGTATCTTATTCATGAAAATTTTCTGCAATTAATTTAGATTATTAGATTCATACAACTCCCGAAATCATGTTTTTATTATTATTATATTATTATTATTATTGATACAGATTTTACTCTGTTGTTAATTTTCTTAAGTAAACTTAAAAGGCTAACTGATGCAAGTTGGCAATAGCTGCCATGTAGAAGAGCTAAGATATAATACTAATTTACATATGATGATAAAAAGGCCCATAAAACAGTTTGAACGTTGCAACCATATATATAAATATAATACTGTGGATTTTTTTTACCCTTTTACAATCATGAGAGAGGGTTGACATTTATTGTTATTAGTATTATTGTTCATGATACAATTATTCTTTTGGCAAAAATCAAAATACGTTTAGCAAGTACAACAAGTTTACACAGTATCGAGATTAGGCTAAGAAATTTTTGTGGTTGTGTGACAGGTTAAGCATTACATTTAGATATTAATGTCACTTATTGTACTTCGAAAATACTGCCAGAGATCCTCTTTTACAACTTTGTGAGACAAGACAGGCCACCACAATCCCCTGAGGTGGCTTTGTGGAACCCGGCAGGCCACCACAATGTACTCAGGTGGCTCTGTGGAATCTGACAAGCCACCACAATGTACTCAGGTGGCTTTGTGGAACCCGACAGGCCATCACAATCCCCTTAGGTGGCTTTGTAGAACCCGACAAGCCACCGCAATCCTTTAGGTGGCTTTGTGGAACCTGACAAGCCACCACAATCCTCTTAGGTGGCTTTGTGGAACCGGCAGGCCGCCACAATGCACTCAGGTGGCTTTGTGGAACTCAACAGGCCACTACAGTCCCCTCAGGTGGCTTTGTGGAACCCGACAGGCTGACACAATGCACTCAGGTGGCTTCATGGAACCAACAGGCCACCGTAATCCCCTCAGGTGGCTTTGTGGAACTCTACAGGCCACCACAATCCAAAAGGGATTGGACCAGCAATCATTCAATTACTCGCTTTTCTGGCCGGATCTTTATCTCTACTGTAGTGCTTTTGTTGTCTCTTATTTTCAATACTTCTCTGTCCTGTAAGAATGAATTTGCATCTTCCTTCAGAATTATACCCTGCCTTTTTTTTTTTGCTTCAAAACTGGGCTACATAAGGCCTGCTCGTTGCCAGCCCTTTCGGCTTCTGTTTGAAAGCAAAGGTGTGCGGAAGATACCTCTAATGTAAGGAGCTCATGTTGTCTAAGTGGAAATGTAACATGCATTTCATTGTCTTTGAACCACCCATATCTGTTTGTGCATTCCCCATTATTAATTCTTATTATCTTTTCTTTTACCTATCAATCCTTAATTGTGGTCGGTGTTATCTCTCTCCAGATTTCATCCTTTAGCAGCTCGTCCTTACTTATGTACCATGTTGACCATCCTCGTCTAGGAATTATTACCACTTCGTAAACATTATGTCTGTGCATTTTTTTTTTTACTTATCCAACCTAATTTTGTAATAGTTTATCCTTACTTATTTTTAAATCATTCTTTTAACTAAATTTCCACTTCTCATCCATCCTTATTGATGTGGTACATTATCCTTCTTTAATGTACTGATTATTTAAGTGATTTGTTACATGTTTAATTAATTTTTTTTAGGTGCTGTTTTCCCATCCAGATTTTTGTGAACTGCATAAATATCCCTCTTTGTTTGCACATCACCTGATGCGTCCAAATTCATGTTACCGTTAAGTATTTATTTATCCCTGTATATTTATGTGGAATTTTTCGTATTGGATTGGCATACCAATTCAATCCTTAAGTATATGTAATAGTATCTCTTCATATTAATACAGTATGATATCCAGCCTTATTTGTTTGATATATTCTACCATATTAGTGTGATCCATCGTTACATTTCCTTTCAATTGAGATATATATATATATATATATATATATATATATATATATATATATATATATATATATATATATATATATATATATATATATATAATTTTATATATATATATATATATATATATATATATATATATATATATATGATTACAATCACTTTTTGTACGTGATTCATTTGTCACACATTACCACCCGTAGGTGAAAAATAAGGGACCAGTTGTAGGTCCTGTAGTATACATATTTGTGACTTCTAATACTTTGTATCAGTCCTTCATCAATGACTTGGAAATAAAGTCGAAACCAGTCAGGAACTACACCCTGTCTCTTATTTTTCACTTGTGGTAACACACACACACACACACACACACACGCACACACAAATATATACAGTATATATGTATATATATATATATATATATATATATATATGTATATGTATGTATTTATACACATACATTGCATGTATACGCTTATGCATACGAACATATTACACCAATTATACATGATGCTTTATGGTAAATCACTGTATTGTGACAGGAAGTTTTGCAAGAAAACTTCCATTGATATATCTGTAATGTACTTAGCCTTGTGGATAATTAAATACAGTATTTGATCATATACAATGTTGTGGATTTTCTTGTGTGCATCATACTACCCCTAGGATCATTCATTAAGGTCTACTTTGTTTCATCCCTTAAAGACCCTTGCTCTCAGTAAGTTGAAAGTACACATTACTTTCCTGATTTATTGGAACAGAGGGTTTGAAATGAAGTAAACATTACAAAACGTTTATTACATTATAAAAAGCAACAGATACGTCTGGTTATGACAAAGTATGTAACAAAAAAGTTCCGTTTTGATCTTCCTTTCTTGAAGCAACAGGTACATACATATTTACAAACAAGATACAATAAATATTTGGTAGAATCCACCAAATGCATAACAAATATCCCTTATTCATTATAGTTCAGAGACAAGCTAATGTTAGCATATAAGAGACAGAGACACTTAATCTGTGTCCACAATGAGATAATTTATCCATGAAACTTTTTGAATAAGAGAAGAACAAACCTAAAACAACTAGTTTAGAACAGCTTCTCTTTGTTGAAGTTTTTAGCAACTGCATCTCCGAGGTCGACTAAGCCTCCAATGAGTGTCCCCAGCCACCGTCCTTTGGTAGAGAGTATATCTACGAGTGGTGTTTGGAACAAGAACTTGGGACCGAGGGCCTTCTTTGCTGATCCAAATAAATCCGTATCGACAGCGGTTGTCGTAGTGTCTAGGGATGATACGGATTTCGTATCTGTGTCTCCCAGTGAAATACCAACGGTGTCTATGGATACCCCTGCATCTGAGGTTACTGTGCCTCCTCCTATGGACAAGCTGGCCGTGTCATCTTCAAGTGAATCTATGTCAAGGCGGAAGTTATCCAAATCATCGTCATCGGTACTAACACGAGTACCAGCGATGTCCTGTGAATTAATGTCAACCACAACAATACCATCCTGGCCGTCCAGGCCTCGAAGGACGCTGCCAAGAGTTTGTCCCGGGGTTATACTCTTGGTAGACAAGCTACCAAGAAGAGCACCCAAACCATTTGTACTAAAGCTCTTAATCGGCAACTGGGGAAGTAGTGGCGCTTTTGGAGCCGAGATTACTGTGCTTGTAGGAGTATCAATACTCTTTGTTGGCAAAAGATTATTCACACCTGATGTAACGGCAGAAATTTTGGTTGTAATTGGGGCAGTCACAACACTTTTGGCAGGTACAACAGTTGGTGCTGGGCTAGAGAGTATCGCTTCAGTTGGAGGTGATATAAATGTATCTTGGCTGAAAATGTCATTTACAGCTGGTGCTGCTGGGGATGATATGAAAGTTGTTGGTGGGAGGTAATCTGCAGCTGGCAAAGCTGAGGATGATAAGAATGTTGTTGAAGGTGGGAGGTAACCGCTAGTTGGAGCTGCTATTGATGTCACTACAGGTTCATGAGTTACCAAAGTCTGTGGTCCTCCCAAACCAAAACCAATTGAAGAATCACCTAAAACTCCTGAGAAGCCTCCTAGTACTTGACCCTCCCCACCTATTTGTTGGAAGTCTGCCTGAATTATTTCAGCGCCTCCGTGAGTTACCGCTGAACCTCCTGAAACAATTGCAGGACCTGAGGTAATTAATCCACCTCCAAGAACTCCCCCTGTACCTCCAAGTGGTAATCCAGTGCCACCAACATTTCCAAAACTCACTCCAGCACCACTTAGACCTCCACTTGCATCCAGTGGTAATCCAACGCCACCAAAATCGCCACCTACACCTCCAAAACTCACACTCCCACCTCCAAGACCTGTATGTGCACTTCCAAGTTGTGCTCCGGCTCCACCAAAACCTCCACCTACGCCCCCTAGACCTACACTTCCACCTCCAAGACCTCCATCTACACCTCCAAGTGTTACTCCAGCACCACCATGACCACTTAAATCCAGTGGTACTCCAGCGCCTCCAAAATCTCCACCTACGCCTCCAAGTGTTACTCCAGCTCCACCAAGACCTCCGCCTACGCTTGCAAAGGTCACACCACCACCTCCATGAGGTCCTGCAGTGCTAGGGACAGCTGTCAGAGGGACAGCTGTCAGAGGAACACCAACAGATCCACTTGCCCCTCCAAAACTAACATCAGCTCCACCAAATCCTCCTCCAGCACCAAAGTCACTTCCTCCAAATCCTCCTCCAGCACCAAAGTCACTTCCTCCAAATCCTCCTCCAGCACCAAAGTCACTTCCCCCAAATCCTGCAGCTCCTCCGAAATTTGGCAGTGGAGTGCCAACAGCTGCAGGTGCCCCGCCATGACCAAAGGCCCCACCTCCTACAGACCCACCAATTCCGCCAAGGCCTGACACATCAGTGCTGCTGACAAACGCCGATAGTGGGACACTCCCTCCCACTCCTTGGCTAATAAAACTGTTTCCGGAATTAATTATTCTGAATCCATCATTGTCATCAAATCCATCAAAGTCTAACTCTCCTGATGAAAAGTGATCGTCTTCTGCTGAGATGAGATTCCCTTGTCTGTTCACATTCAGAGTAGTTATCGAAGGGATGGCTGATGTGATGAGTCCGAAATCAGCAGCTGAGGGTTCGACAGTGTTTGCAGAAACAACTTCTGCCCCAGACCCTGTGATCTCGCGCACAACTGCATCCAGTCTTATTGGCTGTGTTGTGTCAGAAATGGAGGAGAGGAATTGACCTGGAAAAGAATGATTTGCATGAGAAACAGTATGCTTTTTGGCCATTGTTTAATAAATTATTTAATGAAAATTTAGCATTAATTTGTTGGAAATCCATGGAAAATGCGTGTGACAGGGTGAAATTGCTTCCATATTAGCTTCAATATGTGACACTGTTCTTATCCTCTTCTCTATTCTGATAGTTGATTCACTGTATTGATTCTTTGGATATTGACCAAAAGTTTTTCTTTTTTCCATAAAAGTTATAGGTATATAGAAATTACTGGACTACTAGCGTTGACGACAAAATACCTTAGAGTATGAATTACAGGATATGATTAATAAATTTCTGTAGCATATTCACTCCTGTCAACCTGGAAATTTGCACTCTTCGTTGGACCTAATGTAAGAATGATTTTAATAATGATGAGAAACTAAATGTGACTGCAGGTCAAATAGGTCATCTTGTCATTAATGTTGTCTTTTTAAAATTGATCATTGGTTAATAGGATAGTGTAGTTATGACCATTAAAAATGCAAATGGGCGACATTTTGATAAAATGCAAATATTTAAGTTGTTCACTGCATAAAATCATAAAGTTTAATCCTGTTGTATTTTTCATTGTTCAGGTACGTTTCAGAAACATTTACCTACTAATTTTCTGGAATTCCATGCGTTCATGAAATGATGAAGTTTTTCTCTAGGGAAGCTGCCCAGATAACCTCCAAGCCTGAAGGTGGAGAGCCTCAGAATTTTTAACGTTATGGGTTGACATGGATTTAGCAAAGGAGGTAACATCACAGTAGGGTCTTTCTTTGGAGGTCAGTTGGCAGAGGGGGTTAGTATATATATATACATGGATTTAAAATTAGTTTTTTCGTTAAAGTTTTATTTTCAAAAGGATGAGACAGGTCATATCACTGGTTTATAGTATTAAAAGTTTTCTCTAGCATCACTTTCATGATTTGTTTATATTTAAAATATTCCTTACTTTTATTTGTGTTTCGTTAAGACCAGAACTAGCATGAAGTTGAATTACTTTATATGTTTCTCTGTAAGATTATGAAAGGCATACTTGTTACCTTCTTGCAAGATGGTAAATCAAGTTCTGTCTTACTTTTTCTTACCTATTTTTTTTTCTTGACCTGGACGATTTTGTTTTCCTTATAATGTGATTAAAGATTTATATTTCTTTTTAGACCAAAGAATTGTTTTATCCCTCTGCTCCATTTTCAATCTTTCTGTGTCGTTGTTGACTTTTTTAATCTGCCCGGTTCCTGCAATACTTACTTTTTTCTCTCCCAATAGCAGCAGAATTCTCTCTCTCTCTCTCTCTCTCTCTCTCTCTCTCTCTCTCTCTCTCTCTCTCTCTCTCTCTCTCTCTCTCTGCTGAGCTATCTCATATTTAGTATTATTAATATCTATCATTCAGTTATATAATAGGTGGCATATTTTTTTGTTTTTCCATAATAGCATGAACACCCTTCCTATTTCTTCATTCGCAGGGTGCCATATGGCTAGTTTTGTATTTATTTTTTTTTAAGGCACTGATACCTTATTTGAAAGTGAACTGAACTTTCATTGTTTAATTGCAATAAATCATGTATTCTTTCTGTCCTTTCATGAGGCAGATAGTAACTTTAATTGCCTTTCATATTTGTTAATGACTGTTTATTTCTTATATATCAGGAACGGAGGAAGACTGAACATGTCATACGTTTTCTCTCATCTCAAAAAAATGGAAGAAATACTTTCTGGCGAAGGTTATGAAGGGTTTTCTTTTTCTTTTTTCCTGCTTACGCAGAATAGTAGAAGGCCCCATATCACTGTGAAGGTTACCAGTGACTTCATTTTTCTCTCTTCTAAGGATAAAAAATAATATAACCTTGACTTATGGTGAGAATGAATCGACTTACCTTATATCTCTTTAAGAACGTAGAAGGGTCCAAAATGACTTATTTTTTCCTATGTTAAAGCAGAGGATGAAATTTTTTTTTATATATACTATGTTGCGAAATATCCTGAAGCTTTTGCTCTTTTGAACCTGTTTATTTTTATTTTGAAGTCTCATTAAACTGTTTAATGAGATTTTGGAGTCAAATTGAGCTGTTTAATGAGATTAAATCATTTTGCCCCTGTTTTCAGTGAAACAACTCATCTATGAATATGCACACGTTAAAGATATTACTCTCTTATTAGTCAGGGAAAAAGCTACGGATTTTATGGTATATCTTCAGCATATAAGTTGATATGAAATAAGTGAAGCAAATTGTTTTATGTAAATGAAAGACACTGATCCCCTGTGTGCAAGTAAACTTATTCTTCCTGAAAACTGTGCATATGAATATTTTTTCTAGTATTAAACGTATAGTTTTTTTTTTGTCAAATTAAAACTCGAGATTAAAATATATATAAATTCATCTTGAAATTTCTCGTCATCAGTCACAAGTTCATGACGTTTACAAGTTTATGAAGCTTATAAAGTTTATATAAGGAAATCTTATGCTGTGTGCAGTTTCATGTTACGGTCGATGTTTATTGTAAGCTGTTTCATGAAGATTAATGCACACCCCGTCTTGTCAGTTCTTCATTTGTCTGCTGTTTAAAAAAACAGAAGATAGTTAGCAGTGATATAAAACCGTTGCCTTAATAGCTAGGACCGGTATTTAGAACCTTAACAGAAAGTGGATTAAATGGAATAACACTATTTCAAATTTCATTTCGTCTTTCAAATAATCTGTAAATAGGAATCATTTAATTTTGCTGTCAAAGAAATTAATATTTTGCAGTAAAACAGTAGAATGACACATTTAATTTTTCAGTCAAATTTCTAATGTAATCTGTGCTTTTATATTCATCCAATAAAGATCACTCAACTGGCAAACAAAGACATTGTACGATGGACCTGGAAACCTAATAATAAAATCGTGAAAACAGACGGACTGCCTGGAATTGGTAGATTAAGCTGCCCTTATGCCAGCATGCATGGGCTCCTTCCACTTTGATGGCATAAGGCAAACTTAATCTAACCGACAAACACTCCGGTGAGGACGCCTACTCTCTTTGACTCCATTATTAAGTTCCCTTGTTATTAATTTGGAACTTAACGAGGAAAAGCTTACCGGAGGGTGTTGCTGGCTGGATGGAAGTCACGACGGAACCGGTCGGTATGCTTTGGGTAACTATCCTCCTGGCGTCGACTGGAAAATAAGAAAAAATTTTAATGAACTGTGAAAGAGAAATTGAGAGAAAGAGATCACCCTCTAAGATTACCCTGCTTCTGTGTTTCTGTATAATTTAGGTGATTGCAGAATTCAAAATGTTCGCCACTAGGAATGAGGCCTTAGGATGTGTATATATATATATATATTTTTTTTTTTCGTAAAGGTTTTGCCACTCACTTTAAATGCCTTCTAAACGTTTAATTCGTAAAGCACAGTTTGATGTAATTTAGGTTGGGTTGTGACAATTACCATGTGTTCATTTTAGTTCACGTTTTTTACATTTTCTTCTCATTACTAAAACTTTTCAGTTACACATAGCCATCATACTGGTCATGTTCATTACTTTTCAAAGTTTATATCTATGACTGTTATAGACACTTTTCCAAGTGCATATCCATGATTTAGACATTTTTCCAAGTACGTATCCATGACTTTTAGACACTTTTCCAAGTGCCTATCCATGACTTTTATGGACATATTTTTTTCTGAGCTGAATTCGGGCCTTGTGCAAACTAATCTCCTTCACCCCAGAAAAAGTGGAATGCTGACTTTGGAAGCGACGACAGTTTCCACATTCTAGAAGTGAATGGTACGAAGGCCTAGTCAGACCGGTTGACTTAGCCCGCAACTTGTGTAGGATTGTCAAACCTGTTGTATACAATGCCAAGGCGGCATGCAGTTAAAAAGCTCTTGGGAGCAGTGACGAAAGTGATACCCATAGATTAATGTTAGGGCTTTGACATTCAGGGGAGTTGAACTGAACCCAAGCTAGAAGTAAGAGCCTGGTCATATGCCTGAGAACTTCTGATTCAACTCAGTCAGTACTTATTACAAAGACGTACACTTTCCACGCAAAAGTGGAGGAGTTGTTCAGAGGGAGTAGTGCATGTGACACTTCCTAAAGGCAGAAAGGATCTGTAGCAGTCTTCACCAGACTGCTGATGTTAAAGTAACAACTTCAAGGAAATCACGTGAGGTTGCAGATAGGCAAGTTAACCGAAAAGGTAATAGAGAAATTCGTAAGGAAAACATATTAATCATTTTATCAGTTTCTTTCAGCAAATTGGTGATTCAGTAAAAGACTACTAAGACAAGATTACATAAGAAGCATTGCAGAGCTTATACTCATTATTATTATTATTATTATTATTATTATTATTATTATTATTATTATTATTATTATTATTATAGTTCAGCCAAAATGGCAATAACTGGTAAAATTCCGATATACAGAATAGATGATGTAAAAAATAAAGAAAAGGTCACCCAAAAAGAGAACTGTATGTCAAGACTGTGACAGACCTTGCAGCAATGGTTATGTCACAGTAGAAGACCTCAGGTTAATGGTTATATGGTCAGAAAGAGAGTAAGTATACCTTAGTTTGACCAGACCACTGAGCTGGTTAACAGCTCTTCTAGGGCTGGCCCGAAGGATTAGATTAATTGACGTGGCTAAGAACCAATTGGTTACCTAGCAACGGGACCTACAGATTATTGTGGAATCCGAACCACATTATAGTGAGAAATGAATTTCTATCAACAGGAATAAATTCCTGTAATTCTTCATTGGCCGGTCGGAGAATCGAACGCGGGGCCAGCAGAGTGCTAGCTAAGAACGGTACCCACCCTTCCAGTGAGGAACTAAAGAGAGAGAGAGAGAGGTGGCTTAAATACTAAAAGAACCCAGTGAAAGTGCTCCTGACAATGTGGCCAAATATTTGCCCTTTTACGGAAAACAGAATAAGAATACAATCGATTAGATAAGACTGCAAAAACCCGATACGGATAAGTCAATAGAAAGTGGTTTCTTGTTTCTTTTATTATTTTTTGTTTGTTGTCTCCGCCATGACTAGTGACCTTTCTCTCTAGAGCACTTCCTGATCTGGTGTTTTCGATGGTATAATGATTCTTTTTACTTGTTCTCTTGAGGTAAAAAAGAATATATTCACAGTTTATTTGATTTTTTTTAACAATGCACTTTTTTTTAAGTGCATATGCACATATATTTGTATATATACATAAATATATGCATACAAACATGTAATATTTATATATAATATATATATTGTATACATATATATAATATATATATATATATGTGTGTGTGTGCGTGAATTTTTGTTATTGCACTCGTGACTTTTTATATTCTAAAATATTAAACCACGAATATCGTTTAACATTGACCTCACTATACCTTGGAAATAACTTACACCCACGGAGAACTGTAATTGATAAGTGCTGATATATCTATAAAGAGAGGGGGTAACCAGCTGCACACTTTTGTTTTTAAATATTATTTTGAAATGCAAAAATAAAAATTTTTATCACTTGCACTTACTTGGCATATAGAGTTAGTTCTCTTAACCAAAAATAATTTTTTGTAATTGGCCATGAAATGTGTCGTCACAGCTTAATGCAAATTGATCTTTGCAAATTTCAACAAAAGGTAGACCCACGAAAGTAAATGGAGTCTGGTTATTTTCTCATGACAAAGAACTCTTGACTTGATTGATGTACTCACAATCTGACACTGGTCCAGCGTTCGTTGATACCCACGCGGACGCTAACCATAACACCAGCGCCACCTGTGGAGACGTATAATAAATGTAACATAAAATAGCATAACATATAACATAATAATAATATAACATAATATAACATGTAGGTATTTATAAAATGTTTCAAGTTATGTACACTTCTGTTGGATAACAATCATCTTGTTTTCACTTCTACCTAGAACAGAAATTTTGTAAAGAGAGTTTTTTTTCAATAAGTAGCCATTGGTATAGGTTTGCTTACACTATGAGTTAACATCCCTAACAACAGTTCTTTATCTAGCTGAAAGTATGTGAATAATGGGATTGCTCCTTCTGATGAGTAAACCCACTCAATGCAGTACACCGGTCTTTTATGTTCTTCCACTTGTTATTCAGGGCACATACCACTTCGAGTCCTCCCCATTCTTTGGTCTTTGTTAATGTTAAATTAGGCTGTCCTTATTCTATCACTTGTTCCTTTATTCATTCGATAGTCCATAGGTCATGTTCTTTCATTAATTGTTAGTTCAGACTTAATCTGTGCTATTAAAACAGTTGTATCGAAAGACATATTCATGATGCATTGATGATTTC